>NC_060177.1:74290788-74659538 GCF_021184085.1 Oncorhynchus gorbuscha
TAGAAATCAAAATATTTTAGATTTTAGATTCTTCAAAGTAGCCACCCTTTGCCTTGATGACAGCTTTGCACACTCTTATAGTTACATGATTCCATATGTGTTATTTCATAGTTTTGATGTCTTCACTATTATTCTACAATGTAGAAAATAGAAAAAACATTGAATGAGTAGGTGTTTTAAAACTTTTGAACTGTAGTGTATATATTCCGGACTATTTCTTATATTTCTTTATTCCTTTCTTTTTGTTTTTGGGATTTGCATGTGATGCTTTGTATTGTTTGGTATTGCTGCACTGTTGGAGCTAGGAACAAGTATTTCACTACACTTGCAAAATATGTGTACACAACCAATAAAATGTTATTTGATTTACAGATACCTAGCCTAAAACCCCAAAGAGCAAGCAAAGCAGATGTAGAAGCACAGTGCACAATGGCTAGGAAAAACTCACTAGAAAGGCAGGAAACTAGAAAGGAATCAGGCTTTGAGGGGTGGAGATTGTAAGAGTATATGGCCATAAAGTCCAGACGTGAAGAACTTGTCCTTACGCTCAGAGAGTAGTTCAATCTATTGGCATGAAGTTTCTGTAATGACCGATTCTGTCACTGTGAAAATGCACATTTTCACATTCTTGTACTGAATAGAAAAAAAGTCAATCTCAAGAATGTGTGGGAAGAACCTTGTATGGCACTAAAATCAACAAGACAGAGAGAAGTATTTCCACAACACTGTTGTCTAGCCAGCTGCCACTCAGTGTCTGTGTGTGTGCGTGCGTGTGTGCGTGCGTGTGTGGTTGTATTACATGCGCCAAGCCAAGGTCATTCTCTGCAACAAGTAATACAATTTTTATCATACTAACTACCAAAATCGCATCTGCATATCCCACAAAGCGAGGCATTACAAGGCCATTTCACACTGCATTGTTATTAGCCCCGGGCTATCTTATCCCCAGTCTAGACTGGCCCTGGGATAGCTTAGCCTGTGTTTACACAAGCATTTGTTAACCCTGGGCTGCTTTAGCCCTGGGCTAAGGATTCACACATATTCCACAGCCCTGGGCTAACGGACAAACAGACACGCGACCAACATTCTATCTCTGCCACATGACCAAAGTTATAAGTAATAATGCATTTATTTTTAGACATTATTTCCTCCTGCTTCTATTCTAGCCTAGCATTTTATTTCCGACAGTGATATTTTGTATAAACCTTGCTGTCTGCCTGTCCGACCTCGGAAACAATGAGCATGGTTACATGCACACAATGTGATTATTGTGGATAGTCAGGTTAATATAATAGTTTGTTTAAAACATTTACACGCTGTGCAAGAATAACTATTTCCCAAATAATGGACACTTCTGAAATCATTTACATTTTTACAGACTGCAATTAGGGTTAGCATAAGTACGTTGCTCGTGGGCACATCGTACAGATTTTTCACATAGTTGACTCCGGTGTTGTGCCGAAAATCTCCCTCCTGACAGAAGTCCACCCCCCCCCCCTTTGTGTGAACACACACATACTCAATTCTTCATTACTGTGACTTGCTTACTAGTTGAGATTTCTAATCTTCACTCCGTTGTCAGTTTAGCCTACATTTCACTGATCTTAGTAGCAGAAATCATGTATTTATGTCCTTCAAGGCTGCTGTCAACGATCACATTAGGCTGCGTTTCATTTTTATTTATTTTCTATGGCGGTTTGCTCGTGGGGGAGGCACTAGTAATGTCTGCAGTTTTTGGTTTGGCTATTTGTGTATTAGTCTATAAATAAATAACTTTTCAAAAATCTCTCCCATGTCTTATTCGACTAGTAGTTGTTCTGAAATGTTTATTGCTTGCCTACATTTTACTCCCTCGGGAGGCAAGAAAATGGCCTTGCCGAACCCCCACTTAAGTTCCTTAATTAATTTTCAGAGTCAAATACTTTCTATTGAACAAACTTCACTCAGAAAAGTAAACCGTAATTCATAATTAATGTACAGTGGGGAGAACAAGTATTTGACACACTGCTGATTTTGCAGGTTTTCCTACTTACAAAGCATGTAGAGGTCTGTAATTTTTTATCATAGGTACACTTCAACTGTGAGAGACGGAATCTAAAACAAAAATCCAGAAAATCACATTGTATGATTTTTAAGTCATTTATTTAAATTTTATTGCGTGACATAACTATTTGATACATCAGAAAAGCAGAACTTAATATTTGGTACAGAAACCTTTCTTTGCAATTACAGAGATCATACATTTCCTGTAGTTCTAGACAGGGTTTTCACACACTGCAGCAGTGATTTTGGCCCACTCCTCCATACAGACCTTCTCCAGGTCCTTCAGGTTTTGGGGCTGTCACTGGGCAATACAGACTTTCAGCTCCCTCCAAAGATTTTCTATTGGGTTCAGGTCTGGAGACTGGCAAGGCCACTCCAGGACCTTGAGATGCTTCTTCCGGAGCCACTCCTTAGTTGCCCTGGCTGTGTGTTTGGGGTCATTGTCATGCTGGAAGACCCAGCCACGACCCATCTTCAATGCTCTTACTGAGGGAAGGAGGCTGTTGGCCAAGATCTCGCGATACATGGCCCCATCCATCCTCCCCTCAATACGGTGCAGTCGTCCTGTCCCCTTTGCAGAAAAGCATCCCAATAGAATGATGTTTCAACCTCCATGCTTCACAGTTGGTAGGGTGTTCTTGGGGTTGTACTCATCCTTCTTTCTCCAAACACAGCGAGTGGAGTTTAAACCAAAAAGCTCTATTTTTGTCTCATCAGACCACATGAACTTCTCCCATTCCTCCTCTGGATCATCCAGATGGTCATTGGCAAACTTCAGACGGGCCTGGACATGCCCTGGCTTGAGCAGGGGGACCTTGCATGCGCTGCAGGATTTTAATCCATTACGGCGTAGTGTGCTACTAATGGTTTTCTTTGAGACTGTGGTCCCAGCTCTCTTCAGGTCATTGACCAGGTCCTGCCGTATAGTTCTGGGCTGATCCCTCACCTTTCTCATGATCATTGATGATCCACGAGGTGAGATCTTGCATGGAGCCCCAGACCAAGGGTGGTTGACTGTCATCTTGAACTTCTTCCATTTTCAAATAATTGCGCCAACAGTTGTTGCCTTCTCACCAAGCTGCTTGCCTATTGTCCTGTAGCCCATCCCAGCCTTGTGCAGGTCTACAATTGTATCCCTGATGTCCTTACACCCTCTCTGGTCTTGGCCATTGTGGAGAGGTTGGAGTCTGTTTGATTGAGTGTGTGGACAGGTGTCTTTTATACAGGTAACGAGTTCAAACAGGTGCAGTTAATCCAGGTAATGAGTGGAGAACAGGAGGGCTTCTTTTTTTAAACTAACAGGTCTGTGAGAGCCGGAATTCTTCATGGTTGGTAGGTGATCAAATACTTATGTCATGCAATAAAATGCAAATGAATTACTTAAAAATCATACAATGTGATTTTCTGGATTTTTGTTTTAGATTCTGTCTCTCACAGTTGAAGTGTACCTATGATAAAAATTATAGACCTCTACATGCTTTGTAAGTAGGAAAACTTGCAAAATCGGCAGTGTATCAAATACTTGTTCTCCCCACTGTGTGTGTGTTATATTAAACATCGAGGAGGGAGTAGAATGTAGGCAAGCAATAAATATTTCAGAACAACTACTGGTCGAATAAGACATGGGAGAGATTACACATTTTGGCAAAGAGATTAATTTATAGACTAATACACTTGAAACAAGTAGCCAAACCGAAAACTGCAGACATTACTAGTGCCTCCCCCACTATCAAACTGACATTTTTAAAAAATGAAACGCAGACTAACGTGATCATTGACAGCTGCCTTGAAGGACACAAATAAATGCTCTCTGCTACTAAGATCAGTGAAATGTAGGTAAACTGACAACGGAGTGAAGAGCAGAAATCTCAACCAGCAAGCAAGTCTCAGCAATGAAGAATTGAGTGTGTGCATGTTCTCACTAAGGGGGAAGGGGATTCTGGCAGGGGGGAGATTTTCGGCACAACACTGGGAGTCAAACTAGTGACCTTTTGGTTACTGGCCCAACGCTCTTAACACTAGACTACCTACTGATGGGATTTTGATCAATTCAGAAAATCGCCAATCTAAATAAACGTTCTATCACAGTGAGCATGTTGATTTTGGGAAGACTATTTGATTCAGAGTTTTCCAAACTCACATCACTCACATAAGAAGGAAGCTTGCGCTACCCCGATGCTGACCTGTGCGCACATCAAATACACCTAGATAACACCGATTAAGCTGTTTAGGCCTACATGTCCTAATAATTCTAAATATTTCTCAGAAAACCAGGGCTTCTGTACAGAACAGGTAGAGCATGGCGAACAGACTGAGACCCAGCAAGACCAGGGTAGAAGGAAAAAAATTCAGATCTTCCCGCAGGACCACCCATACGTAGAATGTATGCACACATGACTGTAAGTCGCTTTGGATAAAAGCGTCTGCTAAATGGCATATATTATTATTATTATTATTATATTATTAATCGGCATATGCTTAATTCGATTTTGACCTTACGTCGAATTAAGATAAACAGAGTAACGTGTTCACATGACTATTGCATAATCTGTCTAATGCCGTAATGACAATTATTAGCGTGCATGCTAACATTGGCTACTTGATGACAAGGCAGTGCAGGGCTTGGGATCCCGGGATCGCAGGCAGTTGGATCAGGAGGGCCAAGAGGTTGTAAATGAGGGTGTCCACATACCGGGACTAGATGTACCCCAACAGTCCGATGACAAAAGGATGGTGGACATGCACATCATTGACGATGGTGAGGGAGACATACAAATCAAATGTATGATTCACTCATGCCTGGTTTTGTTCAATATTATGACATCACACTTTACTCTTCCTTCGGAGGACTTCACCCCCCAGAGCCAATTTTGTTGGAGGAGGATGAGGCAGAGCAGGAGCAGCAGATGTATCTGGAGAAGCAGAGGAAGCTCAAACAGAAGCAGCTGTTCAAAGACTGGGGAAAAAGTGTGAACTGTCATGTTTTGTCTTATATTGTCTTGTCATTTTGCTTTCCCTTCTGTTCGTTTCCCCCTGCTGGTCTTATTAGGTTCGTTCCCTTTTTTCTCTCTCCCTCCCTCTCTCTCCTCTCTCTATCGTTCCGTTCCTGCTCCCAGCTGTTCCTATTCCCCTACTCAATCATCTAGTCTTTTCACACCTGTTCCTTATCTTGCCCTCTGATTAGAGTCCCTATTTCTCCCCTTGTTTTCCGTTTCTGTCCTGTCGGATCCTTGTATGATGTTCGCCGTGCTGTGTCTCTGTCTCGCCCTGTCGTGTCTTGTTTCCCTCAGATGCAGCGTGTGAGCAGGTGTCTGAGTCTGCTACGGTCGGTGCCTTCCCGAGGCAACCTACAGTTAATGGTCGAGTCTCCAGTCTGTCCTCGTCACTACGAGTGGAATTAAGTTTGTTATGTTTTGTTTTCTGCTCTGATTGTCCAGGAGTATTGCTTATATCCTTTACTGGAATAAAGACTCTGTTTTCGCCAAGTCGCTTTTGGGTCCTCATTCACCTGCATAACATGAACATTCTATTCACAATGGTTCCTCTCTTTACTTATAATGCTAGAATATAACTGTGGCCAAAGATTCTATCCAGTGCAGTGATCTCTCCTTTGACAACAGAAAACAGCAATATTTTGTGGATTACTATAAAACATGCGATATTCAATCACCAATAAATCTTAAACGGTTAAGAAGTTGTTCTCACTATCTTGCAGAGCAGGTCCGATGTACGTTGTTCATTGTTCGATTAGATCAATTACATTGATTTTCAGGTCCACTGTAGACCTACAGGAAAAGACACAGACCCTGGCTCCCAAGAACAATAACAAGGTGATGTTGGAGGAGAATACCAAGATGCAGGCAGTAAAAGACAAATTATGGACACAAATGAAGGGAGGAATGGAGGACTGGTTTTCCAAGATGGATTTAATGGGGAACAAAACAGTTGTGCAGGCCAGGGGCAAAATAAAGATCTCCATGAACCAACACGAATTGGATGCTGCTTGATTTAAAGTTCATATAGCTCTCTAAATCCAAGATGGCTAGCAGTCAGGCGTCTTTGTCTTCGCCTTGTCGTGTCCAGTGTATATATATTTTTATATATTTTTTCTTCTCATATCTTTTTAGTATTTTTCTTAACCTCAACTTCAACATACTCACCCAATGTGGTATGGATCTGCTATTTTCCTTACTTTAGAACCAGAAACCCCAACAGAAGCTAGCCAGCTAACTAGCTACTAGCTAGTAACTACTAGCTAGTAGTCAGCTAGCCACTGCTAGCTGTCATCAGCTAACTTTTAGCCTGGACAACTCCTGCCAGTCTGCATAGAGCAATTCAACCCAGAGCATATCGGACTTCTTCTCCATATCTCCGGATTACTACTGCAGGCTCTGAACCTTTTCACTTGGATCATCGCAGCTAGCTAGCTGCTATCCGAGTGGCTACTCCTGGCTAATGTTTCTGTCCCGAAGCAAACACCAATTAGCCTGGAGCTAACTTATGCTGAGGCCCATCTCCCGGCTAAATAAAGAGGTCCATCAGCCACTCATGTTGATTTTGGGCTATTTACAATACCTATTTTGCCAATTGGCCTGGACCCCTTTACACCTAGCCGATTACGGAGCCCCGCCGATTCATCACGACTGGACTACTGACGTAACCCGCTACTTGATGACAAGGCAGTGCAGGGCTTGGGATCCCGGGATCGCAGGCAGAGTCTTATATGCACATCATTGACGATGGTGAGGGTTTTTCAACAGGCTCCTCTGTCGTGACATCCAATGAACGCCCATCTGCTAGCCTGCTAGCTGCGGCCCACTAGCTGTCTAGAGCATATCTGACTGTTAGCTGAAGAGATCCATCAGCCAATTATTTGGGCTACTATACCTATTTTGCCAATTGGCCTGGACCCTTTTACTCCATCGGAGCCCTGCTGATCCATCACAATCACTGGTCTTTTCCACCGTTCCTTATCTTGCCCTCTGATGAGAGGGCTACTCCCAGACGTTTCTTCTGTCGCAACGTCCCTCTAATGCCCTTCTGCTAGCCTGCTAGCCCCGGCCCGCTAGCTGTCTGTATCGCTGTTTCTCCCGCCTGCCTAGCTACTCACTGGACCATATGATCACTTGGCTACACATGCCTCCCACTATTGTCAATATGCCTTGTCCATTGCTGCTTTGGTTAGCGATTACTGTCTTATTTCACTGTAGAGCCTCCAGCCCTGCTCAATATGCCTTAGCTAACTCTTTTGTTCCACCTCCCACACATGCAGTGACCTCACCTACATTTACATTACATTTAAGTCATTTAGCAGACGCTCACTATCCAGAGCGACTTACGTTGTTCATTGTTCATTCACCAATGACATCCAGTGGAACAACCACTGGCTTACAATAGTGCATCTAAATATTTGAAGGGAGGAATGGAGGACTGGTTTTCCAAGATGGATTTAATGGGGAACAAAACAGTTGTATCCTATCTCCATGAACCAACAGGTATGCCTTGATTTAAAGAGTTCATATAGCTCTCTAAATTGGCTAGCAGTCAGGTCTTTGTCTCCGTGAAGTGTATATATTTTTTGACTTCTCATATCTTTTAGTATTTTTCTTAACCTCCAACATACTCACCCAATGTGGTATGGTCTGTTCCACCATTGGGGAGAAACCCCCAGCTAGCCAGCAACTAGCTACAGCTTTTAGCTAGTAGCAGCGGGAACTGTACTGTCCTCAGTGGTTCTGCCAGTCAGGCCAGAGGTGGATGCAATTCAACCCAGTCGGACTTCTTCTCCATATCTCAGGGCCTGCATCAGAAGCCTGGAGGTAGCTGAGGCTGCCTAATGTTTCTCCCGAAGCAAACAGCTCCGTTTTAGCACCATGGTCTTTAGCGGGTCCATCAGCCACTGGGCTACAATACTGCCAAGCCTGGAGATGTCCGAGCGGGGAGCGGCGGACTCCTGGCCGAGAGTTTTCAAGAGGACTACTGACGTAACCCGTGAGGTTTTCAACACTCTGGGAAGGCCCATCTGAACACTAGACGGGCTGTCTAGGCATATTCTGAAGAGATCCATCAGCCAATTTTTGGGCTTTACCTATGGCATTGGCCTGGACCCCCAGCCAAGCCCTGCAGTCTGCAGTAATCTACAACAGACTTCTTCTGAGATGACAAGTCCCCTAATGCCCTTCTAAACCCGCCCCTGTCTGTATCCTGTTTCTGCCTGCCTGCTACTCACTGGCAAAATGGTCATCTGCAGATTGTCAATATGCCTTGTCCATTGCTGCTTTGGTTAGGATTACTGTCTTATTTCAGGAGCCTCCAGCCCTGAAAGGTGCCAAAGAGCTTCCACCTAGGGTTAGCAGTGACCTCACCTGGTTTAAATGTTGTCTCTAGAGACAATACCTCTCTTATCGTCACTCAATGCCTAGGTTTACCTCCACTGTATTCACATCCTACCATACCTTTGTTTGTACATTATGCCTTGAATCTATTCTACCACGCCCAGAAACTTGCTCCTTTTACTCTCTGTTCCGAACTACTAGACCACCAGTTCTTATAGCCTTTAGCCGTGCCCGTATCCTACTCCTCCTCTGTTCCTCTGGTGATGTAGAGGTTAATTCAGGGCCTGCATTAGAAGCCTCCACCCTAAGTTTGTTTTATTCATTGCTTTAGCACACTCTGCCAACCTGGATGTCCTAGCCGTGTCCGAGTCCTGGCTTAGGAAGGCCACCAAAACCCTGAAATTTTCATCATCATCATCATCCTGTACATCAGCTGATATCTCAAAGGAAGGCGGTGGCTAGGAAAAACTCCCTAGAAAGGCCAAAACCTAGGAAGAAACCTAGAGAGGAACCGGGAAAGTCCTCTTTTTCGGGTAGAGATTATCCCTAACTATAACATTTTCAGACAAGATAGAACTGGCAAAGGGGACGGAGTTGCAATCTACTGCAGAGATAGCCTGCAGAGTTCTGTCTTACTATCCAGGTATGTGCCCAAACAATTTGAGTTTCTACTTTTAAAATCTACCTTTCCAGAAACAAGTCTCTCACTGTTGCCGCTTGCTATAGATCACCTTCAGCCTCCAGCTGTGCCCTGGCCACCATATGTGAATTGATTGCCCCCCATCTATCTTCAGAGCTCATGCTGTTAAGTGACCTAAACGGGGACATGCTTAACACCCCTACAGTCTAAGATCGATGCCCTCAATCTCACACAAATTGTCAATGAACCTACCAGGTACAACCCCAAATCTGTAAACACAGGCACCCTCATAGATATCATCCTAACCAACTTGTCAAACGACCACCCCTGATCACGGTCAAACACTCCCTAAAACACTTCAGTGAGCAGAACTTTCTAATCGACTTGGCTCGGGTATTCTGAAAAGATATTGACCTCATTCCGTCAGTAGAGAATGCGTGGTTATTCTTTAAAAGTGCTTTCCTCACCATCTTAAATAAGCATGCTCCATTTAAAATAACTTGAACCAGGAACAGATATAGCCCTTGGTTCACTCCAGACCTGACTGCCCTTGACCAGCACAAAAACATCCTGTGGCGTATTGCATTAGCATCGAATAGCCCCCGCGATATGCAACTTTTCAGGGAAGTTAGGAACCAATATACACAGGCAGTCAGGAAAGCTAAGGCTAGCCTTTTCAAACAGAAATCTGCATCCTGTAGCACAAAACTCTGGGACACTGTAAATTCCATGGAGAATAAGTTCTCCTCCTCCCAGCTGCCCACTGCACTGAGGCTAGGAAATATGTATTTTCTACAGCTGGCCATGCTTTCCACCTGAATACCCCTTCCTCGGTCAACAGCCCTGCACCCCCCAACGCAACTTGCCCAAGCCTCCCGATTTCTCATCCATCCAAATCCAGATAGCTGATGTTCTGAAAGAGCTGCAAAATCTGGACCCCTACAACTCAGCCGGGCTAGACAATCTGGACCCTCTCTTTCTAAAAATGATCTGCTGAAATTGTTGCAACACCTATTTACTAACCTGTTCAACCTCTCTTTCGTATTGTCTGAGATTCCCAAAGATTGGAAAGCTGTCGCAGTCATCCACCTCTTCAAAGGGGGAGACACTCTAGACCCAAACTGCTACAGACCTATATCTATCCTAACCTGCCTTTCCAAGGTATTCAAAAGCCAAGTTAACAAACAGATAACCGACCATTTCGAATCCCACCGTACCTTCTCCGCTATGCAATCTGGTTTCCGAGCTGGTCATGGGTGCACCTCAGCCACGCTCAAGGTCCTAAACGATATCATAATCGCCATCGATAAGAGACAATACTTTGCAGCTGTATTCATCGACCTGGCCAAGGCTTTCGACTCTGTAAATCACCACATTCTTATTGGCAGACTCAACAGCCTTGGTTTCTCAAATCACTGCCTCGCCTGGTTCACCAACTACTTCTCAGACAGAGTTCAGTGTGTCAAATCGGAGGGCATGTTGTCCAGACCTCTGGCAGTTTCTATAGGAGTGACACAGGGTTCAATTCTCGGGCCGACTCTTTTCTCTGTATACATCAATGATGTCGCTCTTGCTGCTGGTGATTCTCTGATCCACCTCTACGCAGACGACACCATTCTGTCTACTTCTAGCCCTTCTTTGGACACTGTGTTAACAACCCTCCAGATGAGCTTCAAAGCCCCATATACTACCCATCACTGCGAACTGTACACTCTTGTTGGCTGGCCCTCGCTTCATACTCGTCGCCAAACTCACTGGCTGGCTCCAGGTCATCTACAAGACCCTGCTAGGTAAAGGCCTTATCTCTGTTCACTGGTCACCATAGCTGCATCCACCCGTAGCACGCCTTCTAGCAGGTATATCTTACTTGTCACCCTCAAAGCCAATTCCTCCTTTGGTCGCCTCTCTTTCCAGTTCTCTGCTGCCAATGACTGGATGAACTACAAAAATCTCTGAAACTGGAACCACTTATCGCCCTCACTAGCTTTAAGCACCAGAGGAGGAGGAGGAGGAGCTCACAGATCGCTGCACCTGTACATAGCCCATCTGTAAATAGCCCAAACATCTACCTCTTCCTCTACTGTATTTATTTATTTATTTATTTTCCTTTGCACCACAGTATTTCTACTTTGCACACTCATCTACTGTCAAATCTACCATTCCAGTGTTTTAATTTCTATATTGTATTTATTTCGCCCAGCATTGCTTATTTATTGCCTTTACCTCCCTTATCTCACCTCATTTGATCATATTGTATATAGACTTATTTTTCTACTGTATTATTGACTGTATGTTTGTTTTATTTATGTATTGTATGTGTCAAACTGCTTTGCTTTATCTTGGCCAGGTCGCAGTTGTAAATGAGAACTTGTTCTCAACTTGCCTACCTAGTTAAATAAAGGCGAAATAAAATAAGAATGATTACAGCGCTTTCTCTTTCAAGACTTACATTGTAGCAGATTTCGGAAGTGGAAACACTTGCTATGCAATTGGTCAGTACTTTGAGGGTGAAAAACACAACTTCTTCACAAAATTTCAGAATCTTCAGTATTTCCTCCCTGTGGGGATGTCACGATCGTTGGAGTAAATGGACCAAGGCACAGCGTGAGTAGAGTTACACATGTTTAATTGAATGAAACTCACAGAAAACAATAATGCATGAAACGTGACGCTTATTCTGCCCTTGAGTTGCGTTCCCATGCAAAACTAGACAGATAGCTAACAACTAAGTCTTCAATAAAACTCCCAAGGCGTGACTTTTCTTGAATGAATATATTGAAACGTTTATGTTGTGAAACTGCAAAATACAGAAAAGAATATACTTTAGTGTTCAATTCACACCGACATACTGTAGCTGTACATTAAACATTTGAAGTTGCATAATACAAAGCACGTGCTAAAGTACCATGCATCTGGCATGATGCCAAACCATATAGCTAATTGTTAACCATATGGTAATTGCTCCTTTCATTACTCTAATAATGTATAACCATCTATGTAGAATAACAAAGCATATTACACTAGAAACAGTAACAAAACTACAGTATTGTATATTTTACAATTCGTTTGCATGACGCATGAGCAAAGTAATACAGCTAACGACATAGACAAAAGGCATTGCAATTTGTGAGTAAATGCAACCAACATTGATATGTAAGAAACTCTATCAATAACAAGATTATCATCATTAGCTAAATGCTTGAATCAAACTTACAAACAAATATTTTTCCAAGGCTGAAGCGTGACAAGAAATAACTACATTGAAAGACCTGCACCGTAGCGTTGTCTGTAGCTGCTTCTATGCGTGCAAAACCAATTCTGAACTTCCCGTTTGCGTTGTCTTTCTAAGTACCAGAAAGCGCCACTAGGGGGCAAATAACACCATTGAACACAATGAAAATCCTATTTAACCATTGTAATAAAATAATCTGTTATCTTCTAACAGGATGGCAGCACACTCCCCGCCTGGTATAATGAAATTGTGCCACTATTAAATAAAACATATCAAGAAACAAATGTCCTTTCTATTTTTATCTTTTGTCTCTAGGATGCCTCAGAAAGAAGAACAACAATCTCTGAGATTGGTCTCAGAAACACCTTAGCAGCTCCTTGCTTGACAATTTTTAGTTCTACTTTCCTAACCTTTTTGTCAGTACTGGGAAAGGTTTTTACCACAAGCCCGACTGGCCAGTCATTTCTGTGTGCCTGACTGTCTTTCAATAAGACAACATCTCTCACTTTTACATTTGGCTTTTCTGCTGTCCATTTTCTGCGTCTCTGCAGCGTTGTCAGGTACTCCTGTCTCCACCTTTTCCAAAAGGTGTCAGCGAGACACTGGACTTGCTTCCACTGTTTCCATTTCTCTTCTTTTTCTGTTGGAAGAGTGACATCCCACTCACTCTGATCAGAAGAGAGTTCTCTGATTAAGGCTTTACCTTGCATTGTTATTGGAGCCACGAACCCAAGGCGGTCATAAAGACTATTCACTGTGGACAGGATGCCTCTCCGAGTAAAAGGCTTCTCATTGTGGGACACCTGGAATGAGAAGCTGTCTGTTTCCAGGTTCCAGGAAAGTCCCAGACTCTGTTGAAAGGGGAGAGGATCCACTCCTAGGTCCAGATCTTTTAAGTCTTTCGCACGGTCCTCCATAGGGAAGGCTTCCATAACTGTTTTGCTATTGGATGCAATCTTGTGTAGTTTCATGTTGGACTCCGCCAACATTGCTTGTGTTTTTCTTAGAATGTTGACAGCTTCTTCTGTAGTAGCTACTGATGTCAGACCATCATCGACGTAGAAGTTCCTCACTACATATTGCTTGGGTTCTGGCCCGTGTTCCTTCTCACCCTGTAGCGCTGCTCGTCTCATGCAGTAGATGGCTACGGCTGGTGAAGGGCTGTTCCCAAATACATGGACTTTCATCCTGTACTCAGTTATGTTTCTATCTGGGTTGTTGTCTTCATACCAGAGAAACCTTAAGTAATCTCTGTGATCCTCACGTACACCAAAACAGTAAAACATTTGTTGCACATCTGCTGTTAGTGCAATGCAATCCTTGCGGAAACGTATTAGGACACCCAAGAGTGTGTTGTTTAAGTCTGGACCACTGAGCAGAACATCGTTAAGTGACACGCCTTGACACTTAGCACTGGAGTCAAATACTACTCGTATTTGTTCAGGCTTTGTGGATGGTAAACACCAAATATGGGCAGATACCAACGTTCTTTGTCTCCCTCTAGTGGCTGTGAAGGTTCGGCTTGGTCGTTATCCAGCATCTTTTGCATGAAGTCAATAAAATGACGCTTCATGCCAGGCTTTTTGTCTAAAGTCCTGCGAAGTGATGTGAGACGGTTCATGGCCTGCTCCCTGTTATTAGGAAGGCGACGTCTATTGGGCCGAAAGGGTAGTGGAGCCACCCAGTTGTTTCCATTATCCTGGAAAACCTGTTTGTCCATAATGTCCGAACACGGAACATGGCTGTCTGTGTTCACAGTTGTGATTGGATCTCTCAAGTGCACTGTAGAGGGAGAGATGTGTTTCTGAGCTACGCTGTTGTAGTTCTCTTTTACCTTTGTCTCCCTCTAGTGGCTGTGAAGGTTCGGCTTGGTCGTTATCCAGCATCTTTTGCATGAAGTCAATAAAATGACGCTTCATGTCAGGCTTTTTGTCTAAAGTCCTGCGAAGTGATGTGAGACGGTTCATGGCCTGCTCCCTGTTATTAGGAAGGCGACGTCTATTGGGCCGAAAGGGTAGTGGAGCCACCCAGTTGTTTCCATTATCCTGGAAAACCTGTTTGTCCATAATGTCCAAGAAGACTTTGTCCTCCACTGATGGTGCTGGTTTATCATCGTCTTGTGTTTTGTCGAACACGGAACATCCCAGGCTGTCTGTGTTCACAGTTGTGATTGGATCTCTCAAGTGCACTGTAGAGGGAGAGATGTGTTTCTGAGCTACGCTGTTGTAGTTCTCTTTTACCTGGATGATGTCAGGACAAGGGCTCAGATAGGATGTGCGACCATTTTGAAGTATTTTTGTCCTGAACACGTTAACATTGGCTGGTCGGTGAGCCGTTCCCAGACAGACCTCACCCACAATGACCCACCCGAGGTCGAGTCGCTGTGCATAAGGAGTGTCGTGGGGCCCATTGATTTGCTCTCGTACCTTGTGCACCCTTAAGATGTCTCGTCCTAAGAGCAGGAGGATGGGAGCATCTGGGTCCACAGCTGGAATTCTGTCCATAACTGGTTGCAGATGGGGATGATGATACACAATGTCGGGGGAGGGAATCTCCATCCTATCGTCTGGCATCATATCACACTCTATCAGAGTAGGGAGAGTGAGCTGCATGTGTCCATCTATAGACTCCACCATGAAGTTGACGGCTCTCCTGCCTGAAGTCTCTGTTACCCCAGAACACGTCTTCATGGTGTATGGAGCAGAGTTGTCATTGATGTTGAAGAGACTGAAAAACTCTGTCTTGGCCAGAGATTTGTTACTTTGTTCATCAAGCATTACATACATTTTGACAGCTTTCTCTCTTTTCCCAGCCGGATAAGCTTTGACTAAGCATATTTTTGAACATGATCTTGGATTGACTGCCTCACCACAGATCTCTGTACACTTTGAGGTGACAGATAGAAGAGCATCGTCACCTTGATCCCCGCCATTATCTGTCTCTGCTGTAGCGGTGTATGTATTTGTAGGGGCTGGGCCTGGATGCAGAGCAGCAAGATGCCTGTCGCTGTCGCACTCAGAGCACTTGATTGAAACCTTACAGTCTTTAGCTCTGTGCTGAGTTGACCCACAACATCGGAAACAAATGCCATTGTCTTTGAGATATGATTTGCGCTCATCTAGAGTTTTGTATCTAAACCTACGACACTTTTTAAGAGGATGAGGCTTGTTATGTATTGGGCAGTGACGGTCAGGGTTTTCAACCTTTGTCTTACTGGGTTTGGTTTGGTGGTCTGAAGCCTCAGATGACACATCTGTCTTGTATACAGTCACAGGTGTCTTGCTGCTGTACCTGGCAGGTTTCTCACTTTTCATGGACACCTGGTTAGTTGAGGTGTAGAGGGTGAAGCTGGGGTCATTTCTAATTTTCGCCTGGTTCCTGATGAATCTCGAGAAGAACGAGAATGGTGGGAATGCTACCCGATAGTCCTCCTTATATTTGGATCCCTGTGCTATCCATTTTTCTTGTAAACTGAATGGAAGTTTCTCTACAATAGGGTTTACCCCCCGAGATGTGTCCAGATAAGCGAGGCCTGGAAGGTACCCTTCTACTTTAGCACACTCCAGTTCGAGAAGAATGTCACCTAGTTCTCTTAGTTTGTGATTGTCTTTGTTAGTCAGTTTTGGAAAATCATCAATTTTCTTCAACAGTGCATTCTCGATCACTTCGGGTGTACCATAGCACTCTTCTAGTCGTTGCCAGACCATGTTAAGCCCTGCTGTTGCGTTGAAAATATGGACAGATCTAATTCTGTTTGCTTGCTCAGACGACTCTGCCCCTAGCCACTTGGTAATTAGATCTAACTCTTCCCTGGCTGATAAATTCAAGTCTCTGGTTGCATTGAGAAAGGATGCTTTCCATGCCCAATAATTTTCAGTGCGATCATCAAACTTCAGGAGTCCTGAACTCACCATCTCACGTCGTAGGAGGTACTTGGTGAGGTCTGGTGCCACTTGTGACTCAGGGAAGTTGTGTGTGTGTGACTGGAAGTGGGCTTGCTTTCCATTTCCACCATGCTGCTGTTCATTTCTTTTGAACGGAGAGTCTCTGCTCATGTTCTGTTGTTTGCTACTTTCTGGATTATGGCATGAAGCTGGGTCGACACTAAGCTCTTGTTTCTCCACTTCAAATGGAAGTTCAGCAAAGTAGGGCCTAGCATGTTGTTGTACGTACTCACATGTACGTTGGACTGGACTTAAGGGCTGTGTCCCGGTGTCTAGTTCTTTGCGAAGCTCTCTGCGTTCTGATTCTACAGCTTCTTCAAAGGCTGCAGCTTCAGCCAACGCAGCAGCAGCTGCTCTCTCAACTTGGAGAACATATAAAGTTGCCTCGAGGTCAGCTTTTTGCTTCTCTGTTTCTGCCTTTTGCTTCAACAAGCTGGCCTTTTGCTTCATCACAGAAGCTTCCTTCTCAGCATAAGAGACTTGTGCGCGTGCTGCCTCCGCCTTGGCGCGTGCTTTGACGGCTGCAGAACTCGCTGTTGAGGATCTGCTTGACTGTTTTGATGACCTTGATCTTGTAGATTGAGACTTGGTCCCAATGTGCTGAAGAGGCTCTTCCATCTCTCTCTGTTGAACACCTGGCTCTGGTTGTTGCATCGTAGACTGCTGGTCTTCCCTAGGATAAGAGGCTTTGTTGGCTGATGAACGTAGAAACATAACCACCGTGTGCAGTTATTCTTGTGCTTGAGCCCACTGTGATGATGTTTTTTTCACTATTCTGCCCTTGAGTTGCGTTCCCATGCAAAACTAGACAGATAGCTAACAACTAAGTCTTCAATAAAACTCCCAAGGCGTGACTTTTCTTGAATGAATATATTGAAACGTTTATGTTGTGAAACTGCAAAATACAGAAAAGAATATACTTTAGTGTTCAATTCACACCGACATACTGTAGCTGTACATTAAACATTTGAAGTTGCATAATACAAAGCACGTGCTAAAGTACCATGCATCTGGCATGATGCCAAACCATATAGCTAATTGTTAACCATATGGTAATTGCTCCTTTCATTACTCTAATAATGTATAACCATCTATGTAGAATAACAAAGCATATTACACTAGAAACAGTAACAAAACTACAGTATTGTATATTTTACAATTCGTTTGCATGACGCATGAGCAAAGTAATACAGCTAACGACATACACAAAAGGCATTGCAATTTGTGAGTAAATGCAACCAACATTGATATGTAAGAAACTCTATCAATAACAAGATTATCATCATTAGCTAAATGCTTGAATCAAACTTACAAACAAATATTTTTCCAAGGCTGAAGCGTGACAAGAAATAACTACATTGAAAGACCTACACCGTAGCGATGTCTGTAGCTGCTTCTATGCGTGCAAAACCAATTCTGAACTTCCCGTTTGCGTTGTCTTTCTAAGTACCAGAAAGCGCCACTGGGGGGAAAATAACACCATTGAACACAATGAAAATCCAATTTAACCATTGTAATAAAATAATCTGTTATCTTCTAACAGGATGGCAGCACAACGCTAATGTAGTGCTCGCAGGCAACTATACATAGACAATATCCCACAACAAACAAGTGGGGAAAGGCTGCCTAAATATGATTCCCAATCAGAGACAACGATAAACAGCTGCCTCTGATTGGGAACCATACCAGGCCAACATAGATATATAATAACCTAGATAACCCACCCTAGTAACACCCCGACCTTTTTTTTTTTTGACCTAACCAACATAGAGAATAAAAAGCTCTCTATGGTCAGAGCGTGACAGTACCCCCACCCACCCCAAAGGTGCGGACTCCGGCAGCAAAACCTGAGGGTCCTGGTGGGCAGCGACTGTCGCTGGAGGCTCTGGACTGCCAACCGTAGCTGGAGGCTCTGGACCGCAGACTGTCGCTGGAGGCTCTGGACCGCAGACCGTCGCTGGAGGCTCTGGACCGCAGACCGTCGCTGGAGGCTCTGTACCGCCAACCGTAGCTGGAGGCTCTGGACCGCCGACCGTCGCTGGAGGCTCTGGACCGCAGACCGTCGCTGGAGGCTCTGGACCGCAGACCGTCGCTGGAGGCTCTGGACCGCCGTGTTACTTCACAAGCACACTAATAATAAAATAAAACTAAGTATGCCGAATAACATAACAACCACACTAACGACCCTATGACGTTGTTTAAAAATATATACAGTATGTATGGTATATGTTGTGTTCATTGTGAGATATAGACTTGATATTAATTGATAGATATTTATGATGTTTAGAATGTTTATGATATAATTTATATCATGTTTAATGTCATATATAATTAGATGTAAAGAATGACAAGTCAGGGTTGAGGGAAAGATGAAAGATGAACAGAGCAAAGTACAGAGAGATCCTTGATGAAAACCTGCTCCAGACTGCTCAGGACCTCAAACTGGGGCAAAGGTTCACCTTCCAACAGGACAACGACCCTAAGCACACAGCCAAGACAATGCAGGAGTGGCTTCAGGAAAAGTCTCTGAATGTCCTTGAGTGGCCAGCCAGAGCCGAGACTTGAACCTGATCGAATATCTCTAGAGAGACCTGAAAATAGCTGTGCAGCAACGCCCCCATCCAATCTGACAGAGCTTGAGAGGATCTGCATAGAAAAATGGAAGAAATTCCCCAAATACAGGCGTGCCAAGCTTGTAGCGTCATACTCAAAAAGAGTCGAGGCTGTAATCGCTGCCAAAGGTGCTTCAACAAAGTACTGAGTAAAGGGTCTGAATACTTATGTAAATGCAATATTTTGTTTGTTTATTTGTAATACATTTTAAACATTAAAAAAACGTTTTTTCTTTGTCGTTATGGGGTATTTTGTGTAGCTTGATGAGGGAAAACAACAATTCTATCAATTTTAGAATAAGGCTGAAATGTTACAAAATGTGAAACAGTTGAGGGGTCAGAATACTTTCCAAATGCACTATATGCTTTTCAAATATATGATCATATTTATTTTTTATCTATGGCACATTCATATATTGGTTTTAAATATATTATCATATTTTTAAAAATATATGTCACGTTTTTCAATATATATAGCCATATATGGCCATATATTACTTTACTGTATGGGGGCTAAGATGCAGTGACCTGAAGATTCAGCTAGAGCACTGAGAAGTCTCACTCCGCCTCAGTCTGGCCCCATGTCAGGGTAGGTTTGCGTCCCAAGGCTTTTGGACTTTTTTTCTGGCTTTTTTGGGGGCAGGCCTCTGAGGTGGAAACATTTTTGAGCCAAACACTAGCGCTAAGCCTGATAGGTAAAATTCATGAGAGGATAAAGTACTGTGAGTGGCTGCATTGTCGGAACTAGAAGCACAAGCATTTCGCTACACTCGCATTAACATCTGCTAACCATGTGTATGTAACAAATAAAAATTGATTTGGTTTGATTTGATGATTTGATTTGCTTGCAGGCTTTATGCACTTCACCTGGGCAGATACCCATCACCATATGCCTCTGCCCATCACCGCACAGATAATGATCTTTAGTTGTCCTTTTATCCATCTAGAATTTCAGCGGAACGGGCTCACTCATATTTCACAATGACCATAATGACATAACGTAATAACGTATTCTGTCATTTTGCATTCTTCTGATACATTTTGAAGCTTTTTAAATTAGTCTTAAGTTTTCGTTCATAGTAATTTATTTAGTCAGTATCCAGCCATGCCAACAGCATCTCTCTTCTTCTATATGGTTATCTCCAAGCCCAACTGTTTGTTTTCTTTTCAATAAGTAGTTTTTTTGTCTTTTTCAGTCTTAGTATTGCTTTTTGTGTGATCTTGTTATTTCAACAGGGGCTTTCAGTATATGACGATAGATATCACCTTCAGAAAATGGTGTGACTCAGACAGTGTCAGCTGCTGCTTATAGAATATGAGAATCAGAACGCTATATTCCATCACATAATACAATAGAACAGAACACATGGTCTCTTTGTCAGTACCTACGCAGTGCTCAGGCAGTGTGCTGGCCGTTCTGCCAATTCTCACATACTCATTGTTTCTCTCTATCCATCTTAAACTTTTCCTCCTACAGTATATGACTCTTTGTTTCCGTCAGACATGGCACCAGGCCATACACAGTATAGTGCACTTTTGACCAGAGCCCTATGGTAGTGCACTAGGGAGTGCCATGTCTGATGTCTGTCTGCCCTTGTCAATATTGTTTTCCAGTTCCATTTCATTATTAAATGAACAGAAGCAAAGCCATTGTAAAAAACGGTACACAGTACCACATTAAATCATTATTAAATGAACAGAAGCAAAACCTGTTTTTGTCAATTTAAAAGCCAGCGTCTAGTGGTTAGTGTTGGACTAGTCATAGCCCTTCCTGTTTCATATTCCCAGGCCGTCATTGAAAATAAGAATGTGTTCTTAACTGACTTCTTGGTTAAATAAAGACAAAGCACTTTTTCAACTCTGAAATAAAAAAAATTGCCTGTTTTATATTTGTCACGGAATGCAAATATGTCACATGGTAAGCAGATGTTAATGCGTAGTGTAGCACAGGAGAGAATAAAATGCAGGATAAACTAGATAATTGTGCTTCTAGTTCCGACAATGCAGTAATAACCAACAAGTAATCTAACTAACAATTCCAAAACTACTGTCTTATACACAGTGCTTCTAGTTCGACAATGCAGTAATAACCAACAAGTAATCTAACTAACAATTCCAAAACTACTGTCTTATACACAGTGTAAGGGGATAAAGAATATGTACATAAAGATATATGAATGAGTGATGGTATAGAGCAGCATAGGCAAGATACAGTAGATGGTATCGAGTACAGTATATACATATGAGATGAGCATGTAAACAAAGTGGCATAGTTAAAGTGGTACATGTATTACATAAGGATGCAGTAGTTGATATAGAGTACAGTATATACGTATGCATGTGAGATGAATAATGTAGGGTATGTAACATTATATAAGGTAGCATTGTTTAAAGTGGCTAGTGATATACTTTACATAATTTCCCATCAATTCCCAGTATTAAAGTGGGTTAAGGTTAGGGTTAGGTAAGGGTTATGATTAAGGATAGAGTATGGGTACGGATTAAGGTTAGGGTTTAGGGTATGGATGTCCCAAGGATACTGAATCGCACGAACCATTTGGACTGTAGCCTATGAAAGAGAGAGGGACACACACAATGTTCAAAAACAGTTTTTTTATGGTTTATTTCAAATGGCATTTTACTTAAGTACTTCATTGCAAAACACACATATATCATTCTTGTTTTAACACACAAATGTTTTTTGTGGACCTTAGTAAAGATGTAGATAAATGAATGCACTCTAATCCAGGTCATATTGAAAAAAAAAAATTATGATGTGATAAACTGTAGCTTGTTTTTTTGTTCTTGGTTTTATTTTATTTATTTATTTATTTGACATTTTATGGCACTCCTGACCTCTAGTGGCTAACATTATAAGTACAGTTTTCGATCACACGGATTCGCTCACTTATGTTCCTGAACTATTTTGATATGCATGGCCTTAATAGCAAACACGTGACACTTTGCATAATTAAGTGGATGTGATTGTGAAAAGTCACAAACTGGTAACTCCAGTTTCACAGGTGTGCGCTGGATTAAATTAATTAACGAAACACATGGTAATTTATCTTCAAAGTGCCTCATTGTAATTGGATTGCGTTATCTACTGTAAGATATCGGATATGACCACACACGTAAAATATATCACTATGAAAAGCTTTGAAGTTAATGCTGCGGTGATGAGTGTCCCTGAGCGTGAGTTGATGGGTAACATTTTGGTGAGTGAAACAGGTGAGCCCTTGCTCCCAAGTCACTCCAACATAGCTAAATTCAAACGAGGGAACGATGGCTTTTATGTTCACACGGAGGACTGGAGTGAAATTGTGAAGAGAAGACAATTGGTAAACGCCAAGGAACGAATGAGAGTAAGTGTAACTGTAGGCCCAGGCGCCATGTCAATAAAAAACTGGCAAAAGGTCTGACTTGAAAATTGACCCAAAATACTGCAGCGCTGTCGCGTGGAAGTAGGCCTACTGTACAAAAAAAGCATCACCTTTGATTTATTCAATTTGTATGTGCTCTGACTTGTGTAATGTGCTTCATTAGATCAAAAACATGAACAGCATGTTCTCCCGTTTGAAGCGTATGGTGCCACTGATGCGTCGTGACCGTAAACCCAGTAAAGTGGATACGCTGAAGGCTGCCACAGAATACATCAAGCTACTGGTGGCTGTACTACAGGACTCTGACAGTGTAAGTATAAAACAGTAGGTTTAATATGATGGTGTTGTTGCTCAGACTAGCGGTGCATGCATCATACCAGCAATAGGCTACAATATTTCAGGCATAATTGCATTGCTCTTGTGATTCAACATATTGACATGTAATTTTTATGCTTGTTAGAATAATGGGAGCAAGACTGATTTCTTGAAGAATGCGATCAACTATGCAACTTCTGATGGGATGTGTGGTGATCTGTGGAGGGTGGATGAGGTAATTACTTTGTGCATTCATAGCTGCTTGTGTTTACATGTGAGACCTATTGTGTCAGTGTACCCTTATGGGGTTTAAAAACAATCCATCAACAACCAATATGCTAACCTCCTACAACCATCCGGAAGTCTCGCAAGCTGACATTCTGTTTTGCTGCGCAGTGGTAATCGGTTTGGTTATACGAGGCTATCAATATGTAGGTCAGTGGTCACAATTCATGGCCTTGTAGACCACCTGAGTGTGCAGGTTTTTGTTCCATTCCAGCACTACCCACCTGTTTCCACTTGTCTTGGTCAGATTAGTTGAATCAGGTATGATAGATCTGTTAGAGTTGGTTTGGCACAAAACCCTGCAGTGACCACTACTTATTAAGGAATTAAATGAAAAATTACAGTAGTTATTGAACTTCTCTGTATCTCACCCTCTTCTCCCACAGCTGCTGGACAGTGTGTCAGGAGTGTCCGGTAGTGAGTTGTCCGACGGGGTGACTATGACCCTTCCCTTGGTGACTACAGGGTTTGGAGCAGGAGATGGAGACATGAGTGGGCTGGTGCTGCACCACTGTGTGATGCCCACCTACCAGTACATCATCCAGGTGGCACCGG
Source organism: Oncorhynchus gorbuscha (assembly GCF_021184085.1). Classification (NCBI taxonomy): domain Eukaryota; kingdom Metazoa; phylum Chordata; class Actinopteri; order Salmoniformes; family Salmonidae; genus Oncorhynchus; species Oncorhynchus gorbuscha. The sequence goes on from NC_060177.1 coordinate 74,314,133, forward strand.
ACCAGACCATGGTAATAAATGCAACACACCAAGACGTCGTCCCAAATGGCACCCTATTCCCTATTTATACCACTACTTTAATCAGAGTGAGCCCTATGGGCCCTGGTCAAAAGTAGTTTATTGAAAAGGGTGCCATTTTGAATGCAGACCATGTCTTTGACTAACTGTGAAGGGTTGTCCATCACAAGGCCTAAAAGAATATCTGACAATGAATTCAGTGAAAACTACTTTAATTGCATAATAGTAGGCTCTCACAGTAGCCAACAAACACAAAATACAGAAAATGGAACTGGATTCTTATCAAGGCAACTATACTGACCAAAAATATAAACACAACATGCAACAATCAACAAATTTACTGAGTTCCAGTGCATATAAGGAAATCAGTCAATTGAAATGAAATCATTAGGCCATAATCTATGGATTTCAGATGACTATGCAGGGCCGTCACCTGGCCCATCCAATCAGAATGATTTTTTCCCCCTACAAAAGGGCTTTATTATAGACAAATAGTCCTCAGTTTAAACAACTGCCCGGGTAGCTTATCTCATATGATCCTGGTTTTTAACACTCGTTTCCTGTGTGCAATCATCCGCATCGAGCTAAAGGCTAAAGCTGCCACTTTCAAGGAGTAGGACACTAATCCGGACACCTATAAGAAATTCTGCTATGCCCACAGATTAACTATCAAACAAGAAAAGCATCAATACAGGATTAAGATTGAATCCTACTACACCGGCTTTGACGCTTGTCAGATGTGGCAGGGCTTGAAAACTATTACGGACTACAAAGGGAAACCCAGACACAAGCTTCCCAGTGACGTGAGCCTACCAGACGAGCGAAATGCCTTTTTATGCTCGCTTCGAGGCAAGCAACACTGAAGCATGCACGAGAGCACCAGCTGTTCTGAATTACTGTGTGATAATGCTCTCGGTAGCCAATGTGAACAAAACCTTTAAACAAGTCAACGTTCACAAAACCGCTGGGCCAGACGAATTACGTGTACTCAAAGCATGCGCGGACCAACTGTCAAGTGTCTTCTCTGACATTTTCAACTTCTCCCTGACTGAGTCTGTAATACTGACATGTTTCAAGCAGACCACCATAGTCCCTGTGCCTAAGGAAGCGATGGTAACCTGTCTAAATGATTACCGCCCGTGGCACTCACGTCAACAGCATCTTCCTGGATACCCTAGACCCACTCCAATTCGCAAACCGCCTCAACAGATCCACAGATGACGCAATCTCAATCGCACTCCACACTGCCCTTTCTCACCTAGACAAAAGGAACAACTATATGAGAATGCTGTTCATTGACTACAGCTTAGCGTTCAACACCATATTGCCCACAAAACTCATCACTAAGGACTCTGGGACTGATCACCTCCCTCAGCAACTGGAACCTGGACTTCCTGACCCCAGGTGGTAAGAGTAGGCAACAACACGTCTACCACGCTGATCCTTTGCTGACGACACAACGGTGGTAGGCCTGAATCACCGACAACGATGAGACTGCCTATAGGGAGGAGGTCAGAGAACTGGCAGTGTGGTGCCAGGACAACAACCACTCCCTCAATGTGAGCAAGACTAAGGAGCTGATCGTGGACTACAGTACAGGCTCCCATTAACATCGAAGGGGCTGTAGTGGGGTGGGTCGAGAGTTTCAAGTTCCTTGGTGTCCACATCACCAACAAACTATCATGGTCCAAACATACCAAGACAATCATTTAAGAGGGCACGACAACCTTTTCCCCCTCAGGAGACTGAAAAGATTTGGCATGGGTCCCCAGATCCTCAAGGTTCTACAGCTGCACCATCGAGAGCATCCTGACCGGTTGCGTCACTGCCTGGTATGGCAACTGCTCGGCATCTGACCGTAAGACGCTAGAGAGGGTAGTCGAACAGCCCAGTACATCACTGGGGCCAAGCTAACTGCAATCTAGGACCTATATAATAGGCAGTGTCAGTGGAAAGCCCATAATAGGCAGTGTCAGTGGAAAGCCCATAAAATTGTCAGACTCCAGTCACCCAAGTTATAGACTGTTTTCTCTGATACCGCACGGCAAGAGGATCTGGACCACCAAGTCTAGGACCAAAAGACTCCTTAACAACTTCTACCCCCATGCCATAAGACTTTTTGTACACTGCTGCTACTCGCTGTTTGTTTGTTACCTATGCATAGTGTCACTTCGCCCCCACCTACATGTACAGATTACCTCAACTAGTCTGTAGCCCTGCACACTGACTCGGTACCGGTGGCCCCTGTATATAGCCTCGTTATTCTTATTGTGTTACTTTTTCTTTTCATGTGACAAAGTTTGATTTGATTTGGATCAAGAATGATCCACCACCCAAAGGACATCCAGCCAACTTGACACAACTTTGGGAGGCACTGGCGTATTTGGTATTATTTTAGGATCCCCATTAGCTGTTGCAAAAGCAGCAGCTACTCTTCCTGTGGTCCACACAAAACATGAAACATAATACAGAACATTAATAGACAAGAACTGCTCAAGGACAGAACATGGGCCAGCGTCCCTGTGGAACACTTTAGCGCAACTCAATATTAGGAACGTGTTCCTAATGTTTTGTATACTGTGTATAACCTGTGATATTCTCTTGGGTCTTGACTGCTAGCAGACAGCCCTGTATGAACTGTTTCTTCTCTATAGATGTTCCAGCCCAGTTGAGAGGAATGGTAGAGAGACCCAGCCTGGACTCAACATACCTTCCAGGTAGGTTTACAAGAGTTATGTGGTCATCCTAAATGGCACCCTATTCCTTATATAGTGCACTGTGTAGGGATTATGCTTTCATTTGGGATGCAGTCATAATTTGCTGGTTGAACACAAAGGTATTTTCACACTTTGATACAGAATTTTGTTCAAATATAACGTTTTTTTATTTATTTAGGGGCTATGCTTCAGATGGGAGAATGTTCTCGGAAGAAAAACAGACGGAAGGATGTTGTATTTGTTAAATTATATTTTATGAGTTTGGTTGGTACATAATTTTGTGTTAAATTTTATTTATTTTTTACAATATTCAGCAGCCCCTTATAATAAAATGGTAAGCATGGAGTGGTTTGTATGTTTTTATTTAGCAAAGAGATATACAGTAGGGTATTAGTAGGTCACAATGCCTTTAGGAAGTATTGACTTTTTCCACGTTTTGTTGTTACAGCCTGAATTTAAAATGTATTGATTGAATTTAGATTTTTTTGTCACTGTCCTACACACACAATGTCCCATGATGTCAACGTGGAATTATGTTTGTTGAAATTTTTACAAAGTATTGAAAAGTTTAAATGTATTCAACCCCTTTGTTATGGCAAGGCTAAATGAGTTCAGGAGTAAATTAGCTTAACATGTCATATAATACTGTGTACGTTGCATGGACTCTGTCTGCAATAATAGTGTTTAACATGATTTTTGAATGACTACCTCATCTCTGCACCCCACACATACAATTATATTTCAGGTCCCTCAGTCAAGCAGTGAATTTCAAACACAGATTCAACCACACAGAACAGGGAGGTTTTTTCCAAGCCTCGCAGGGAAGGGCACCTATTGGTAGATGGGTAAAAATGTAAAAAGCAGACACTGAATATCCCTTTGAGCATGGTGAAGTTATGAATTGCCCATTTGGATGGTGTATCAATACACCCAGTCACTACAAAGATACAGGCGTCCTTCCTAACGTAGTTGCTGGAGAGGAAGGAAACCGCTCAGGGATTTCTCCAAGGACAATGTTAACTTTAAAAGGCAGTTTAGTGGCAGTGATAGAACTCAAGATTGTAGTTACTCCACAATACTAACATCATTGACAAAGTGAAAAGGACACCTGTACAGAATAAAATATTCCAAAACATTAATGTTTGTAATAAGGCACTAAAGACATTTTTAAAAAATTGGCAAAGCAATTAACTTTTTGTCATGAATACAAGTGTTATGTTTGGAGCAAATCCAAAACATTACTGAGTACTGCTCTCCATTTTCAAGCATAGTAGTGGCTGACTCGTGTTATGGATAAAGTTAAGGACGAAAGTTTTTCAGGTTAAAAATGATACAGAATTAAGCTAAGCACATGCAAAATCCTAGAGGAAAACCTGGTTCAGTGTGCTTTCCACCAGACACTTAATTCACATTTCTACCAAGAAGACAGTGAATGCTCCTGAGTGGCTGAATTACTGTTTTGACTTAAATCTGCTTAAGTCCATGGCAAGAACTGAAAATGGTTGTCTAGTACAGATCAACCAATTTGAGAGCTTCATGAATTTTGTAAATAACAGGAAAATGTTGTACAATTCAGGTGTGCAAACCTCTTGGAGACTTACACAGAAAGACACAGCTGTAATCGCTAATAAAGTTGCTTCTACAAAGTATTGACTCTGGTTTGAATATTTATTTAAATTATATATTTCTATATTTAATTTTAAATACATCTGCAAACATTTCTAAACATGTTTCCATATTATTATGGGGTATTGTGTGTAGATGAGTGAGAATATATTAATAAATTTTGAATGCAGGCTGTAACAATGTGGAGTAAGTCAAGGAGTATGAATACTTGTATGCACTGTAGGTCCTTGCAAAACATGTATACCATTACTTAACAAACACTCAATGTAAAATAAATGCACTTCTAAATGTAATTTAACTAACATTTAATCATACTTGAATATTGACCCCAGCCCACAGGCCGGGCATTTTGTTTCCTTGGAGTCCTTATTTTGAGCACAAGGTGGCGCCAGTTTGTAATTCGTGGTCACAGCTTCAATGTTTTTGCAATATTACAATTCCAGGTTGCCATAGGACAAAAATAAAACAATAACACCATGCTGGTGTGCACTACGTTTGCATTAAATTCCAGGTGGAAATTTACCACACAAAGAAAACAATTGCGCCTAAGTGCATTTAAATCTTACAGAAAAATGAATTGCTGTCGAATTTTGGGGAGTGCAGGTGGTGTCGGAATCGTGCAGAAGACCCTTGCAGAGGTCAGGGTGTTGGAGTGTGGGCAGGCGTGGCAATGGGGTAGTACAGGCGCGCTCAACGATGAAAAACAGCGGGGATATACAGCAGGCGGCCGCGGTATAGGAAGACATAACGGAATAACCTAGGGCTATAAACATTAGCGTTGCATTTTAATTATATATTATATATTGTTTGGTTTTTAAGTCCTACGGCAGTGGGTGTGACGCGCATCCACAAAAGAAACGCAGCAAAGAATGCACTGAGGTAAGAACAGACATAACCAGCTATCAAAGTTTTTTTTTTTTTACTTTGATGTAATTTCGTTTTTTGTCATTTAAGCTATCAACATATTCGTGACCATCCATTAGGCGATACACCATTGAAATGTAGTCCATTGATCCTTTGCTAGTAGTGTGATGCATGCCAGAACACTGATCTGACAATGACCAGTATCAGATGTAGAAAATAAAATCGTTTCTAACCGGAAAGTAATAACATTTATAATTCCCTATAATAAACTAATTCTAGGAGGTAGCTGCTTCACCGTTTCCTAACAACTTTGCGGCCTATACATTTTTATTCGCCTGCTAATTAATCATCACCAGCAAGCTGTTTTGCGGCAGCAAACATGGAGGCAGTCTTACGGTTTATAGGCATTATTCATCAGAATTATATCATATGTATTTATTTCGATGGAAGAAATACGTTTCTCTTGGCTCTATACGAATTACATGGTTTTGTTTGTGTTTGCTGATATGCGCGGCACAGTGCTCTTATTTTCAAACGTTAAATCGCATAACATGAATTGGATTATATCATGGGAAGGACCGCCTTGCATGGATGCATTCTTTATTTTTGGTGATTGGTTACTCGCTTTTTATTATGCAGATTGGGGTTTGTGTTTGCAGGCTATAATGGATTCGTGATGAACAGAAGTGCCCCCCTCCGCCTCACACGTACCGTCTGGGTACCACCATAACAGGCTCCTGCTCTATAGCTTGGCATATTGCGTGTGCATAGCCATTCGTTTAGATCTGCCTACCAGGCTAGGTCGAAACTCTACAGGTTGAGACAATGATGACCGTCACAAATCTGGGACCAGCGGTATTGCTAACTAGCATAGCTGGTCCCATTGTTGCAAAGAGTCATGGGATATTAGAATACCGTTGTCTTAACCTTTGTCATCTTCAAGCAAGCTGCCAGGCAGGGCTGAAAAACCAGTCGCGCAGTGGGTGCTACCTTGGTGCTGATGTTGCAGCGCTGCTCGTCTGGTTGCTAGGCAGCCATGGGGCGGCGGCACCATGAGAGATGCTGTCATGAAGGAACTGTACAAAATAGGAAGGGCTAGGCCTAATTTTTTTTTCAGGAGACATTTGAATCGTAATTCACCACCACAAAAGCATTGTTTTGAATGGATGATGAATTGTGTTGAACAGAAGCTTTAGTCATCCTAGTCAAGTGGCTTCATACATGTTTGTTCATCAAGTATATCTTATAATTAGCTATTGCTTGAATCAGCAATTATAATCACATCATTGTTAAGGTAACTTGGGAGAAAACGCCCCCTTTAAGGGAAATGTCTATTTTCTGACAGAAAAAAACGATGTTTCTTAATATATACTGTTGAAGTCGGAAGTTAACATACACTTAGGTTTGATTCATTAAAACTCGTTTTTCAACCACTCCCAAAATATCTTGTTATCAAACTATAGTTTTAGCAAGTCGGTTAGGAAATCTACTGCGCATGACACAAGTCATTTTTCCAACAATTGTTTACAGACAGATTATTTGACTTATAATTCACGGTATCACAATTCCAGTGGGTCAGAAGTTCACATACACTAAGTTGACTGTGCCTTTAAACAGCTTGGAAAATTCCAGAAAATTATGTCATGGCTTTAGAAGCTTCTGATAATTGACTATTTGACATAATTTGAGTCAATTGGAGCTGTACCTGTGAATGTATTGTTAAACTCAGTGCCTCTTTGCTTGACATCATGGGAAAATCAAAAGAAATCAGCCAAGTCCTCAGCAATTTCCAAACGCCTGAAGGTACCACGTTCATCTGTACAAACAATAGTATGCAAGTATAAACACCATGGGACCACACAGCCGTCATACCGCTCAGGAAGGAGACACCTTCTGTCTCCTAGAGATGAATGTACTTTGGTGCGAAAAGTGCAAATCAATCCCAGAACAACAGCAAAGGACCATGTGAAGATGCTGGAGGAAACCGGTAGAAAAGTATCTATATCCACAGTAAAACAAGTCCTATATCGACATAACCTGAAAGGCCGCTCAGCAAGGAAGAAGCCACTGCTCCAAAACCACCATAAAAAAAAGCCAGACTACGGTTTGCAACTGCACACAGGGACAAAGATTGTACTTTTTGGAAATGCCCTCTGGTCTGATGAAGCAAAAATAGAATTGTTTGGCCACAATGACATCGTTATGTTTGGAGGAAAAAGGTTGCGGCTTGCAAGCCAAAGAACACCATCCCAAACGTGAAGCATGGGGGTGGCAGCATCATGTTGTGGGGGTGCTTTGCTGCAGGAGGGACTGGTACACTTCACAAAATAGAAGGCATCATGAGGTAGGAAAATGATGTGAACATATTGAAGCAACATCTCAAGACATCCGTCAGGAAGTTAAAGCTTGGTCACAAATGGGTCTTCTAAATGGACAATGACCCCAAGCATACTTCCAAAGTTGTTGCAAAATGGCTTAAGGACAATGAAGTCAAGGTATTGGAGTGGCCATCACAAAGCCCTGACCTCAATCTTATAGAAAATGTGTGGGCAGAACTGAAAAAGCGTGTGGGAGCAAGGAGGCCTACACACCTGACTCAGTTACACCAGCCCTGTCAGGAGGAATGGGCCAAAATTTACTCAACTTATTGTGGGAAGCTTGTGGAAGGCTACCCGAAACGTTTGACCTAAGTTAAACAATTTAGAGCCAATGCTACCAAATACCAATTGAGAGTATGTAAACTTCTGACCCACTGGGAATGTGATGAAAGAAATAAAAGGTTAAATAAGTCATTCTCTCTACTATTATTCTGACATTTCACATTCTCAAAATAAAGTGGTGATCCTACCTGACCTAAGACAGGGAATTTTTACTAGGATTAAATGTCAAGAATTGTGAAAAACGGAGTTTAAATGTATTTGGCTAAGGTGTATGCAAACTTCAGACTTCAACTGTAGATAAGTGTATACGGGCTATCATTAGGCAAACACATTTTGAAGGAAAATAAGTGGCAGAATTATATATTTTTTGTTATTCAATAAAAACAGAAAAGTTTAGCTACTAGATGGAATCTGTTCAATTGTACAGGTACATACAGAGAAACTACACGTAAGGTAAGATGTGGTATATATTTTATGTTCTACTGATACTTATCATAAACATTATCTGTATGAAGTTAGTCAAAAATCAATAGTGTATAGAGACCTAATGGTTGAAGAGGAAGTGAGAGGGATGCTGGAGGGGAGGAGAGGGGATACATTGCTGTCTGGAGAGAAAATGTCATGATGAAAATGCATTCTCAAGATCACAGTTAATCAGTGGAACTTTCAAGCTGCTTATCTATTTCTCCTAGATGTTTCTATTGTTGTGAAGATTACAATTTCGTATTTCATTCCAGTTAACTTCCTTCATACGATGTGTTGTTCTCACCTAGATAATGCGTGACAGTCAAAGGATCAGAAGTCTGCCCACCCATCATTTATTATGTCCAGTTTATTGGCGTCATTGTCGATAACTATAAATGAAAACCATAGCATCCTTTCAGAATAGGCCTGTTCTAATCCTGGGACATGTTTTGTGTGTGTCTAGATGGTGGTGGTTGGACAGATTCTATCCAATGAAAGGTTATTGAATGCAGCTTATACAGCAGAACATGAAAACATTTACCCCTGGTCACGATCATGTTACATAATGTATTATCAGTCCAATCACAAATGAATGTGTCTCTTTTGTCTTTCCTGTGCGTCTGTTCCTTTAACAACACACCCATGCTATTAAATTATCTGAATAAATCATGAGGACCAGAGCACAGAAGATGAGACTGCTGATATTATACAAGGGTTCATTTAAAATGTTAACTGCCCTCCCATTACTGCCCAAGAGGGACTTTGATTTTAAAAATCTGATAATGCAATTTGGACTATTCATTTATTAAAGATTATCTCATTATGTCCATAAATATGCAGGAAGATATTAAGACTGAGTTTTCTGCTATTTTTAGAACTCAAAATGAGAGGGTGTTTAAGATCTAAATTTCCAATGACGAAGATAATATTCACCAATATAGCTTATTTTAAATTAGTTAGTTGTGACAACTGAGTTAAAAGTGGGTTAACATGGGTAAACAAGACAGAATCAATGCAGACTTTTTCCACATAATTAGTTTATGCCCATTAACTGCAATTTCCCTCATTAACCTAATGAAAGCCTGGCCAGAGAAATCAATTTGGGATTACTTGTGTTTATTTTTTATTTAACCTTATTTAAATAGGCAAGTTAGTTAAGAACAAATTCTTATTTACAATGACAGCCTACCCCGGCAAACCCTAACGACGCTGGACAATTGTGCACCACCCTATGGGACTCCCAATCACGGCCGGCTGTGATACAGTCAGGATTCAAACCAGGGTCTGTGCCTTAGACCACTGCGCCATGTGGGAGCCCTCATTATACTCTTATTCACCCCCTAGTTCCTCTAACTGCATCTCCTGCTCTCAGTTAGGAGAAAGACTCGGCTGCCATGTCTGGAACATTTGTGCATTTATAAGGGTCGATAAATGCATGTAATGCATATGGACATTTAATGTGGTTTCCACATGTCCAGCTCCTAAATGGGACTGGCAGAGAGGCTCATCATAAACAGCAGCAATGGGAGGTGAGTGAACTGAGGGCATAGGGTTCGCCTGTCAGAGCTTCCCTCTCTTTCCTCTGGGTTTTCCTGGAGCTGAGGTGAAGAGGCTTGCCCAGCTCTAGTAGCAGTATCGAATTAGTGGATTCTCTCACTGCTCTCAGGGTAGGTCTACCTGTTTTGACTAGCAGAAGAGACTTTCGTAGCAGGTTAGGAGAACTTAAGCAGCAGGCTAGGAAAATGTACGTGGCCGGTTAGGAGGATTAGCGTGGCAGGTTAGGAGGATTAGGTTAGGGTTAGGAGAATTAGGTTAGGGTTAGGAGAATTAGGTTAGGGTTAGGAGAATTAGGTTAGGGTTAGGAGAATTAGGTTAGGGTTAGCTAAAATGTGAAAATTGTTCCGGAGGCGACTTGAACATATTTAGCTACAACCAGGCCTGCCCTGAGAACGGTCTTGGTTTTCACAAATGCAATGTTGTGCTCTAATAGTGGGGAAGGAGAAGGAGGTAGAAATGGGTATCGACTACTAAAGCCCGACCTATGTGACGTCCTAGTCATTATAGCCCTCCCTGGAGAGAGAGAGTGAGCTGCTCTCTGTCTACTACTCTCCTCTCAGCAGCTGTGCCCACTTGCAGTGACTCTCACACAAAGAACCAGAAGGTTTTGACACACTCACAGGTTGTGTGCCAAATGACACCCTTTTCCCTATATAGTATAGCCTTATGGGCCCTGGTCAAGTGTAGTGCACTATATAGGAAATATGGTGCCATTTGGTTTGCAGACACTCCGAACCACATCCCAGCATGAACTGAGACCTACCAGGGCAGAGGCAGCAGAATGGAGACTGTTTATATCAAGACAGAAATAGGAATGGATGTAAAGCTTAAGTAAGTAAATAAGTAGCCTACATTAAAACAGGTGACAAATCCACCTGAATGTGGTGATACAGTTCACATAATTGTGCTTTTGCTGTGATATTGTGAATGTAAGAACCAGAAAATAGTAGCTTGGTGTTGTTGGTGTCTGTTTACCAAGGCACATTCAATACAATTTCAATCAATCACATTTATTTTATAAAGCCATTTTTACATCAGCAGTTGTCACAAAGTGCTTATATAGATACCTGTCCTAAAACCCAAAGAGCAAGCAGTGCAGATGTAGATACACAGCAGCTTGGAATAACTCCCTAGAAAGGAAGGACCCTAGGAAGGGACCTGATTCCAGTTTGTACCACCACAGAATAAAATAATTTCAGTGAAAGGTGGGCAGCAGTTTATCCATATTATTATCTGTCTTCCACTGTGGTTCATAGAAGTATAGGCCTGGTAGGTAGGAGTGACTTGGTTGTAAGTGTTTGGGAGTAGAGTGAATGCATTAGAGGAGGAGTTAGGAGTGCATTTAGATACTTGAATGTTTACAGATTATGGTTAAAAACTGTTTACGACCTTAGGAAACCATACCAACACAAAGTGCATTCTGAAATTCACCATTTAATATTTAAAGGGATAGTTCAAACAAAATATAAATTTTTGTAATTTGTAAACGAACATAGCCTACATTAGTTTGGTTAACTATACATGTACCATCACTGATGTCCCTGTAGTTGGTGTAGGCTAATTGTATATTTCATCACTATTGGCGTGTCTTTGGCTATGTCGGATTAATTGATATGACATGCTATTCTATAAAATAATTTATCTGTAATTAATATCACCTGATTGAGCTAATCATGTAAATGTAATTAACTAGAGAGTCGGGCACCACCAAAGAATGTTTATCGAGCTGTTATGTTCCGAATAAACTCTTAAAGACCTAGTAATATTTTACATCAATAGCAGTCAATATCAATCGTCACCTTAATTCAGTTTCATCTGAAAGATGTAAATTCTTGGTTATCTGCACGAACCCTGGCTAACAATTTGAATCAGCAATACAAAATTGGGTTTAATTATTTATTTACTGAATACCTAACTAATCACACAGATTTACACATACACATATTTAAATCATAACTTGATTACAAATGATGTCATAAAGAAAACGTCCCTAGCGGGCAGAACAGATATGACAGCTTGTTACACAAAGGAAAAGGGCTGGGTTTGTGTGAAAGAGCGGGAAGACTGAGGGACACAGGGAGAAGCTGTGCTATCGTAAATACAGTATCTTATGCATTCTAAATAACCGCCCCTTTGGAAAAGGAAAATGCAATACATATTTACTCTGAGCTGCGCTTCAAAAGGTTGGTGGTAGATGGAAGACTATGTTACCAAACCGAGTCCTCTGTCCTTTGAAGAATGTCTCTGGTGGTCAATTGGATAAGTTGTAGTAACGTCGTTGTGTGATAGACGGGATACTCTGTCTGTTCCTTCCTAACCCTTGTTTGCAGCAGCTGTTGCTAACTTAACGGCTAGGAGGTATCACTTCTGTAGCGAATAAGAGTTCAAAGTTCATACCATTCGCAATCAAAGCTCACGCTGATGTTGGCTTCATTCTGTAGTTATTATCTGAACCATTCTGGCATAGGACTGTCGTCCTCACATTTGTCATCAAGGCTTTATATAGGAAGGAAGAAATGGGGTGTGTTTCATAGTTTACAAGCTATGTCTCTTCCCGTGGGCGGGCCACTGAGTGAGCAGCCCTATCTTATAAAAACCCACATCTCACATTTTAGAAGCTAAAATCACATTTCATCCCATCACAATTAATTTCATATTCAAACATTTAAATTGAACACCAATTCCATGTGAATCCGATAACTCTGATGTGTAGACTTTCCACTGTGGAGTTTATGTCATCTTATCATTGATGAGAATGTCTCAGATGACAACCGAACTGACATCATATTCATTAAGTACCACCACATATGTTCAATTGTTCGGATTACCAGAATATAGTTCATTTCCCCCCACCTACTGATGTTCCCAGAATCTCTATGTTAACCAAGGGTGCAAATGTAAATGTAACCTCAGTAGAGTAGAGAGAGGAAAAAGGGGGGAAAAGGTATTTATGACTGTCATAAACCTACCCCCCAGGCCAACGTCATGACACTATGTTTGCCTGTTCTTCAGATGTTTACACTACCAGGGCGTGATATTGTAATGTGATGTTGTGAGCTATATGTGGCTAATTTGAGCAGTTCAGTTTTGAATTTGTGTCAGCACAGGAGAGGGGGTGTGACGTGTTAAGATATGTGTGTGTGTGTGTGTGTGTGTGTGTGTGTGTGTGTGTGTGTGTGTGTGTGTGTGTGTGTGTGTGTGTGTGTGTGTGTGTGTGTGTGTGTGTGTGTGTGTGTGTGTGTGTGTGTGTGTGTGTGTGTGTGTGTGTGTGTGTGTGTGTGTGTGTGTGTGTGTGTGTGTGTGCGTGAGTGCCTGTAAGTGTGTGTGTTTACTGGGTGATGGTTGGTTGGCTCTTTTTGAAAACCTACGGTAATTCTTTACTGGTTCTCCAATTACTGGTCATCTATGATTGAGTTGACTTCCTGCTGGCAGGCGTTGTAATGCTGCTGTCTGAGCTCTTACTGCTAATGCTGCATTTCTCCACTCCCCACTGGTTTTGCTAGCCTACGGCACACACAGGCTTTACTCTGTGGAATAGCTCATCCCTAGTGTGGGGTGGGAGGAAGGCTTCTGTGTTTGTGTCTATGTTGACGTTTAAAGCTGGAATCCTTAATGGTGAAACAGCCATCAGTTTGTGATATTAAAACAACAAAATTACAACAAACAACAAACACAGTTTTTTCCCCTCTGACATCATTGCACGCACGATAGAAGAGCAAAATATGTACAGCAATGTTGTTTTACCATGCTGCCCGACGCTCCTCAGCTCGGCAACAAAATCAGTGACAACCGTGGTGGGGCGGCCAGTGAGGCTGTTTACCCTACTGCAGACTCCATCTTTAAAGCTAATGATTGGTAACTGCAGCAGGTTAGACAACATTAAACTAAAATGTATTACAGTATATGCATGCACTGTATTTATTGTGCATTGCATTTTGCATTAAATTAAGTTCTTCACAAAATGCTAAATGTATCTCTTTGAAACGGCAATGCATTTTATTTTCCCTCTCCTCTCTCCCCAGCTCTTCCCACTCATCGTCCTGTGGCACCCCCCTGTGAGCAGTAGAAGATGAGCACCTCGCCCACCCCTAAGGGCACGCCTGTGCAGTGGAACCCCATTGATGGGGCCCCTAGTGATAGGGTCCCCGAGGCCCTGGTGTCTCCACAACACTACACACCCGGCTTCTCTGAGCCCCAACACAAGAAACGAGTCTCCAGCCTCCTGCAGAGCCCGGTGAGTACACTCACCATGTGTGTGTATGTTCTTGTGTGTGCATCCAGTTGGCTTGGGTCTATGTGTGAGTGTGCACACACATCTGTGTGTCTCTGTGTGTGCATATACACATACTGTATGTGTGTTGTAGACTTTTCAAGAGTCTTAAAAGAGACCCTCTTGATACACACAGGGACCTGTGTGTATCAGCAGTGTTGCAGTTCTTGACACAAACCGGTGCGCCTGGCACTTACTACCATAACCAGTTGAAGACACTTAAATCTTTTGTCTTGCCCATTCAACCTCTGAATGGCACACACACACGATACATTTTGTCTCAAGGCTTAACAATCCTTCTTTAACCTGTCTCCTCCCCTTCATCTACACTGATTGAAGTGGATTTAACAAGTGACATCAATAAGGGATCATAGCTTTCACCTGGATTCACCTGGTCAGTCTGTTAGGGCTCTCCAACCCTGTTCCTGGAGAGCTACCATCCTGTAGCTTTTCACTCCAACCCTATCTAACACACCAGTTTCTAATAATCTAGCAACTAGCTTGCACCGTTCTGAGTGTTTTAGCTCTCAGGCTAATTGTGGGTGTATTTTAACTACCATGTTAATAGCTTATCCTGTGTGTGTATGTGCGTATGCATGCTGCATGCTGTGTGCTGGGTGTATGTGTGTCCGTGTGTGTCCATGTGTGTGTGTGTGTGTGTGTGTGTGTGTGTGTGTGTGTGTGTGTGTGTGTGTGTGTGTGTGTGTGTGTGTGTGTGTGTGTGTGTGTGTGTGTGTGTGTGTGTGTGTGTGTGTGTGTGTGTGTGTGTGTGTGTGTGTGTGTGTGTGTGTGTGTGTGTGTGTGTGTGTGTGTGTGTGTGTGTGTTTTGTATATATATATATATATATATATATATATATATATATATATATATATATATACACAGTGGGGCAAAAAAGTCTTTAGTCAGCCACCAATTGTGCAAGTTCTCCCACTTAAAAAGATAAGAGAGGCCTGTAATTTTCATCATAGGTACAATTCAACTATGACAGACAAAATGAGAAGAAAAATCCAGAAAATCACACTGTAGGATTTTTTATGAATTTATTTACAAATTATGGTGGAAAATAACTATTTGGTCAATAACAAAAGCTTATCTCAATACTTTGTTATACTTTGTTGGCAATGACAGAGATCAAACGTTTTCTGTAAATCTTCACAAGGTTTTCACACACTGTTGCTGGTATTTTGGCCAATTCCTCCATGCAGATCTTCTCTAAAGCAGTGAAGTTTTGGGGCTGTTGCTGGGCAACACGGACTCCCTCCAAAGATTTTCTATGGGTTTGAGATCTGGAGACTGGCTAGACTTACAAAGCCACTCCTTCGTTGCCCGGGCGGTGTGTTTGGGATCATTGTCATGCTGAAAGACCCAGCCATGTTTCATCTTCAATGCCCTTGCTGATGGAAGGAGGTTTTCACTCAAAATCTCACGATACATGGCCCCATTCATTCTGTCCTTTACACGGATCAGTCGTCCTGGTCCCTTTGCAGAAAAACAGCCCCAAAGCATCATGTTTCCACCCCCATGCTTCACAGTAGGTATGGTGTTCTTTGGATGCAACTCAGCATTCTTTGTTCTCCAAACACAACGAGTTGAGTTTTTACCAAAAAGTTATATTTTGGTTTCATCTGACCATATGACATTCGCCCAATCTTCTTCTGAATCATCCAAATGCTCTCTAGCAAACTTCAGACGGGCCTGGACATGTACTGGCTTAAGCAGGGGGACATGTCTGGCACTGCAGGATTTGAGTCCCTGGCAGTGTAGTGTGTTACTGATGGTAGGCTTTGTTACTTTGGTCCCAGCTCTCTGCAAGTCATTCACTAGGTCCCCCCGTGTGGTTCTGGGATTTTTGCTCACCGTTCTAGTGATCATTTTGACCCCATGGGGTGAAATCTTGCATGGAGCCCCAGATTGAGGGAGATTATCAGTGGTCTTGTATGTCTTCAATTTCCTAATAATTGCTCCCACTGTTGGTTTCTTCAAACCAAGCTGCTTACCTATTGCAGATTCAGTCTTCCCAGCCTGGTGCACGTCTACAATTTTGTTTCTGGTGTCCTTTGACAGCTATTTGGTCTTGGCCATATTGGAGTTTGGAGTGTGACTGTTTGAGGTTGTGGACAGGTGTCTTTTATACTGATAACAAGTTCAAACAGGTGCCTTTCAAACAGGTGCCATCGTATGGCACCTCTTTAAGAGCCTCTTAAAGAAGAAGTTACAGGTCTGTGAGAACCAGAAATCTTGCTTGTTTGTAGGTGACCAAATACTTATTTTCCACCACAATTTGCAAATAAATTCATTAAAAATCCTACAATGTGATTTTCTGGAATTGCTTTTCTCTTTCTCTTTTCTCTTTTTTCTTTGTCTGTCATAGTTGAAGTGTACCTATGATGAAAATTACAGGCCTCTCTCATCTTTTTAAGTGGGAGAACTGGTTGGTGGCTGACTTCATACTTTTTTGCCCCACTGTATATATATATATATATATATATATATATATATATATATATATATATATATATATATATATATATATATATATATATATATATATATATATAGTCTTTCCGGGAGGAGCTGGATGTTCTGATCCAGGAACAGATGAAGAAGGGAGGCAGCAGCTCCAACCTCTGGGCTCTGAGGCAGATAGCTGACTACATGGCCTCTCAAGGCTCCCCTGCCGCCTTATCCACCTCCCCCTCCAGTACAGGTAATGTGTAGGTACACACACACACACACATGCATGCGGACGCACATATACACACACACACACACACACACACACACACACACACACACACACACACACACACACACACACACACACACACACACACACACACACACACACACACACACACACACACACACACACACAC
Source organism: Oncorhynchus gorbuscha (assembly GCF_021184085.1). Taxonomy (NCBI): domain Eukaryota; kingdom Metazoa; phylum Chordata; class Actinopteri; order Salmoniformes; family Salmonidae; genus Oncorhynchus; species Oncorhynchus gorbuscha. Next base: position 74,331,190 of record NC_060177.1, read on the forward strand.
ACACACACACACACACACACACACACACACACACACACACACACACACACACACACACACACACACACACACACACACACACACACACACTCAGAAATAAGCACACACGCATAAACAAACATATTCATGGATGTACAGGTTCAAATACACGTCAAATATACGTCTAACACCAAGACACAGACAAGTAAATCACCTGACCAAAATATTAACAAACACACAAGATCATTTTCTCTGATCTGCTATTGACTCCTCTCTACTTTCAATCTTTCCCTGTGTAGGCATGATGATGGTGACGCCCATCAATGACCTGCATGGCTCAGAGCCCGGAAGCATGGTGAAGGGAGAGAGGCTGATGCGTTGTAAACTGGCCAGTGTCCACCGCCTTCTGGACCTCTATGGCTGGGCCCAGCTCAGCCACACCTGCCTCACTGTGAGTGGACCTGCCTGGCTGACACACTCTTTTGGTCTTTCTTTCATTATTTTGCTTTGTTCTTTTAGAACCCTATTTTGACAATGCAAAAAAGCAGTACTATCAAAAGAGATGGTTTTAGTAACATAATTACCATTACAACGTCCATGAGGGTAAAATTGTATGCAGGTATTGAACATTTGAAGCAGATACTTGACTATGCACTTATGGAACTCTTTTTGAAAGGTCAACATCACAGCTTTTTTGTTACTACTTAACTTTCTCTCTCTCTTTGTGCTTTCTATTTTTACATTTGTCCTCATTCTCTCTCTGTTTGTTTTTCTACCCATCCATTCCTTATCTCTATCCCTCTCTCTGTTTGTAAAGTTTGATATCTGACATAGTTGTGCGTGTGTTGTCTCCTGTCAGCTGCGTGTCAGTAAGGAACAGGAGCACTTCCTGGTTCTGCCCAATGGCTTGGCCTACGGTGAGGTCACTGCCTCTAGCTTGGTGAGTTTACTACTAATGTCGAAGATTTTTTATAACTAACCCAAGACAGACCAGAGTCTGTCGTTTCCAATGGGCGCAAATTAATCATAGTGGGCAGAACACGCAAGGAGGTGGGCGGAGCTTTCAAGCATTTATTTGCATATTTCCATTAGGGAACACCTACTCTGTGAAGTGTGTGTGTGCAATAACTCAATTTGCCCTTGCACACCTTGTAATCAATGCAATTTTTTGAAGCTTTGGCAAAGAGTAAAGTCTACAAAACACAGTCCACTCTGTTACAGATAGTTTTGGAAACAGGAAATTGTATGGAGATCAAATGTTTCTTCAATGAGAAAATTAGCAGAATGTCTGCCAAAATCCGTCTGGCTCCATCTTCTCCCACTGCCGGCCACTGGGCTTCCTCTCATAACCATATTTGGTGGTGAGTGGAAAAACCAACCGGATGCTTCACATAATACCACTGGTGAAATATCTGTCTCGTTGTTCTAACTGTGCTAACGATGCTCCACAGTCACAAAGGAAACTAATGATGTCCACTTCATCGGAAAACAAATATTCTGGAATAAGTGTGCTGCTGGTTAACCCTGAACCATATTTGATATTGTGTGATACAACATAAGCTGATTTGTTTCTGGTTGACATAGATAAGTACGAATTATTCAGCCAACTTATTAAATAATGCTTTTGCTCACCTCAGTCACAGAATGTCTTCATCAAGCAACCTTTTTTGGTTTGCTTTGCATTATAATAAAAATGGTAATATGCACTGTAATAGGCATTACATAAATATATACAGGTGCCAGTTTTGTCAGGAACAACTAAGTCTCCAAACTAGTGTAAAATCCAAATAGAACTGATCTCAGTGCTGCTGCTGGTGGTGTTGATGCGTTGTTGTCTCCTCCCAGGTGAAGGTGAACATCCTGGGGGAGGTGGTGGAGAGGGGCAGCACCCCCCTGGGGGTAGACCTGGGTTCCTTCAGCCTTCACTCAGCCATTTACTCCACCCGGCCAGACGTACGCTGTCTGCTGCACCTCCACACCCCCGCCACTACCGCTGTGAGTCACACACACACACACACACACACACACACACACACACACACACACACACACACACACACACACACACACACACACACACACACACACACACACACACACACACACACACACACACACACACACACACACACACACACACACACGGGGGCTGGGGCACTGCCAGAGGGACAGGGCACACAGACAGAGTGACAAACATGGCATACTCACAACAATCATTGTTGCACATTTGTACAGTGCCTTGCGAAAGTATTCGGCCCCCTTGAACTTTGCGACCTTTTGCCACATTTCAGGTTTCAAACATAAAGATATAAAACTGTATTTTTTTGTGAAGAATCAACAACAAGTGGGACACAATCATGAAGTGGAACGACATTTATTGGATATTTCAAACTTTTTTAACAAATCAAAAACTGAAAAATTGGGCGTGCAAAATTATTCAGCCCCTTTACTTTCAGTGCAGCAAACTCTCTCCAGAAGTTCAGTGAGGATCTCTGAATGATCCAATGTTGACCTAAATGACTAATGATGATAAATACAATCCACCTGTGTGTAATCAAGTCTCCGTATAAATGCACATGCACTGTGATAGTCTCAGAGGTCTGTTAAAAGCGCAGAGAGCATCATGAAGAACAAGGAACACACCAGGCAGGTCCGAGATACTGTTGTGAAGAAGTTTAAAGCCGGATTTGGATACAAAAAGATTTCCCAAGCTTTAAACATCCCAAAGGAGCACTGTGCAAGCGACAATATTGAAATGTAAGGAGTATCAGACCACTGCAAATCTACCAAGACCTGGGCTTCCCTCTAAACTTTCAGCTCATACAAGGAGAAGACTGATCAGAGATGCAGCCAAGAGGCCCATGATCACTCTGGATGAACTGCAGAGATCTACAGCTGAGGTGGGAGACTCTGTCCATAGGACAACAATCAGTCGTGTATTGCACAAATCTGGCCTTTATGGAAGAGTGGCAAGAAGAAAGCCATTTATTAAAGATATCCATAAAAAGTGTCGTTTAAAGTTTGCCACAAGCCACCTGGGAGACACACCAAACATGTGGAAGAAGGTGCTCTGGTCAGATGAAACCAAAATTGAACTTTTTGGCAACAATGCAAAACATTATGTTTGGCATAAAAGCAACACAGCTCATCACCCTGAATACATCATCCCCACTGTCAAACATGGTGGTGGCAGCATCATGGTTTGGGCCTGCTTTTCTTCAGCAGGGACAGGGAAGATGGTTCAAATTGATGGGAAGATGGATGGAGCCAAATACAGGACCATTCTGGAAGAAAACCTGATGGAGTCTGCAAAAGACCTGAGACTGGGACGGAGATTTGTCTTCCAACAAGACAATGATCCAAAAAATAAAGCAAAATCTACAATAGAATGGTTAAAAAATAAACATATCCAGGTGTTAGAATGGCCAAGTCAAAGTCCAGACTTGAATCCAATCGAGAATCTGTGGAAAGAACTGAAAACTGCTGTTCACAAATGCTCTCCGTCCAACCTCACTGAGCTCGAGCTGTTTTGCAAGGAGGAATGGGAAAAAATGTCAGTCTCTCGATGTGCAAAACTGATAGAGACATACCCCAAGCGACTTACAGCTGTAATCGCAGCAAAAGGTGGCGCTACAAAGTATTAACTTAAGGGGGCTGAATAATTTTGCATGCCCAAATTTTCCGTTTTTTATTTGTTAAAAAAGTTTGAAATATCCAATAAATATCGTTCCACTTCATGATTGTGTCCCACTTGTTGTTGATTCTTCACAAAAAAATACAGTTTTATATCTTTATGTTTGAAGCCTGAAATGTGGCAAAAGGTCGCAAAGTTCAAGGGGGCCGAATACTTTCGCAAGGCACTGTAATTAGTTTAGAATGTTTTTTTCTAATGGAGTGGAGTCCTAGGACTCACACAGTAGTAGTACTCCTGCACTTGAGATTTGGAGGTGTGGCTCAGTTGGTAGAGCATGGAGCTTGCAACACAAGGGTTGTGGGTTCGATTTCCACGGGGGACAAGTACGAAGAATGTATCCACTCACTACTGTAAGTCGCTCTGAATAAACGACTAAAAGGTACAATAATAATAGGTATAATATAACAATTTATTAGATAACAATATAAGATTAGGCGCCGATGACAAAACTTGTCATGAAAAACCCTGCTAAATCCAACAGAATGTGACTTACAGTTAGTTGTCTGTATGTGCAGGTGTCAGCCATGAAGTGTGGCCTCCTGCCGCTGTCCCATGAGGCTTTGCTGGTGGGTGAGGTAGCGTACTACGACTACAACAGGCTGATGGAGGACGAGGAGGACAGAGTGGGGCTCCAGAAGAGCCTGGGGCCCACCTGTAAGGTGAGGACATTACAGCAGAACAAGGGGTTAATGTGACATGCTTGTGATTTAGTTATGAGACTGTTCATTTGCTTCTTGAGACAAATATCTCCAATAATAGGGAAAACACAAGCTCAATTTACTATATTTTTGTGAAACCATAAGAATTGTCATGACAGGGTCGAAGAAAAATAACAATGTACAGTCGTGGCCAAAAGTTTTGAGAATGACACAAATATTAATTTCCACAAAGTTTGCTGCTTCAGTGTCTTTAGATATTTTTGTCAGATGTTACTATGAAATACTGAATTATAATTTCAAGCCACTTAGTGCCAAAGGCTTTTATTGACAATTACATGAAGTTGATGCAAAGAGTCAATATTTGCAGTGTTGACCCTTCTTTTTCAAGACCTCTGCTATCTGCCCTGGCATGCTGTCAATTAACTTCTGGGCCACAACCTGACTGATGGCAGCCCATTCTTGCATAATCAATGCTTGGAGTTTGTCAGAATTTGTGGGTTTCTGTTTGTCCACCCTCCTCTTGAGGATTGACCACAAGTTCTCAATGGGATTAAGGTCTGGGGAGTTTCCTGGCTATGGACCCAAAATATTGATGTTTTGTTCCCCAGGCCACTTACTTATGGCAAGGTGCTCCATCATGCTGGAAAAGGCATTGTTTGTCACCAAACTCTTCCTGGATCGTTGGGAGAAGTTACTCTCGGAGGATGTGTTGGTACCATTCTTTATTCATCGCTGTGTTCTTAGGCAAAATTGTGAGTGAGCCCACTCAATTGGCTGAGAAGCAACCCCACACATGAGTGGTCTCAAGATGCTTTACTGTTGGCATGACACAGGACTGATGGTAGCGCTCACCTTGTCTTCTCCGGACAAGCTTTTTTCCGGATGCCCCAAACAATCGGAAAGGGGATTCATCAGAGAAAATGACTTTACCAGTCCTCAGCTGTCCAATCCCTGTACCTTTTGCAGAATATCAGTCCATCCCTGATGTTTTTCCTGGAGAGAAGTCTTTGCTGCCCTTCTTGACACCAGGCCATCCTCCAAAAGTCTTTGCCTCACTGTGTGTGCAGATGCACTCACACTTGCCTGCTGCCATTCCTGAGCATGCTCTGTAATGGTGGTGCCCAGATCCCGCAGCTGAATCAACTTTAGGAGACGGTCCTGGTGCTTGCTGGACTTTCTTGGGCGCCCTGAAGCCTTCTTCACGACAATTGAACCGCTCTCCTTGAAGTTCTTGCTGATCCGATAAATGGTTGATTTAGGTGCAATCTTACTGGCAGCAATATCCTTGCCTGTAAAACCCTTTTTGTGCAAAGCAATGATGACGGCACGTGTTTCCTTGCAGATAACCATGGTTGACAATTAATTGCAATTCATCTGATGACTCTTCATAACATTCTGGAGTATATGCAAATTGCCATCATACAAACTGAGGCAGCAGACTTTGTGAAAATTAATATTTGTGTCATTCTCAAAACTTTTGGCCTTGACTGTATGTACTCTGAGATTACTAGAGGGTCGCACTGTAAGTGTTTTTTCACTTGCTGAAGTCTATATTTATTCCTAGGTGCTGGTGCTTCGAAACCATGGTATCGTGGCCCTGGGGGAGTCAGTGGAAGAGGCTTTCTACACCATCTACCATATCCAGGCTGCCTGTCAGATCCAGGTACAGAGACTCACATACTGACATCCATCCAGCCTGCTCCATCCTGCCAAAGGCTTGGGGCACAACTCAGACTGCCCCATTGAGTGAGAGAACTCCCAGACTCATAGCTCAGTGACTGTGTGTGCACAAGAGAGAGAAACAAAGAGAGCTAAAGAGCGAGGGGAGGGAGGAAGGGAGGGAGGGAGAACTGCCAGAATTGTTAGCTCGTTGACTTTGTGTGTATGTATAAGAGACAGAGTTATAGCATTCGCATGAACAGCTTTGGCAGTTTCACGCCTGAATGCTTGTCCTTGCCTTAGTACCCTTGTACTTTGATTGTCGTATGTGCAGTACTGTAACTGTACCGCGTGTCAAACCCAAGGCATAACACACTGCTGCAATCTTCTGATGTGCTGACAGGTGTCAGCATTGTGCAGCGCTGGAGGGGAGCAGAACCTGATCATGCTGGACCGCTCCATCCACAAACCCATCGCTGCAGGCACCGTGGGCTGGGCCGGGTCTACTTTCGGCCCCCTGACCAAGAGTCGACTCGGGGAGCACGAGTTTGAGGCTCTCATGAGGACCCTGGACAACCTGGTGAGATCACAACACAGAACAATGTACAATGCTGCAAGCATTCTCAATGTAGTGGAATAATTTACAATGCTGCAAAAATTCTCAAAGTAGTGTAATGGGGACAGTCATTATGAATAGGGCAGGTATAATGTTCTTTAGGACGTGCACTAAAATAGATATTCTCACCCCCTACCTTAATGAATTGACATCCACCATAAACAGTACTTAGAAAATGCAGAAAATAACAGTGGTCCAGACACAGATCTAACCTACTTTAAACTTCAGGATGTGGACATTGACAATACATCAGTCAGACACACAGTACTGGACATGACAGGGGACATTACACATAAACCTCCCGCTCCCCACCCTCCAGGGTTACCGTACCGGCTACGCCTACCGCTTCCCTGTGCTGCTGGAGCGCTCTCGGACACGGAGGGAGGTAGAGGTACCCGCCACGGTCCACTCCTTCCAGTTTGAGGAGGAGGGGGTGCACCCGTTACCCCGCCAGCACCCCTACGCCCAGCGGCAGCAGCAGGCGAAGACACGCTGGCTCAACACCCCCAACTCCTACCTGAGGGTAAACCAGGACCAAGCCAGCCCCGGACACCAGCACACCACAGTAAGTACCTGAGCACTAGGCCAGCCCCGGACACCAGCACACCACAGTAAGTACCTGAGAGCTAGGCCAGCCCCGGACACCAGCACACCACAGTAAGTACCTGAGCACTAGGCCAGCCCCGGACACCAGCACACCACAGGCCAGCCCCGGACACCAGCACACCACAGTAAGTACCTGAGCACTAGGCCAGCCCCGGACATCAGCACATCACAATAAAGGGGCCTTAGTAGAGTGGGGGACTAGCGGCCTGTCCAGGGGTGTACTTGCACATCAAGCTGCCTCTCACTACAGAAACAGAAGATATGCTACTGCCCTATGGGCCGGTCTAGCTAAGACAAGGCTTTCTTTCTTACTTTGTTTCAGAGGGGGACTGGGGAGGAGCCTAGAAGGTAGTACATAGACTAGTACCACTACCTCCTTTGTGCCCATTCTCAATCTCTGTTGTCAAATCAATGTTCATTCCAACATTTATGCTAACTGGTAATGGATACAACATGTATGAATAAAATGAAAGATCCCAGACATTTTCCATACACACAAAAAGCTTATTTTGTACACAAATTAGTTTACGTCCCTCTTAGTGAGCATTTCTTCTTTGCCAAGATAATCCATCCCCCTGACAGGTGTGGCATATCAAGGAGCTGATTAAACAGCATGATCATTACACAGGTGCAACTTGTGCTAGGGACAATAAAAGGCCACTCTAAAATGTTTTGTTTTGTCACACAACAAAATGTCACAGATGTCTCAAATTTTGAGGGAGCGTGCAATTGGCATGCTGACTGCAGGAAGGCCCACCAGAGCTTTTGCCAGAGAATTTAATGTTAATTTCTCCATCATAAGTCGCCTCCAATGTCGTTTTAGAGAATTTGGCAGTTCATCCAACCACCCTCACAACCGCAGACCACATGTAACCACGCCAGCCCAGGACCTCCGATTCCAGCTTCTTCACCTGCGGGATCGTCTCAGACCAACCACCTAGACAGCTGATGAAACTGTGGGTTTGCACAACCAAACCGTCTCAGGGAAGCGCATCTGAATGTGCTCATCGTCCTCACTAGGGTCTTGACCTGACTGTAGTTCGGTGTCGTAACCGATTTCAGTGTGCAAATCCTCACCTTCGATGGCCACTGGCAGGCTGGAGAAGTGTACTCTTCACAGATTAATCCCGGTTTCAACTGCACCAGCCAGATGGCAGACAGCATGTATGGTGTCGTGTGGGTGAAGGGTTTGCTGATGTCAATGTTGTGAACAGAGTACCCGATGGTGGTGGTGGGGTTAGGGTATGGGCAGGCCTAAGCTACAATTGCATTTTATCGATAGCAATTTGAATGCACAGATATACCGTGACTAGATCCTGAGGCCTGTTGCCGTGCCATTTATCCACTGCCATCACCTCATTTATCAGTTTGAATAATACATGGGCGCATGTTGCAAGGATCTGTAAACAATTCCTGGAAGCTTAAAATGTCCCAGTTCTTCCATGGCCTGCATACTCTATGAGAAGACTAGCTCTCCCCCTTTCTCTCTCTCTCCTCCCCTGTACCTCCCACTCTCTCTTTCTCTTGTCCTCTGCATTGCAGGGGAAAGCTCAGTGCTGGTGTTGATTACTGCAGTGCTGAGTCTGCCCTCTGGTGGTGGAAAGGAAAGGCACGCTAGTGATGTTTCCGTCCATCTGTCTGAGAACACGTGTGATAATAATAACACTGCATAAAAAATGACAACAACAACACTGTATTAAAATAGTGGTTTAAAAAGATGGCTATGATTTTATAAAAAAATGAATGCAGAGTCAAACAGCCAAGGTTGTTTATATACAATAGAAAATCAGGAGGATGTCCTTCAAGAAAGATACATTGCCCAGCCAAATGCCATTCTCTCTCTCTCTCTCATATAAGAGAAACTTTAAGAGAAATGTCCATTTGTTTTTGTAATTGAAAGCACAAATGTGTTGATGGAGGAAAAGCATTTGAAGCAATGTTTATAGTATGTTTATGGGATGTTTATGGGATGTTTATGGGATGGGTAATGCTGCAGAACTCCTGACCTGTAACACTGTCATCTCCCCTTCCTTAGTGGCTGAAGACAGAGGAGATGCAACAAGGTAGTGGAGCCATCAAGATTGAGAACTCAAATCAGTTTGTTCCTCTTTTTACCAACCCTCAAGAGGTGCTGGAAACACGAAATAAGGTACTTACATTTACATTTAAGTCATTTAGCAGACGCTCTTATCCAGAGCGACTTACAACTTCTGCCCTAATGCTCTCAGTAAGCCACGATGTCACAGTATGGATATACCACAGGGATCGCATGGTTTGGTTTTGGGTTTTCAGCCTTTTGGGTTGTTGTTGATGGTGTTGTTTGTTGATGTTGTTATTTATCTCCAGATCAGGCAGCAGAACCGGCAGGACATGAAAACAGCAGGACCCCAGTCCCAAGTACTAGCCGGTGTCATAACGGATGATAGTCCACCGGTAAGGATCAAGTACTAGGCCTACAGTGCTGTGGCTAATGGCTAGTGCAGGTGAATGTGTAAATGCTTGTTTTTTCCGTTTTGATTTGATGTACGGTATTTCTGTCTTTCACGTTAAACTGAGGCCCTATGTTGGGTTGGGGCCTTCAGGGTAGTGGACCCTTGGGGGCAGGGCCCGGCAACCAAGCTACAGTATATTGTGTGCAAGTAAAGAGAGCTCTACATTATTATTATTATTATTATTGTTATGTTATGAATTCTATGGAGGCTGTGATGTTGCTGTGTGTATATGTACAGTATGTACTGTATATGTGTAGATGTACAGTTGAAGTCATAAGTTTACATACACTTAGGTTGGAGTCATTAAAACACATTTTTCAACCACTCCGCAAATGTATTGTCAACAAACTAAAGTTTTGGGTACTCGGTTAGGACATCTACTTTGTGCATGACACAAGTAATTTTTCCAACAATTGTTTACAGACAGATCATTTCACTTTTAATCCACTGTATCATAATTCCAGTGGGTCAGATGTTTATATACACTAAGTTGACTGTGCCTTTAAACAGCTTGTAAAATTCCAGAAAATGATATCATCGCTTTAGAAGATTCTGATAGACTAATTTACATAATTTGAGTCAATTGGATGTGTACCTGTGGATGTATTTCAAGGACTACCTTCAAACTCAGTGCCTCTTTGCTTGACATAATGGGAAAATCAAAAGAAATCAGCCAAGACCCCAGAAAAAAACTGTAGAACTCCACAAGTCTGGTTCATCCTTGGGAGCAATTTCCAAATGCCTGAAGGTACCACGTTCATCTGTACAAACAATCATATGTAAGTATAAACACTATGGAACCATGTAGCCATCATACCGCTCAGGAAGGAGACGCTTTCTGTCTCCTAGAGATGAATGTACTTTGGTGTGAAAAGTGAAAATCAATCCTAGAACAACAGCAAAGGACCTTGTGAAGATGCTGGAGGAAACAGGTACAAAAGTATCTATATCCACAGTAAAACAAGTCCTATATCGACACATCAGCAAGGAAGAAGCCACTGCTCCAAAACCGCCATAGAAAAGCCAGACTACAGTTTTCAACTGCACATGGGGAAAAATATCATACTTTTTGGAGAAATGTCCTCTGGTCTGATGAAGCAAAAATAGAATTGTTTGGCCATAATGACCATCGTTATGTTTGGAGGAAAAAGGGGAGGCTTGCAAGCCGAAGTACACCATCCCAACCGTGAAGCCCAGGGGTGGCAGCATCATGTTGTGGGGGTGCTTTGCTGCAGGAGGGACTGGTGCACTTCACAAAATAGATGGCCTCATGAGGCAGGAAAATGATGTGGATATATTGAAACAACATCTCAAGACAGTCAGTCAGGAAGTTAAAGCTTGGTCGCAAATGGGTCTTCCAAATTAACAATGACCCCAAGCATACTTCCAAAGTTGTTACAAAATGGCTTAAGGACAACAAAGTCAAGATATTGGAGTGGCCATCACAATGCCCTGACCTCAACCCTACAGAAAATGTGTGGGCAGAACTGAAAAAGCGTGTGGGAGCAAGGAGGCCTACAAACCTGACTCAGTTCCACCAGCTCTGTCAGGAGGAATTGCCAAAACTCACCCAACTTATTGTGGGAAGATTTGACCCAAGTTAAACAATTGAAAGGCAATGCTCCCAAATACTAATTGAGTGTATGTAAACTTCTGACCCACTGGGAATGTGATGAAATAATTAAAAGCTGAAATGAATAATTATCTCTACTATTTTTCTGACATTTCACATTCTTAAAATAAAGTGGTGATCCTAACTGACCCAAGACAATTTTTACGAGGATTAAATGTCAGGAATTGTGAAAAACTGAGTTTAAATGTATTTGGCTAAGGTGTATGTGAACTTCCGACTTCAACTGTATGTGTGTGGTTGTTTACATTTGCTTCCAAACCCATTTAAATTAAATATTATAACAAAATGTAATGAAAACGGAGGCCCTGTGGTCTTGTTGCAAGAGATGTGGTGTTTAACCTGTTGTCCTGGTTAAATAAAATTCCTATCCCAGCTGCAGAAGCTGCTTTGGCCACCTAACCATCCCCACTAATCATCCCACTTCCCTGCTTCTCATTGTATCATTCATTCATTCATTCATTCAACCCCTCACCTTCCACCCTGCTACTCTCCCTCAGGTACAGAAAAAACACGTTTCTGTAAAACTGTGTGCTCTCAGTCCACAAGGTAAACAAATAAATAAGATGGTCTGAGAAGACATGAACCATGAAGACAATTATAAACCAATGAGCTCTCTTGGGAGCAAACACAAAGAAGACTTGGAAGACTTAGCAACCTAAGTCATTATTTGGGTGTCAAAACTGAAATGAGATGGGGAAACCCCTTGGGTCGACAATGATTAACAAAACCACAAAAATGATAATATCCTTCCATTCTCCTTTTCATCCTAGTCTCCAGACCCGGCAGAACTTGCAAAACTTGAGCCGGAGACCCCCAACCCATTTAACCAGCTGACAGACAAGGAGCTGGAGGAGTACCGCAAGGAGGTGCAGAGGAAAGCAGAAGGTCACACAGATGGTGAGTGCACTGCTACAGATAGAGATCTTAATTTGAACTATATTGTCACAGCATAATAGTTGCTAATCAGTGGTTAGGTTATTACCTGGCTAAAAGTAAGATACATGAAATGTGCAATACTGTTAATGTAACTGTGTTAGTGTGGGTTTTCAGTGAATTTATGTAAATCACGAAGCTCACAAGCTCACGGTGCAGGAAAATTCTCAGCAACAAAAGAGTGATCAAATTAAGATCCTACATCTGTACCAAAAGCTATACCTCACTTACACTTTGCATGTGGCTTACACTATCCCTCTCTCCAAATGTTGCCTTAATTACTTACACCTGCTCTTATCTCTCTTGCTCGCTATACTTACAGCACTGTAACCTCAGACTGTACAGTTAATGTGTCTTTCTTTCACCTATTACTAATTCATTCCTAACTCTGCCTCAACTCTTGCACATTGCTAACTAGAATTAGCTCTACGTACTCATCACCCTACACTGGCTGTCTCTCTATGTTCTCCTGTGTGTGTGTGTGTGTGTGTGTGTGTGTGTGTGTGTGTGTGTGTGTGTGTGTGTGTGTGTGTGTGTGTGTGTGTGTGTGTGTGTGTGTGTGTGTGTGTGTGTGTGTGTGTGTGTGTGTGTGTGCGTGTGCGTGTGCGTGTGTGTGTCTGTCTGGCTGGCTGGCTGGCTGGCTGTCTGTCTATCTGTGCATGAGTAGGGGATGAGGTGGAGAACGAGAAGGACTCTCCCCCAGCTACCACCCCCACCAACAACCCTCACCCCTACAATCCTCCTCCCTCAGGTGAGACTCGGCCGGGAGTGCTGAACACACTCAGCTGTCTCTGCTTGCTTTGCATACAGGAGAGAAGGACTGCTCAAATTCCTACATGACAATATGCGGGACCCTGTACTGTTGCCTCCACTATGTGCCTCTTCAACTGCTCATTGACAATGCCTCTTGCGCTGACAGTCACTGAATGTGGGCAACAGTATAGGTGATCTAAAATATTTAAATCCTAAATTGAGATGTGTAACTTGGACTTTTGCATTAAACATACATTGGTATCCATGCATGGAGGGATGTGCATGGATCTCAATTAGAACGATATTGTATAAGAATTTCAATGTCTGAGTAACATGGGATTTCAGTTCTGATGATGTGAGGTTTGGTGGTGGTTGTTGTTGTTGTTTTTGTAAATGTGCCACATTTCAGCGCTGTCTTGTGATGGCCATCTGTCTCCACACCTACTGTATGTACCCCTCTCCTTCGGTCTCTGTGTTCGTGTTTGTCTATGTTCCTCTATCTACACTGACTCATAGGGCACCCCTCTGGTACTGAGATATTGTTTCAATACTAAGTACTGAGAAACAAACTGTAAGAAGTTGTTGCACTCTCAATAGCCAAGCATGTTGGACACAACTGCAATGACATGACATGGCTGCTGTGTACTGTTCCATGCAGATAACACAAACAAAGCCATTTCATCTGATTGCATTTCTTTCTTTGTTTTGTTTTTTACGCCAATTATCCAACAAGATGAGACTAAGACAGCCTCCACGGCAGTGCAGAACGGGAAAGGAGAGGAGGAGAAGCAGACCACGGAGGAGCTGGAGAAAGGGATGAAGGCTTTGTCTACCAATGACACTTCTACACCCCCAGCTGTGCCACCCACTAAACTGCCCAGCAACACCCCTGAGGGATCCCCCTCCAAGTCCCCCTCTAAGAAGAAAAAGAAGTTCAAGGCCCCCTCATTTCTAAAGAAGAGCAAGAAGAAGGAGCAGAAAGAGAAAGCTGAAACTTGAGGGGACATGTAAAATGCTTCTGACAAAAACCACTCCATTTCTAGCCACATACACAGAGGCAAACACACTCACTCAAATTTCCTAAATGTATGGTTCAGTCCCTCTCATCACGTCTTTGTGCCCACACGCTTCTATCTATACTATCAAACAAATTGTTAAAACATTACTTGTTTTTGCGCATAGGATTTAGAAGTAATTCTAATTCTATGTTTTTTGCAACATTGTTTCTCTCCAACTCACAAGTGATCATGAAACAATCCATAACAATGCAAAGGGAAATAGAATCAACAGCACTCCAACTGAATTATGCATCCCTTACGACACGTATGCATATAAACCAATGTTGCATTGAAGCATCCTCATAGTGGTCTTGTCATATTTATTTGTTTTTAATAGTCAGGTGAAGGTCACAGGTATGTATATTAATGCGAGCACAGGTGCAGTATATGTAGAATTATGCAGGTATAAAAATGTGCTCCTTTTGGCAGAAGTCTTGTTCCATTTAAACAAACTATTCAAGTCATAGACAGCAGAAAAAATGTAATAAATACTTAAACAATTTAATTCCCAACATTAAACTGAAAGCTATAAAAGCCACTAATACCAAGCAAGGATATGATATACGCATCATGGAATAAACTTGTTGCTTGATGTTGCAAACTGAAGCCCAACTAAAAGGCACTAAACATTCCACTTATCCCCAAAATTGTATTTGAAATATGTGTACAAAATACGTCTTTACAGGTGTAATTATTTTTATGATCAGTAGCTGTTATCTAAATGCTGATGTGTGATATCTTTTTTTAATGTATTATTTCATATTAGAATGTAAAGTGAAAAGTTCCAAGGTGAAAATGTACCAAGTCATTAAATATTAAGTTGATTTCAATCCAGTTTGGTTTGATCTGTTATTTGTCAGTTAACCTTTACTTGATCATATGAGTGTCAGGTACAGTAAAGTCCAGTTCTGGTTCAGATACTTAGGGAAAATAATATTCTTAATGTTTGCCGACATATATATAATATATATGATTTTTGAATGCATCTTGGTTAGATATGTTTTTGTTTATAAAGACATGGGGAAAAATGGTATTGTATACTCTCGAGTCCTATTCTCTCTTCTCGCCTCTTGCTCAAAATCCATTGGAGAAGATGGTCAGAGCAGCGGGACCTCTGGCTTTATCATCCGATAGATTTTGAGAAGGAGGCGATGAGAGGACACGAGGAGGATGAAATTGAGATTCATCCATGAATTTACGAAATCAACAGGTAACGCTATTCATATCCATTCCAGCCCGCTAGGGGTCAGTAAATATATCATTCTATGTTAATTAAGGGCTTCCGGTTTCCTGTCTTTTTCATCTGCGGAGAGAACAGCAATGAGTTACTGAAATCAAACGGCAGAAATCTGTTAAATTGTCGACGGTTTCACTTTGCTTATTGTTTGAAGAACTTAAGGCCCTAAAAATGGGCAGAAGTAGAAGCCGATCCCCACCAAAACGAGGTTTGTATTAGCAATGAATAACCAACGATGACAATAATAGTAATTTGCTAAAGTTAGCTACAGTAGCATCATACGTTATTTACAAACAGGTCCATATGTATTCCAGCTAGCAAGTTGACGATAACAATAACCACTATTTCGGTCTCGCAACTAACATGTACGTATAGCCCTAAACATTGTAGTTAAACTACAGTGATCTGGTTAACTTTTAATTGTGTACACGCTCGCCCATAATGGAGTAAAGGAGCCAAACAGCGTTACTCCGGACTATAGTCAAAGGACCTTCTGGCTTTGGCAGACAAATACGGCAACTAAAAGTGAATGGATTCTCGATTGCTATACGTTTTTAGAAACATCAAGCCTCCTACTTTCTTGTCACATAAGAATAACGTTAATTTAACAAATGCAAAAATATACACTTAATAAGCAAGGCTGTAAAGCTGTCCACATAATTCCCATCGTAATGAGTTAATGCATATATTATGTTTTGTGACGTTTTGGTCTTTGCATTCTTTTCAGCTATTTTTATTTTGCCCGAAGTCTACGCCCCTTCATCTGTGATTGGTTAACTGTAGGGGGAATTAGACGCATGCAGCTTGTAAACCCTAAAGCCATTTAAAGCTGCAGTATGTAACTTTTTGGGCAACACGACCGAATTATAGAGCTGTCATTCTCATTGAAAGCAAGTCTAAAACGCGGTAGATCTGTTTTATGTGCTCTCTTTCTATGCTTCCCGTGCCCAAGTTTCGTTTTTGTGTTTTACTTTCGGTTTCGTAAACCAGCTGAAAATAAACATTTTCCATAAGCAAAAATATTGTATCACAGTGGTTTAGATTGTACAATGATTCTCTATGCTATACTTGCTTGTTTTGTCACATAAACACATTTTAGCTACCAGGAAATGGAGGAGCATGGCGCATCTTTAAATGTGTATAGTAATTTAACCTTTTTTTGTTTTGAGAAAATTACAACTGATTTGTTACTTATGTTTCCAAAACTACCGCAAACAATGCATGTTAACGTTAGAGCAAGCATCTGGGTTCTTAACAAAACTCCCCTGGCAAGAAGATACTGTCTAACCCAATATAGTTAATCTGTGCCTTTTATAGTGGGAGAAAATTAGGCATAGTGGGCAAAACAAGCAAGGAGGTGGGTAAAGCCAAACAGGAGCTAGGGAGATCCTATTGTAGCATATAATTCCTTTAGGGAACGCCTCCACTGGGAAGTGTGTGTGCACAACCCCCATTTGACCTTGCACTATTTCAAACACTAAGTCTTAAACTTAGTGCACTGTGTTTGTAACAGATTGTAGTTTTGGGAACATAATGTATTGAGATGTTTCATCGATGAGATAATTATCAGAATGTTTGCCCAGTTTCACCTAGTTCATCCTCTCCACTACCCGTGACTGGACTTCAACTCTCGTTTGGTGTTGAGAACGTTCTAAATGAATGCTTCATCTTTATAGCCCCTGTGATGTCTGGGTTACCCCTTCTGTTGACCCTTCTATTGACTACCACAACTGAAAAACCTCATGGAAACTGGAGATATTTTCTACATCACTGGTTAGAGGACAACCTGCATAAGTCAACTACATTTTGGAATGTTGCATTTTGATACAGGGGTCACCAGAACGGAAAGAAACGCAACACTATTTTGTCGTGACTCGTCGGTTATCACGTTGAAATCAATTGGTGTGCGTATAAGTGCCATTTAAAAATATAAAAAACGAAATCCTGCAAACCCCAGTGTACATGACAAAATAAACATTACAAAACCAAATATATTAATCTGTTTTAAGCTCAAATTTGATGACCCGATGCTATCAAAACGTCAGCTTGTGTTATGTATTAACAAATACTGTCCACAACATGGAAAGTAACATAATTTCCGCCCCATATCTTATTAATGTATAGCTTAATTTATCGTGATAGTAAGTTAAACACACAGATTTGTTTCAGTAATCACATACTTTATATTTCTCAGTAGTTTAACCATTTAGAGATGTAAAAAAATGCTCATGATCACAATTTAACCATGCGCTCTAGACTAGAGCGTCCAAAGGGTCTGTGCTGCAGGCTGAACGTTTGATGTCCCTGTAGTCAGTGGAGGCTGCTGAGGGGAAGACGGCTCATCATAATGGTTGGAATGGTATCAAACATCAGATGTGCTTGATACTACTCCGTTCCAGCCATTATTATAAGCCGTCCGCCCCTTAGCAGCCTCTGCTGGTCTACTATGACTGGGCTATGAACATGCTATGCTATGAACATAGCTAGTGCGTCTTTCTCTGGTCCATCACACAACAACTACAAGTTGCCTCTACTCTGTGGAATATTCCTTTGACTCTTTTAGTTTCCCCCAAAAATGTATTTAGAGTAATTTTAATATACTTTTGTAACTCACCAAAGTGTAGATGTTGCTAGTGTTAGATACTTTCTCTGTATGCACAGGGTGTCATTTAAAACAATACAGAAATGACCAGACCAGCTCTGGTCCACGTGCATGCGTTGGATCTCCACTACAACCTGCGTGTGCCTCTGTTGCATGCACCTGGACCAGAGCTAGTCTGGTGGTATATAACGTGCTAAAAAATATATAGGGACTTTTGTATTTTGGAGGAATGACACCCTGCATATAAAGACAAATTATTCAACACTTTAGCAACATCTTCACATAGAGGTAGTATGAAAGTCTATTGAACCCATTCACTAAACAAAATTCTATTCATGTAAGGATTCATAACATGGATGCTGTTCTTGGTCCTCCGCCATATTAAGTAATGTCTTGGTCTGTTTGTTCCTCGTCTGCAGAGAGACGACGCTCTCGCTCGGGTTCAAGGGACCGCGAACGAAAGCGCAGGGAGAGGGAACGCTCCCGTTCTCGGGACAGGGAAAGGCGAAGGAGCCGCTCGCGCTCTCCAGCCCGAAGGCGGCGCTCAAGGTGAGAGAAGAGACACCCAGTGAGTCATCTCAACGAAAAGGGGGTTGACAGTGGACTCACACAGGGTCATTGTTTACTTCTCTGGGCCTATGTGGTGTAACCTCGGTCTACACTCCCAATGACATAAATATATCTGGCTAAAGAGACTGTGATACCTTGTGCTCTTAGGGGGAAGTTTGACTATTTCTGTACTGCAAAAGTATCACCAGGGCTGTATTCCGATTCCACACCCTTCTCCCCAAATGTGCACTTCCTCATCCTCAAGAATTTACAAGCATTGGATTGGGGTGGGGGGAGTGTTTCCAGTTTCCACCATATTTGTTAAACCAGTCCATAAGGGAAAATGATTTATGGGCACTTCAAGAAGGATATAGAATGGGACCTCTGCCTAGATAAACCGTCCACCAGCTATCTCTGTCTCTTGTCTTTAGGTCTCCTCGCCGGCTGCGCTCTTCTTCCAGCTCCCCCTCCAGGCAGAAGGACAGGCGTGATGATGAAGATAAAAAAGATTCCAAGGATAAGCCAATAAAGGAGCATCAGATCTCAGGTGGTTTATCTGCTATGATCTTGTATGTGTCTCAAATGACACTTGATTCTCTACATGGTGCAGTACTTTTGACCAGAGCCCTGTGTATATATACAGTACCAGTCAAACTTTTGGACACCTATTCATTCAAGGTGTTTCTTTATTTTTACTGTTTTCTACATTGTAGAATAGTAGTGAAGACATCAAAACTATGAAACAACACACATGGGATCATGTAGTAACCAAAAAAGTGTTAATCAAATAAAAATAGATTTTAGATTCTTTTAAGTAACCACCCTTTGCCTTTATGACAGCTTTGCACACTCTTGGCGTTCTCTCAACCAGCTTTAACTGGAGTGCTTTTCCAAACGTCTTGAAGGAGTTCCCACATATGCTGACCACTTGTTGGCTGCTTTTGTTTTGTGTCATTATCCTGTAATGGATAATGGATAAGCTCAAAACAGATGGGATGGCGTATCTCTGCAGGATGCTGTGGTAGCTATGCTGGTTAAGTGTGCCTGGAATTCTAAATAAAATCAGTGTCACCAGCAAAGCACCATCACACGTCTCACAAAAACATGGCGTTTGGAGCCAAAAATCTCAATATTGCGTGTGCTAATTGGGATGCACCCCTTCTGTGAGAATATGGAGAAATACTACTGTTGCATGTCAGTGTCTAAAAGTGTGTATTATTTATAGAGGAAGACATGCAGGGCAAGACAGAAGAGGAGATTGAGATGATGAAGATTATGGGATTTGGCAACTTTGACACCACAAAGGTAAGGATTCTGTCAACTCATCTTAAATCTAGAGGTTCCTGGTTAGGCTTGCCAAAGATATCTGTAGATATTATATGCTTTTATTTAATCTGGAGTCTGCAGAATAATTGCTGAAATTGTCCAACTCACCACAAGGGGGCACAGTTTTCTAAAACTAACTGATTGTACGGTGCCCTTCACCAACAAGAATTAAAGATCTAACAATCATAATAGTGATTTCTAAGAACTTGACACGATCCACTTTTGGTAAACAGTTTGTTGTAAGACTAAGATCATCTGAAATGGGTGTGATTTCTTTTCAAAGGAGTTCAATTAGGTCTCCATTTGTCTAGCAGTTTTTTTTTTTATTGCAGGAAGATGTTTTGATTTGATACAACTTAATTGTTTACTGCCACGGGTGAACGAAGGGTGAACAACCTCATGTTTCTGGATGTGTGATGTATTAATGTAGTTGTCGTTGCCAACAGGGAAAGAAGACCAATGGAGCAGTCAATGCGCATGCTATCAATGTGTCTCAGAAGAGGAAATACAGGTCTGTTGATTCATTATCATTAACCCCAAGAGTTGTCTTATGTGGCTTTTTATTTCACAAATAACATTTAAATGACAAAATTGGGTGGAGCTGCTCACGTGTAGTTGTGAAAATGCTGTAATATAGACTGCATTTAGTATGTAATATATCAATGTGTGGGACTACCAATATCTAGTCCTTCTTGTTAGGATATTATTTATTTTCCATCACATTCAGGTCACCTGTTATTAAGTAGCGTATCTTGTTGATTTATGCACCAACTAGCTTCATTTGTTTATAAATCAACAATTCCAACTGCAAGGCACAAGGTCCAGGCTGATATTGAGCAGTCTGAACAGTGACTATGCTCATTGCTGCCAATCACCTCTGCAGGTGTTTCTATGCAGACATTTTGGCTCTCCTATTGGTAGATGATGATGATGTAATGGTAACAGTTTTGTATTATTTCTTTTTTTCAGGCAGTACATGAACAGAAAAGGTGGATTCAACAGACCTCTGGATTTCATTGCTTGAAGTAGGATAAACAGAACATACTCATTGATGTTCCCTAAAATATACTATTTTAGCCTTGTCGTCTCTAGACTGTGTTTTGGTGATAGAAGTTAATTTTTTTGTATTATGTATTTTTTTTTCTCTTCATTTTGACACCCTACACTGCATTTAAGTTATGCAAAGACCCATGCAACTGAATATAATGAAATGTTTCTGTAATATGTTTAGTTTATTTTAGTCTTGTTGACAACATGCCTGGGTCGATATGCTTTTCAGGGTGCGTTTTAATTAAGGTGTTTTTGGGTCAGATTAAAACCGTTAATTCAGATCATGGCCCATTCTCATTTTTACGATTTATGTAAATTGCCAAATTATTGAAATGTAAAGCTCTAAGTGGGATAGTTAATTGATTGCTGAAAGGTATGAGAATATTTTTGAAGGCAAGTATTTTAATGAGTGGGATTTGAGCACAAACCCCTCTTCAGTTGTGTTCAAATTCCCTCTTGGCTCATTTCTCATGTCATCTTCTGTATATGGTTTTAAGGACAAATGGTTGAAATCAGCAGTTAGCCTTCCTATCGCCTTTGACCACAACGTCTGCTGTCATTTCTATTAGTTTCCCAACAATTCTACTTGTTGAATCTCCACCATTTGTCGTCACCAAACGGATGTATTCATTAGTTGCATACTGTTCCCTTTTCATTCAGTGAGCTATATTTTCTGTTCGGTTCCCTACGTGATGTACTGCTCACGGCTGACGTTTGTGTTCTGTCTTGCCTCCCCCTTGATCACACCTACAGCGTCATTGTGTTTTGCTACACCAGAAGTACATTCATTTCCAATGGAACGCTGTGTTTGCCTTGCAGCATTGTTCTGTGTGGTTCATAGGTTGGATTTATTGAATGTATGCATCAAATTGTATGTGTAGATGTCTTGACAGAAATGGTAGAAAGTGAATGTTAAACTTTTGTTCCACACATCCAGATGCTGCATACCATTTTGCGAAATGATGGTTTAGGCGTGCTCAAGCCGTAGTCTTTTTTTGCATACTACACTGAACAAAAATTAAAAAGCAACATATAGTGCTGATCCCATGTTTCATGAGGTGACATGAAAGATCCCATAAATGTTCCATAGGTACACAAAGCTTATTCTGGGGACAAAAAAATAAATAAAAATGCCACTTTAAAATGTTCAGTTTTGCCACAATGTCTGATGGATTGTGCAATTGGCATGCTGACTGCAGGAATGTCCACCAGAGCTGTTGCCAGAGCATTGAATGTTAATTTCTCTACCATAAGCCACCTCCGTGTAACCATGCAAGCCCAGGACCACCTCCAGGCTTTTTCACCTGTGGGATCGTCTAGGTGCGGAGGAGTATTATATTTTTTATTTTACCCCCTTTTCTCCTAATTACAATTATGTCTGATCGCTGCAACTCCCCAACGGGCTTGGGAGAGGCGACGGTTGAATTATGCGTCCTCCAAAACATGACCCGCCAAACTGCGTTCATTAACACCAGCCTGTACTAATGTGTGGGAGAAAACACAGTTCAACTGACAACCAAGTCAGCCTGCAGGCGCCCGGCCAAGTAAAGCCCTCCTATCCCGGACGACGCTGCACCACTCTATGGGACTCCTGGTCACAGTCCGGGATCGAACGCGGGTATGCAGTGATGCTTCAAGCATTGCGATGCAGTGCCTTAGACCACAGCAACATTCAGGAGGCCCTCTTAAGTATTTCTGTCGGTAAAAAGGCCCTTTTGTGGGGAAAAACTCATTCTGATTGGCTGATATGCACCCCTGCCTAGTCGTGAAATCCATAGACTAGGGCCTAATGAATTCATTTAAATTAACTGATATCCTTGAACTGTAACTCAGCGAAATCTTACAAATTGTTGCGTTTATATTTTTGTTCAGTATAGTACAGTCGCACTTAATTGCATTCCAATTAAATGGATGCAATTCTGGGCATTTTGATCCAATTCTAACTGAACATCACAACTGAATCTTCCTAAAGTGTAATCGAACTATGGCGCAGTCAAGCACGCATAAAATATATTTTGCCACCACATACAATTCAACGCTGGCTCTTGCCCTCATAGTATGTCAATTTCCTAACCTGCTTTCAATCAACAACCTATGTGGTTTTCAGGCATATTTGGAGATTCCAAGTGGTTATGGGTCTTCTGAAGTAAATTTACCCGAACGGGAATTTGAGGACTGTTCTCTCTTGTCATGGTTTCTAGAATTCACATTTTTTAAAATAGTTATGGTTTAAAAAAAATGCTCAATGACTTCTGCAGCAAAACTTGCTTCTGCATTACCTTGTAAGAAAAACAATTCCTTGTCACTATACAGACCAGGGGGGCGGCTGGTAGCTTAGTGGGTAGAGCGTTGGACTAGTGACTGGAAGGTTCCAAGATCGAATCCCTGAGCTGACAAGGTAAACATCTGAACAAGGCAGTTAAACCACTGTTCCGTCATTGAAAATAAGAATGTGTTCTTAACTGACTTGCCTAGTTAAAAAAAGGTAGAAAATACAAATGTAAAGTTAGGGGCACTGGTTCATGCAAACCTGTCAGGCGGAGTGTATACAATTTAGACCACTCCATTGGTCCTTAATAAAAATCGCCACTCACTATTGGGGGACTTGCAAAACCAAGTGCCCCAATAGTGGCGCAGCATGTGAATTCCGCAAACCACTCTAAATAAAGCAAACAACACTGAAAAACCAATCACCAGTGTACAGCGAAAGCAGCATGTCGCCCCGTGCGAGAGTTGTTGACGAATCGCGATTTGACTCGGTGAGAACAATCACGCCAAAACACTTACTTGGTCCCAACAACAGTAGAGAAACAAGACTCCACTGTGGCTCTTTTCCTGTAACAATGATATGATGGCGCGAAAATGTTAATTCCGCACATGACAGCCCTGTTGGTGTTACTATTTAGGATACCCAATCGCATCACAGCTCACATAGGGCGCGTTCGTAAATTCACTCCGATTTCAGAGAACTCTCGTCTGAGTGCAGAATAACGAATGGATTAACGAATGTCCAGTGCCAGTAAACGTAAGGGGAAAAAAGCGTCCCTACACAACCCTACACCTCGGCCAGAGCGTCCAGTGTGCGCTCCGAGAGCGTAACGCTCTGAATTTACGAACGCCCAGAGCGCACTCGGTCACTCCAGGGTCAATTTACGAACGCACCCATAAGCTCTCTGGCAAACACAGTAGTTTACCAGCAAAACTGCTGTCGTTTATATAAACGCTATTGCAAGTTAGCAGTTTATTTAGCTTCTCTTTTGACCTAGTATTTTTTTAAATAAACATTTTCGTGTCAGCCTTTGCAGCTCGAGACGACCCACACGTGATCGGCCAGCATAACTAGGCGCTTGTTAGTTACAGTATTTGAATTTGACGAGGCTATTTTGACGTTGGATAGCTAACTATATTCGCTGGTTCAAAATTTCGAATAGATTTCGAATAGATCTCACATGAATGTTTTAAATATATGGTTATCACAAGTGTACCTCATTTTGATATTTAAGGCAGACTGTATGAAGTTAATTTGTTAACCGGTTAGACGTTAGTTTTTCTTTCCAGCTTGAGCTGCTGTACATTTTCTGTTCGGCTAATAAATTATAACGTCATTTGCTTTTGAGAGCCATCTGCGGATTGTCATTTTTACTTTTTCAAGAACAAGGCTTTCTGCCTGAAATATTTGTGTTAGGGATTCCACAAACATTTTAGCTAGCTAGCATTTAGCTTGCTTGCACCCGTAACAGCGATTGTAACCACGAGCCAGCATCGGCCAAGCGAATTAGTATTTAGTCAAAGTATTTAGTCAATAATTAAGTTATCAAGAGAAGTATCACACACACCGATAACTGACTTCTGTTGTCGAGAATTTGCATCCATCTTTGCTTATTTTCATTACCGAAAGTGAAGTACCCTGACTAGCCACAGTCAGAAGCAGTTGAGTAGCTAGCTATCCAAATTCTGAATCTGATTGTCATTTTATCAGTGTTATTGTTGAAAATGGCGGCGATCGAAATGGTGCAGATGTTGATCGAAGCAGCAGAATACCTTGACCGCAGAGAAAGAGGTACAGTGTTAACATATTTAGCATTTTGTGTATCATATTGTTTTTATATCATTAGTGAGCTACCCTGCCTCATTTGAATTGCTGGGGAGTGCACCTGTCAATCCATTTACCAGGTTCATTATAAATGATTGATTATTGATGTAGACCAGATTTAAAAAAACATTAATTAATAATTGCATTGTACATCGAATAAGGGGGCCAGCTGGCAGCAATATGCTCACAGCAACAACAAATGCACAGCAGCAAAAACAGTCGACCATGCAGGGGATATTTTCTATTACAAACACTTTGAAGTATAATGTTGCAATTTTACTGACATGCAGAAATGACCATGTTTGATCGAAAAATATATTATTTGTCACATTCAAACGGGAAAGCTTCATGCTTGCGCCAATGGATTTGATCTTGATGTTCTGTCCAGACGATTTCCCACCTCTCCCTTCTCTCTTTTGTGGTTAGGCTGGGGAGCCAGCAGGGTTTACACCAGTTCAGATGACATCATTGGCTGAAAAGGGGGGAAATTATCATAATTCGAGATTGTATGTTAATACTCAAGCTATATAACTACAAACGTGATACAAATAATAGTTAACTTTTTACCTAGCTAAAAAATACAGTATTCCCTCATCTCACATTTATGGCTCTGTTTTCATTGGAATGTCTATGGTTGCATTGAATGCATTCATTGCACACTGTGTTGTTAATTACAGTGATGGATTGATTTATATCCTGCTAATTTATTTCCAGAAGCTGAACATGGCTATGCCTCCATGTTACCTTTCACCAGCAGCAAAGAGAAGGACAGCTTGAAACGGAAAAATAAAAGCAAGAAGAACTCCAGTAGCAGGTATAGTCATTTGAGCTAGTTCTGTCTATACGTCCTTGTGTAGAGTAAACCCCCTCAAGGGAATACCCTATAACTGCAAGATCAGTTTTTCAGAGAACAAGACCTTTGCGTTGTCCAGTTTTAGCCCCAACAGTGACCCAGATGGGAAAAATATTAATCCGATTCAGACAGAATTTAGCAAGTACAATAGTGGGGAATCTAAGCCATTTGAGGTCGATCAAGGTGTCCAAGGATAAACTGTGGCAGTTCACCCTGACGGGCGTCCCTCCTGGAAAGACAGGACACCCTCACCCTGCCTGGCCAATTGTCTTGTCTGTCTTTCTGGTGTTATCCAGCTTACCTACAGTGCCTTGCAAAAGTATTCACCCCCTTCGGCATTTTTCCTATTTTGTTCCATTACAACCTGTACTTGAAATGGATTTGGATTTCATGTAATGGACATACACAAAATAGTCCAAATTGGTGAAGTGAAATGTAAAAAAAAAAATAACTTGTTGGGAAAAAAAAGTTAAACAGGACAGTGGTGCGTGCATAAGTATTCACCCCCTTTGCTGTGAAGCCCCTAAATAAGATCTGGTGCAACCAATTACCTTCAGAAGTCACATAATTAATGAAATAAAGTCCACCTGTGTGCAATCTAAGTGTCATATGATCTGTCACATGATCTCAGTATATATACACCTGTTTTGAAAGGCCCCAGAGACTGCAACACCACTAAGCAAGAGGCGCTACCAAGCAAGCAGCACCATGAAGACCAAGGAGCTCTCCAAACAGGTCAGGGACAAAGTTATGGAGAAGTACAGATCAGGGTTGGGTTATAGAAAAATATCAGAAACTTTGAACATCCCACGGAGCACCATTAAATCCATTATTAAAAAAAGGAAAGAATATGGCACCACAACAAACCTGCCAAAAGAGGGCCGCCCGCTAAAACTCACAGACCAGGCAAGGAGGGCATTAATCAGAGAGGCAACAAAGAGACCAAAGATAACCCTGAAGGAGCTGAAAAGCTCCACAGCTGAGATTGGAGTATCTGTCCATAGGTCCACTTTAAGCCGTACACTACACAGAGCTGGGCTTTAAGGAAGAGTGGCCAGAAAAAAGCCGTTTGCTTTAAAAAAGAAAATGAGCAAACACGTTTGGTGTTCATCAAAAGGCATGTTGGAGACTCCCCAAACATATGGAAGAAGGTACTCTGGTCAGATGAAACTAAAATGTTGCTTTTTAGCCATCAAGGACAACGCTATGTCCAGCGCAAACCCAACACCTCTCATCACCCCGAGAATAGCATCCCCAGCTGTGGGGATGTTTTTCATCGGCAGGGACTGGGAAACTGGTCAGAATTGAAGGAATGATGGATGGCGCTAAATACAGAGAAATTCTTGAGGGAAACCTGTTTCAGTCTTCCAGAGATTTGAGACTAGAACAGAGGTTCACTTTCCAGCAGGACAATGACCCTAAGCATACTGCTAAAGCAACACTCAAGTGGTTTAAGAGGAAACATTTAAATGTCTTGGAATGACCTAGACCTAGGTCCAATTGAAAAGCTGTGGTATGACTTATAGATTGCTGTACACCAGCAGGAACCCATCCAACTTGAAGGAGCTGGAGCAGTTGTACCTTGAAGAATGGGCATAAATCCCAGTGGCTAGATGTGCCAAGCTTATTACCTATTACTTCTATAGACCTACCACTTCAATAGACCTTACCACTTTTTATTTCACCTTTATTTAACCAGGTAGGCTAGTTGAGAACAAGTTCTCATTTGCAACTGCGACCTGGCCAAGATAAAGCATAGCAGTGTGAACAGACAACACATAGTTACACATGGAGTAAACAATTAACAAGTCAATAACACAGTAGAAAAAAAGGGGAGTCTATATACAATGTGTGCAAAAGGCATGAGGAGGTAGGCGAATAATTACAATTTTGCAGATTACCACTGGAGTGATAAATGATCAGATGGTCATGTACAGGTAGAGATATTGGTGTGCAAAAGAGCAGAAAAGTAAATAAATAAAAACAATATGGGGATGAGGTAGTTGAAAATGGGTGGGCTATTTACCAATAGACTATGTACAGCTGCAGCGATCGGTTAGCTGCTCAGATAGCTGATGTTTGAAGTTGGTGAGGGAGATAAAAGTCTCCAACTTCAGCGATTATTGCAATTCGTTCCAGTCACAGGCAGCAGAGTACTGGAACAAAAGGCGGCCAAATGAGGTGTTGGCTTTAGGGATGATCAGTGAGATACACCTGGAGCGCGTGCTAAGGATGGGTGTTGCCATCGTGACCAGTGAACTGAGATAAGGCGGAGCTTTACCTAGCATGGACTTGTAGATGACCTGGAGCCAGTGGGTCTGGCGACGAATATGTAGCGAGGGGAATATAGAGACATACCAAGAGACTTGCAGCTGTAATTGCTGCAAAAGGTGTCTCTACAAAGTATTGACTTTGAGGGAGTGAATAGTTTTGCACACTCAAGTTCTGTTTTTTAGTAATATTTATTGTTTGCTTCACAATTTAAAAAAATATTTAGCATCTTCAAAGTGGTAGGCATGTTGTGTAAATCAAATGATACAAACCAATCATTTTTTTTTTTTTATTCCAGGCTGTAAGGCAACAAAATAGGAAAAATGCCAAGGGGGTGAATACTTTCGCAAGGCACTGTAGACACCTAGTTGTGAAAACAGCCTCCTACAGTGGTCTTAACCTAGGCCTATATGTGTTAAGGTGTAAAGGAGGGGTTGTACTGGTCTATTTATACCTAAGCCTCAGTTCATTGTAATAGGAACCTGCTGTTATTACAATATTTGGTTTGGACTGATGGGTCGCTTAGTTGTCCAGCTTGGGCTGACAGAGCCACCAGTACATACAGTGGGGCAAAAAAAGTATTTAGTCAGCCAACAATTGTGCAAGTTCTCCCACTTAAAAAGATGAGAGACCTGTAATTTTCATCATAGGTACACTTCAACTATGACAGACAAAATGAGAAAAAAATCAAGAAAATCACATTGTAGGATTTTTAATGAATTTATTTGCAAATTATGGTGGAAAATAAGTATTTGGTCACCTACAAACAAGCAAGATATCTGTCTCTCACAGACCTGTAAACTTCTTCTTTAAGATACTCCTCTGTCCTCCACTCGTTACCTGTGTTAATGGCACCTGTTTGAACTTGTTATCAGTATAAAAGACACCTGTCCACAACCTCAAACAGTCACACTCCAAACCCCGCTATGGCCAAGACCAAATAGCTGCCAAAGGACACCAGAAACCAAATTGTAGACCTGCACCAGGCTGGGAAGACTGCATCTGCAATAGGTAAGCAGCTGGTTTGAAGAAATCAACTGTGGGAGCAATTATTAGGAAATGGAAGACATACAAGACCACTGATAATCTCCCTCGATTTGGGGCTCCACGCAAGATCTCACCCCGTGGGGTCAAAATGATCACAAGAACGGTGAGCAAAAATCACAGAACCACAAGGGGTGACCTAGTGAATGACCAATGGAGCTGGGACCAAAGTAACAAAGCCTACCATCAGTAACACACTACGCCGCCAGGGACTCAAATCCTGCAGTGCCAGACGTGTCCCCCTGCTTAAGCCAGTACATGTCCAGGCCCGTCTGAAGTTTGCTAGAGAGCATTTGGATGATCCAGAAGAAGATTGGGAGAATGTCATATGGTCAGATGAAACTAAAATATAACTTTTTGGGAAAAACTCAACTCGTCGTGTTTGGTGTACAAAGAATGCTGAGTTGCATCCAAAGAACACCATACCTTCTGTGAAGCATGGGGTTGGAAACATCATGCTTTGGGGCTGTTTTTCTGCAAAGGGACCAGACGACTGATCCGTGTAAAGGAAAGAATGAATGGGGCCATGTATCGTGAGATTTTGAGTGAAAACCTCCTTCCATCAGCAAGGGCATTGAAGATGAAACGTGGCTGGGTCTTTCAGCATGACGATGATCCCAAACACACCACCCGGGCAACGAAGGAGTGGCTTCGTAAGAAGCATTTCAATGTCCTGGAGTGGCCTAGCCATTCTTCAGATCTCAACCCCATAGAAAATCTTTGGAGGGAGTTGAAAGTCCGTGTTGCCCAGCAACAGCCCCAAAACATCACTGCTTTAGAGGAGATCTGCATGGAGGAATGGGCCAAAATACCAGCAACAGTGTGTGAAAACCTTGTGAAGACTTACAGAAAAGGTTTGACCTCTGTCATTGCCAACAAAGGGTATATAACAAAGTATTGAGATAAACTATTGACCAATACTTATTTTCCACCATAATTTGCTAATAAATTCATTACAAATCCTACATTGTGATTTTCTGGATTTTTTTTCTCATTTTGTATTTCATAGTTGAAGTGTACCTATGATGAAAATTACTCCATCTTTTTAAGTGGGAGAACTTGCACAATTGGTGGCTGACTAAATACTTTTTTGCCCCACTGTATGTCTGTTAGAATGGAACAATTTCTACTTTAAGATGTTTTTTTCCCAAGTGTAATATTTGTGTGTGGTCACAAGCATTCTATTGTGAAGGCTGTCATGGCTAACTGCAATCTTAGTATATTGTCTAGGCAACAAATAACATTGGATTGCTTTCCTTAGGTTCACATGAACCACTTTTTATTTTACACATAGAGACTGATCATGTAGATCATATTCTTTGTTGTTGAATTAGTTAAAACCGGCATTTCCCCCTAACAGGGATTTTTGTCACCTTTTTGGGCCCTCACCAGTTTGCATCCCTGAAATATGCAAAAACTAGGATGGGTTTCTGATATTACTAAGATTGTGCCTTTGGCTTTTGGACAACGAAAGAAAGTTGATATGAAAACCAATAGAACAGGAGAGAAATACTGTAAAACTTTTCTGATTGATAGTTTAGCTGTTGTTGTTAGCTGCTTCATGCTGCTCCTCTCTCTAGACTCCTACTGCTCCCTGCAGCCTGTCTGTGAGTTGCTTAGAAACGAGTCTCCGCTCTTGCTCACAGCTAACTCTTGACTAGAGACAGCCTTTAGTTGACGCTAGAAAGCTACTTTCTAACCCTAAACTCACTGTACATTAGCTACTATTTTTGGCAAAATAATAATTCCAGTCAACCAAGGCACTGGTCCAGTTTTATGACTGACACGATTTGTTAAATTCTGACACCAATTTAATTCCACATAATTATACAAATTAACCTATAAACTGATAAGCATGACAGGACAAGTCTTTATTTTCTGCAGCTAACAGACTAACAGGAAGCAGAATCTGAATTGAATTTAAAATAAAGGAAGTATCATTTAAATTAAATCTGAATGAATGATTCTAAACATCATCATAGAACATGTTATTTTGGCATGTATGGTTACCAATACCATGTAGCATGTAGCATAAGATTGAAAACGGATTCTCCTACAAAATCATTTAAATAATTTCAGTGGTCTGGAAATATTATAGGATCATGTTTAGAGTTGTCATTAATAATTTATAATTCCCTTAAAGATAAAAAAAAATATATATATATATATATACACATATATATAAGAATGGATCAAATCAAACACTACAGTATGGAAGGGAACAATCTAACATCTCATGACAAAGAAAAATGTAATAAAATATTTGTCAAATTAATGAGACTCATGTTTCATGTCTTGGTTGAATTGTTATTTTTTTCTATTCAAATTCTGCTTGATGTGGGGTGTGGTCAATTCAAATTCATTGTTTTCAATTCAGGAATTCCGAATTGACCTCAACCCTGCTCTGCAGATTATTTCAGAAAAAGACACTTGACTGGCTTCCTGGCACTGTGTGGAGCCTGAAGAGTGAAATCTGTGTGTCTGTGTGCCCTTGTTGGTAGAGCTGGTAGGACCTTAGGCTGTTGGTGAACGGTGCAGTACACTGCAATGCAGGAGGCCTTTAAATTATCTCTCTTATCTATATGACCATCGCTTTCTCTCGTTCTCTCACCGTCTCTTTTGTTTGCTCTGTGAGGGGGCGGTATCAGCTAAGGTGAACTGGGAGAAGAGTGAGGGTCTGATTTATGGGGAGATGGGCCAGAGAATCACATTTTATTGGTCACATACACATATTTAGCAGATGTTACTGCGGGTGTAGCGAAATGCTTATGTTCCTAGCTGCAACAATGCAGTAATATCTAACACTTCACTACAATACACACACATCTAAAGTAAAATAATGGAGTTAAGAAATATATAAATATTAGGACGAGCAATGTTGGAGTGGCATTAATTTAAAATACAGTAGAATTGAATACAGTATATACATATGAAATGAGTAAGGCAGTATGGAAACATTAAAGTGACCAGTGATTTTATGTATATAGGGCAGCAGCCTCTAAGGTGCAGGGTCAAGTAACCAGGTGGTAGCCGGCTAGTGATGGCTATTTAACAGTCTGATGGCCTTGAGATTGAAAAACAGCTTTTATCTCTCGGTCCCAGCTTTGATGCATACTCTGATTTCATACTCTTCCTGGGGAGCTACAGTTGGGTAGGGAGGAAGCTCATAGGAGTGTTCTTGGGGACCTCAGGAGAGAAATTGGGAGGGGTTGGTGGACAAGATTATGGCTATGTTGTGTAAATGGTGGTGTTGTTGCCACTGATGTCTTTCAGGGGAAAGCATGAAGGGACCAAGGACTAGTTGGCAGGGTGAAGGCTTTCTGTCTACAAGCTGCACAGAGACTTCTGTAGCAGCATGGGGTGTGCTGGTGAGACGCTGCATGGGCTGTTCTAAGGAGGGCAGGGGGCCTTGGATACGACAGGCACTTGTTCTTGTTTGATCTTGTGCAGGTCATTATATCAACTATTACTCCGTTCTTAGGGTGTGGAAAGAGACTCTTAACTGTTCAGAGACGTTTCACAGCCTGGAGCCTTGTGGCTCCCCTATGTTCCACAATCCCCTCATCCAGACCAGAGTGCTGACCTCTGCTAACTTGTGGGCCAAACCTTGTGAGAGCGGGGTTCACAAGGTTGGGTGACCTGAGAGAGGAGGATGGATGGAAGTCTGCTAGCGACATGGGGAGGCTTCCTCAAAGTCCTCCAGGCTGCTGCAGCAGGTGGTGGAAGGGGGTCCATGCTACTGAGTTCCTTCAGAGAGCTGCTGGGAAATGGGCAGAGACTGGGCCGAACACAAGCCTCTCTCTCGCTTTAACAACTCCATGGCTGACTGCAGTGGTGGCAAACAGAGAGGAGAGGAAGGTTTAAAGCACTTTACTGAAGCACACTGAATTTACTTGGCGACGATTTGTACGGGTAGTTTCTAATCTCTGTGTCCCTCTTGTCTGTTTACAGATCCATACACAACGAGATGGAGAAGAACAGGTAGGTCGAATCCCACATCAAGTTCTCTGTCTCTTTCTGTCTCTCCGTCTCTCTCCTCATTCCCACATGGATAGTTAGGAGCACCAGAGAGTTATTACCGGGAAATGAACAGTGCAGAATGATAACCCTACTGCTTATCCTACAAGGGACCACTGGTCTCTCTTTGGCCTCTCCCTGGCTGTGCCTGGTCTCTCTTTGGCCCACTAACACACTGCCGGAGGAGAGAACAGTGAGACTCATTCCCTCTGTCAACTTCTGTGTGTGTGTGTGTGTGTGTGTGTGTGTGTGTGTGTGTGTGTGTGTGTGTGTGTGTGTGTGTGTGTGTGTGTGTGTGTGTGTGTGTGTGTGTGTGTGTGTGTGTGTGTGTGTGTGTGTGTGTGTGTGTGCTCGAATGAACCCACTTAAAACGCCTACCACCCTGTCTCAGTCCAAGTCCTCTGTTACAGTGAGTCCCATAGCAGCTTAGCCTGCCTGCCTGGTGGAGCTGGCCACTGTGTAACCTGACTCTGTCACGTTATGGCATCCCAGTGTTCTGCCCTTTGGACTAGTTCATACTAAGCTAAGCCTTGGGCCAGCTGAGGAACATCGCCTGGATGTGTTCCACTCCGTTGTGTATTTGTTTGTCTCCTGTGTGTTTATTGGAGAGCGAGAGGGGGTGTGTGTGTTTTCCACAGTGGCTCTGTGTCGCTCTCTCACCCAGGAGCATTAGAATAGTTATTACTCATTCATGCTGCAGTTGAAATTGATAAACACATACTATGATCACATATCCCTCTGGAGTACTCCCAGTACCAAATATTCTCCATACACCTAGCCTTGAGCTTCCAATAACATTTTAAATGTTCTCAACTAGCCCACATTTGTGCAATTTCACCCCACTCATGCACACGTGGCCTTTGGGGTGCACACACACAAACACACACACACACACACACACACACACACACACACACACACACACACACACACACACACACACACACACACACACACACACACACACACACACACACACACACACACACACACACACACACACAAAATTGGTTGTACCTCCTCCCGCCTGCCTGTGTGTGCATGTAGCAGCCTCCAGTTGGAGGTGTTTTATGTGTGTTGTGTAGCATGATCTTGTGGTCATCTTTAGCTGCACAGAGAGAGTGGGAAGTGAGGAGAGGAGATAAAGGGGATAAATAAAGGGATACAGAACAGCTTAATGTAAATCTAGTGATCACCTCTCCTCTATGTTTAGTAACAATGTTGTTCAAATGTACATGGAACTACAGATGTCGGATCTTAATTTGATCGCTGAGAATTTTCCTTCTGCATCAGGAAATTCAAATGAGCCTTATGAATCCCTGAAAATGAGCAGTTCTCTCTCTCCATGCGGGGGCAGTCGAGTCATTGAGGTTTGCTATCAAAATAATATTCTCTCTCTCGCTCGCTCAAACACTAGGCCCTAATACTGCAACATTCAAATGTATAAACAAGTATCTGAAATTCAGCCATACATATCAACAACTGTCTTTTTGTATAGCTTAATAACACACGGTCTCCGCTAGGCTACAACATACAAGTGTCAAGTGTTTCCTAAGGTTATGAATGAACTGTCAAAATAGAGTTGAATCTGGGTTGGTCTAGCGGTTAGGGCCGCTGCCTTCACGTATAGGCCTACCGTGTTGCTGTGGGTTCCATTCCGGCCCATGCACTTCTGGCACAAATAACGCAATTCCCCTGATTGACTTGATTAAGTTACACATTTCAAATGTGGACAGTCAAGGGATATTTTACCCATGATCTTGATAAGAAATTACCATACGAGAAAGTTTCAGATAACATAAATAGGAAACAAATTACATAATAACAATAGGCTACACCCAACATTAGTTTCCATTCATACACAGTGTCAGGTAAATTGCCACAGTAGATTTGCTGTGGTAAACAAGGAAATTAGTTGTCCTATTGAACGGAATAATTGTCAATCGCCCTTAGTCTGTTCAAACAGGGCTACGCTGTTCTGATGACAACACCAACCAGATGGTGAAACACTGGTTTTGAAGTTCACAGGCGGGGCTACCTCATCACGTGGCCATGACCGACTCATGTACGCTGCACAAGCAGGACGAGGTAACCCCAACATCTTTTAGGGAGTGGCAATGAGGTTACCAAAAGTGGTTGTAATTGAGATCAGCATTGTGGTTGAATTAGCTGTCGATTTTAATCTAGTGCCATTGATGGTTGCAACTTGCAATAGGCCATTTGATTATATTCCAACAGGCTACATTCTGTAGGCTACCCATTAGCCTATCCATTGTCATATAATACAAGGTGTGAAAACCTATAATGGACTACTGTTTGTTTCACTGGCTGAGTTGAGAAGCTCATCAGTTGATTGACAGATGTAGTTCTACTGTAGAGCGATAAACTTTCCTCCAGTGTGGATGCTCTAGTTAGGCTATGTATCATTTTGATGGTCTTTAGTGTGGATTGGAAGCCTGTATTGTGTGGCTTTAATATATTCATTTTGTAAAGCTGTCAAGATGTTTATGCATTTGAGCCTATCCAAAGACGATTTCGTTGAGCTGAGACACTTTTCTCTGATGTGTATATTCAGACTTCGTTTTACTTCTTGAAAACATTGAAATAAATGCAATTTACCCCCCAGAGTCGATGTCCGCGCGCCCCCGCGGAAGTCTAATTAGCATAATTTAAAATATTGTGTTTAAACTAGACATACAATGAGCTCCAAAATTGTTGAGACAGTGACTTTGTGTTTGTTTTCGCTCTGTATTGCAGCACTTAGGGACTTTGACGTCAAAGTGCAGACTGTCAATTTAATGAGAGTTAGACGCACAAATATTATACATGTATTGGGGGTATGATATTTGTGCATCCTCTATGAATACTGATGATACATAGGCATGTTGTTTTGAATGATTTTGTTTGAAGCCTTTCCCAAACCATAGCCCACCCCTAACCTTAATCACTCGGAATGAATGCCTAAACTGTTAACCCATTTTTAGTTGTTTCTGTTTTAACCTTGTAACCACAGATAATTAATGCAGCAAAAATAGACATTTGTTCATGAGTCAAAGGGCAGTGGGCCAGATTCGAACCCATGCCGTCTCTGGCAATATGTGTGCCGGGTTAAGCAGCTGTAACCCACTGGACCACATAGGCACTGATATAACCAAACATGTATTCTGCTTATTGCTTGCCTTCAACATATATAATAAAACAATTTATCTATAAAAAATGTTTCCCTAATGAAAAATACATCTACCCCCTACAAATGTTAGTTTATTAGAACCCACATAAGAACTCACACGAGATGCGCTGTAGTCTTCAATTAGCCTACATAAGATATACTGTACGTATGGGACTGCACTGTATACAAACACCGCTTCTGGCTGCCCCCTGGTGGCGATTCTAAATATTTATTCTGATATTAAAATTCTCCTGCAACGAAAGGGTTCAAATTAAGATTGGACATCTGTATAGAAGATGATTCCACTGTACATGTGACTTGGTTTACCATGTTTGAAAATAATCAAATACATTCCTCTTCAAAATGGACCTACATGTCTTCAAGTGTTTGTTGTTTAGGCCTACTCGCACTCATTCCCTTACCAGAACAGATTCAACATTTCTGGAAGACTGTTTGATGCAGTCCATTTGATTTATAGAGTCATGAGAAAGTGCAGGCCCTAGACAGGCACAAGTTTGTGGATGAAAGTGATCATAGGTCAGGGGTGAAATTACTGCAGAAGAGCTAAAGGGAGCGAGAGCTGACTCCATATGAGGTGAACAATGACTGCTGAGAGGGTTTAAGGGAACTGATTTAATTATGCTTCTCCTTTCGCTCTCCTCTCTCTCTCTCTCTCTCTCTCTCTCTCTCTCTCTCTCTGCAGAAGAGCACACCTACGGCTGTGTTTAGAGCGATTGAAATCCCTCGTTCCATTGGGACCAGACTCCAACAGGCATA
The DNA here is from genome assembly GCF_021184085.1 of Oncorhynchus gorbuscha. Classification (NCBI taxonomy): domain Eukaryota; kingdom Metazoa; phylum Chordata; class Actinopteri; order Salmoniformes; family Salmonidae; genus Oncorhynchus; species Oncorhynchus gorbuscha. Next base: position 74,368,260 of record NC_060177.1, read on the forward strand.
CCACCCTCAGCCTGTTGATGAGGGCCAAGAAACATATCGGGGTGTGTGTGCCGGGAAGTAATCAGTGCCAAGTGGTTTCTGATTCAAGAGGGCAATTTGATTGACCATTGTAGAGGTCAGAAGAGGGGGCTTGTCTGTTTCTGCCTTAACTAACCCCTTTGCATGGTTACACCAACAGTTAGCCTGGCTAGCTAGAGGGTAATGAGTATAGCATTAACTCTGGTGAGTGACTGGTGTACAGCTAGGGTTGTTGTAGAGTACGCAGCTCAGTTGGTTAGGTGATTAAGGTGGAGTGAAGTGGCAACTTGTTAAAAAGTAAACCCTGCATCACTCAAGGACCAGGGTTACCTACCCTGTATAGAGCAGGGATTTTTAAAAAACATTTTATTTTTTTCTCGCCTGAGTAGTCTCATTTCACTGCCAAAAATAAAATTAAACCATCTCGTGTTCAGAGAAATAACAACACAATGTCAAATACAGGTAGACTAGTCAAATAATTAACATCCAATCACATTAACCGTTACTCTCTCGGGAATTCCACTAACGGTCCGTATGTAGCCAAACATAGCTGCTGCTCATGTTGTTATCTGTACTGATGGCGCAAAAGCCATGACAGGGAGACATAGTGGAGTGGTAACGCACGTGCAAGCAGTTGCTCCTGACGCGACTTGGGTACACTGCAGCATCCACGAAAGGCTCTTGCTGCCAAGGGAATGCCTGACAGCTTGAAAGACGTTTCGGACACTACAGTAAAAATGGTTAACTTTGTTAAAGCAAGGCTCCTGAACTTGTGTTTTTTCTGCACTATGCAATGATATGGGCAGCGACCATGTAACACTTTTACAACATACAGAAGTGCGCTGGTTATCAAGGTGCAAAGTATTGACATGTATTTTTAAATTGAGAGACAAGTTTAAAGTTTCCTTTACTGACCATCATTTTCTCTTGTCTGACTGCTTGCATGATGACGAGTTTCTCACACGACTGGCCTATCTGGGTGATGTTTTATCTCGCCTGAATGATCTGAATCTAGGATTACAGGGACTCTGCAACTATATTCAGTGTGCAGGACAAAATTGAGGCTGATTAAGAAGATGGAGCTCTTCTCTGTCTGCATTAACAAGGACAACACACAGGTCTTTCCATCATTGTATGATTTTTTTGTGTGCAAATGAGTTCAAGTTTACGGACAATGTCAAATGTGGTATAGCGAAGCACCTGAGTGAGCTGGGTGCTCAATTACACAGCTACTTTCCCGAAACGGACGACACAAACCACTGGGTTCGTTATCCCTTTCATGCCCTGTCTCCAGTCCACGATATCTGAACAAGAGCCTCATCAAAATTGCAACACGCGGTTCTGTGAAAATTGAATTTAATCAGAAGCCACTGCCAGACTACTGGATTGGGCTGCGCTCAGAGTGTCCTGCCTTGGCAAATCGTACTGTTAAGACACTGACGCCCTTTGCAACCACGTACCTATGTGAGAGCGGATTCTCGGCCCTCACTGGGATGAAAACTAAATACAGGGACAGACTGGGAAATGATTTAAGAGTGAGACTCTCCAATGCAACCCAACATTGCAGAGTTATGTGCATCCTGTTATTTTGTCACACCGGGTTATGACAAAAACTCACACTCATTCTTATGTTTAAAAAATGTATCGTATATTGTGTGTGGCAGGCTTACAATGATGCCATTTGAGAGTGCCCTGGTGCTAGAGGGGGTACTTAGCTGGAGGTTGAATGTTTGAAGGGGTACGGGACTATAACAAGTTTGGGAACCACTACTGTAGAGGAACCAGTCCATGGTTAACTATGTGTGGATGAGGCCAGTACAGTATATTAAAGTTAACTGTCCAGTGTGTCCAGATGTCTAAAATTGTAATTAAGTATGTTATAGTGTTGAGCAATTAACCAAAATGTAGGTTATTTTTCAGTTTTTAAACAACTAATTGACTAACGTCGGTACAATTATTTCAATTCCAGTTTGTTCATTTTTTTCTGAGCTCAATGCACACATTGCACAGCTTCTCTAGAGATAATCAGATACAGTCTGAACTGTGCAAAGTAGTAGGGATTTGTAGTTTTCAACAGGCCAATATTCTACATAGTTTCGTGCATAAATCGTGGTAATTCACTAAAATTACCAATATCCATTTTACATTTACTTGTCCATTCTCTGATTCTTTCATGATCTAAGTGATTGAGAGTTGGTATTCAGCAGTCAAAAAATATGCCTTATTTACTTTGAAGAACTACTAAAATTGTGATTTTGTCAGACAGCATAGGCAGCTGCTCTATAGAAATGAGATGAGGTCTTAGAATGAAATAATAGTCATCAAATAAAACAAATATAATACACACAACATCTGAAATATTTTATTAAAATAATGTGAGTATACAATGATTAATAAGTGGTAATGGAAAGTCACTACCATCATGGGATTTTTATTAATAGGTTTATTCTGTGTTAGAGCATTCCACGCAAATAATCGAAATCGAAGGACCGTGATAATCTTTTAATAATTTAACCGAAACCGAACAGACCAAAAAGCACTAATCACTCAGCACTAGTTTGTTAAAAAGCAGCTTTTCTGTTGGAATGGATGAGTCAACATTTATTTGAGTTAACAGAATATGAACGTTTAAAAGTTAGATTTTCACTGGACAGTTACTTTACTGTATCACTGTTACATACAGTACTGAGGTCAGAGGTTGCAGGAGGGCAAGAGGAGATGGTAGCATGTTTTAAAGTAGCTGCCACAAAGCGCGCACACACAAAGTGAGGATGTTGTCTGACTGTGTAATGCTGTCTGACTGTATGTGTGTGTCTGCTGTAGAGGTTGGAGGAGAGCGAGCGGAGAGCCCAGCATACCTTAGACCAGCTGCAGAGGGAGCAGAGGCACCTCCAACGACGTCTGGAGCAGCTAGGGGTGGAGAGAACACGTATGGACAGCACAGGATCCACCGTCTCCTCCGACAATCCAGATGCAGACCAGGGTGAGCACACACGCCAGACATGACCAAAATTAGCTGGCACTGTAAATCTTTTTTTGTTGATGGCCATGGCTGTTATGTTCACCAATGTATAGATAAAGACACTGTTCAGTGATGTAGGCCATCATTGTAAATAAGAATGTGTTCTTAACTGACTTGCCTAGTATAAAAATGTTACATATGAGAAATATGGCGCATCCCACATTGGTAATCCAAGGTAGTTCTGTTGTGGGCACAGTAGAGATTACATTGTAGCTGCCGTGTGTTTTAGGGTGATAGTATTAATCTGTAGTGTGTGTAACAGAGGAGGAGCTGGATGTGGACGTGGAGGGGACTGACTACCTGCTGGGGGATCTGGAGTGGAGCACCAGCAGTGTGAGTGACTCTGACGAGAGGGGAAGCCTGCGCAGCAGCTGCAGTGATGAGGGCTACTCAAGCGCCAGCCTGCGTCTGCAGAACCAGAAAACTCAGGAGAACGCCAAGCAGTTGGGCTGTAGCCTATAAGAGCACAGCCCTCAACCTCTGGCCCATGTGCAACGGCGTCCCTCTATCGTCAAGTTAACTCGCGCCCACCAACCAGTCTCTGCCAATCAGACCTCACCTCCAGCAGGACTGGCCTTCTGACAAAGCCCTCTCCTCCAGCTCTATTCCACCTCTCTTTCCCCCTCAGACCTCCAACACCTGAGACACCCATCATCCCATTTCAACCGTCCATCGGCCAACCAAAATGGAAGATCTGCACATTCAGAGCCTCTGGCTCAATAAGATGAGTAGTATTTGGAAGACACCCCTCCGTCCATCCCTTTCTGTGTCCACCACCTCCGTCCCTACCTGCTCTGCTGTCAGTTTCAGTGTAAGAGCAGAGAGGTGACTTGACTGTTTTCACGTATCCATGCTGTTTCCCCCTTCCAGCTCCCAGCGTCTGAGAACGAAAGACTTCAGCTAGAGAATGTTATTACAACACTACACCTACAACTCACTGCCCCCCTCGACCCCCAGCTCTAGCTCCCATCTCGCCCATATCTCCCCTCTATAGGTGGTGGTACAAACAATCAGCGCATGGATGGTATTTAGCACTTAGAGACAGTATAGGAAGGGATTGTCTGGGTCAAAGAGCTGTGGTCATTGTAATCAATATACTGTATGTCTCCTTAAAAGACATTGCAGCTATTGTAGTAATGTTATCAGGTGTAGTCTATTAGAAAGTCTTTATGGTAAATAATTGTCTACCTGCACTGTCTACATGTAAAGTCCTCACTGGGAGTTCTACAACACTAAGCACGGGTGTGATTTGATGTCATCCATGTTCCACAACCACTTCATTGTTGCGATCGGCAGCAATACATCAATCCCTCTCTCTACCTGGCTTAGCGGTTGGATAGATACCTCCATGTTTTTAGCTCTTATAATGGGGGGCTATTACATTTTAGTTTTTATTTTGGCATACCCTGTACTTTCAAATCCTCACCTGCCATTCTGAATTTTTATGAGGAAAAATAAATTGAGGACAAAAACTTGTTATGAAGAATGCGCAGCATGAGATTGTTATGGGGTATCTTTTATCTTCCTCTCCCTGATGGCGATGGCGTCTAACTCATCTTTTAATGTGATGGTCTGTGTTGCTGCTAGTCATGTCCTGTAGCCAGTGGTAGTCACTTGAATATGTGTTGAAGTTATACAGACAGACAGTAAATTACCGGTAATTGTTGAAAGTAGACCAGTGGAGGGATTAAAGCACATTCCATGTTCCAGAGAAAGTAGACCAGTGGAGGGATTAAAGCACATTCCATGTTCCAGAGAAAGTAGGCCAGATGGAGGGATTAAAGCACATTCCATGTTCCAGAGAAAGTAGACCAGTGGAGGGATTAAAGCACATTCCATGTTCGAGAGAAAGTAGGCCAGACGGAGGGATTAAAGCACATTCCATGTTCCAGAGAAAGTAGACCAGTGGAGGGATTAAAGCACATTCCATGTTCCAGAGAAAGTAGACCAGTGGAGGGATTAAAGCACATTCCATGTTCCAGAGAAAGTAGACCAGTGGAGGGATTAAAGCACATTCCATGTTCCAGAGAAAGTAGGCCAGATGGAGGGATTAAAGCACATTCCATGTTCCAGAGAAAGTAGGCCAGATGGAGGGATTAAAGCACATTCCATGTTCCAGAGAAAGTAGGCCAGATGGAGGGATTAAAGCACATTCCATGTTCCAGAGAAAGTAGGCCAGATGGAGGGATTAAAGCACATTCCATGTTCCAGAGAAAGTAGACCAGTGGAGGGATTAAAGCACATTCCATGTTCCAGAGAAAGTAGGCCAGATGGAGGGATTAAAGCACATTCCATGTTCCAGAGAAAGTAGGCCAGATGGAGGGATTAAAGCACATTCCATGTTTCAGAGAAAGTAGACCAGTGGCGGGATTAAAGCACATTCCATGTTCCAGAGAAAGTAGACCAGTGGAGGGATTAAAGCACATTCCATGTTCCAGAGAAAGTAGACCAGTGGAGGGATTAAAGCACATTCCATGTTCCAGAGAAAGTAGACCAGTGGAGGGATTAAAGCACATTCCATGTTTCAGAGAAAGTAGACCAGTGGAGGGATTAAAGCACATTCCATGTTCCAGAGAAAGTAGACCAGTGGAGGGATTAAAGCACATTCCATGTTCCAGAGAAAGTAGACCAGTGGAGGGATTAAAGCACATTCCATGTTCCAGAGAAAGTAGACCAGTGGAGGGATTAAAGCACATTCCATGTTCGAGATAAAGTAGGCCAGATGGAGGGATTAAAGCACATTCCATGTTCCAGAGAAAGTAGGCCAGATGGAGGGATTAAAGCACATTCCATGTTCCAGAGAAAGTAGACCAGTGGAGGGATTAAAGCACATTCCATGTTCGAGAGAAAGTAGACCAGATGGAGGGATTAAAGCATATTCCATGTTCCAGAGAAAGTAGACCAGATGGAGGGATTAAAGCACATTCCATGTTCGAGAGAAAGTAGGCCAGATGGAGGGATTAAAGCATATTCCATGTTCGAGAGAAAGTAGGCCAGATGGAGGGATTAAAGCACATTCCATGTTCGAGAGAAAGTAGGCCAGATGGAGGGATTAAAGCACATTCCATGTTCCAGAGAAAGTAGGCCAGATGGATGGATTAAAGCACATTCCATGTTCCAGAGAAAGTAGGCCAGATGGAGGGGTTAAAGCACATTCCATGTTCCAGAGAAAGTAGGCCAGATGGAGGGATTAAAGCACATTCCATGTTCCAGAGAAAGTAGGCCAGATGGAGGGATTAAAGCACATTCCATGTTCCAGAGAAAGACCAGTGGAGGGATTAAAGCACATTCCATGTTCCAGAGAAAGTAGACCAGTGGAGGGATTAAAGCACATTCCATGTTCCAGAGAAAGTAGGCCAGATGGAGGGATTAAAGCACATTCCATGTTCCAGAGAAAGTAGACCAGTGGAGGGATTAAAGCACATTCCATGTTCCAGAGAAAGTAGACCAGTGGAGGGATTAAAGCACATTCCATGTTCCAGAGAAAGTAGGCCAGATGGAGGGATTAAAGCACATTCCATGTTCCAGAGAAAGTAGACCAGTGGAGGGATTAAAGCACATTCCATGTTCCAGAGAAAGTAGGCCAGATGTAGGGATTAAAGCACATTCCATGTTCCAGAGAAAGTAGACCAGTGGAGGGATTAAAGCACATTCCATGTTCCAGAGAAAGTAGACCAGTGGAGGGATTAAAGCACATTCCATGTTCCAGAGAAAGTAGGCCAGATGGAGGGATTAAAGCACATTCCATGTTCCAGAGAAAGTAGGCCAGATGGAGCATTACCTTCATCCATATTTATGAGGGAGTGTTTTCGGTTTTTAAAGCCAGGAAGGTTCTAGCTACCTGCTTCAGGTTACCCACAAGCAGAACACAACAGATGTGCTGACTTGCTTTGCCTTTGGGTCAGAGCACAGTACAAGCAAGATCAATGTCTTGTGAGTTTGTTCACCTCTGGAAAGAAAAGAGCAGAAAGGCTACTGTACACTAAAGATACTCTCCTCTGCCTTGTCTATATACTTAGATATTGTTTATGCAAAATGTTATGTTTATGTAAATAGTTTACGCGGAAAGATCTGTTTATTTAAAAAAAAAATATTTATATTAGATGTAAATATATAGATATATCTATTTAATTGCTTGTCGCTTTACTAGTTTTTGTTGTGAGGGTTTCAATGTATAGTTGGTTTGCACAGCAAAGTCGATCCAGAGCTTTTTAGATCTGTAATTTGTGCCTATAGGCTTTTGTGTCCTTTCAAAATTGGCACGGTGCTCCTAGAATTGAAATTGTTTTATTTGTGGTTGATTATATTTATCTATTTCAAATATATCCTCTTTGTCAACAGGTAAATAATGCAAAAAAAATATAGATTAATATAAAAATGTATTACATTGAAAAGAGGAGCTGGCGTGTGTGTTTGTGCTTTGGCATTGCTGGGATGGTGGGAAGTTACAGTGGGCTTTCTCCCTTTGTGCCTGGGGACCTTCAACAAAATGGCTTCTCCACCCAAGAGATTATAACACATTGTAGAAAGAGGAGGAATTGGTGGGTTCAATAACCAGGGGATAAGATGGGGAGGCTTGCAGCAGCATTTGAATGTAGTCGACTAGCCTATAATATATCTCCCCCTGCACTGTTGCAGCACAATGCCAAAGGAACCTCAAACTGTGTCACTGCAGAATCTCGTTAGAACGGGAAGACGGTTGGTACACACCAAAAAAATCCTTACAAAATAGGAGTATGATTGTTTAGTCTATTTGTGTGGAATGCTGCACTTCTACGTCATTTTAAAACCCTATCCAAAAAGAGAACCATGTAGCCATGCTAGAAGGGGAATGTTGTGAATTGAGTACACGACTCAGACTGGTGCTATGGGGCAGGTGTATGTATGTCTTGTCACTGTCTTCAGAGAGAAAATATAATGGTTTGGGAGGGTTGTTTTTAATGGCAAAACACTGTCGCATTTGTATGGATGTTTTTATTGGTTTACTATTAAAAAGGTGAAAAACAGTATCGCTTTTCAAAGAAAACCTAATGTATTATTAAAGCTAAGCATGGTCTGTTATTGGGGAGCCCCACACTCCTCTCCTTCCCTCTCTCCCTGTCCATGGCCTGTTTTATATGTCTTCCACTCCTACCTGTGTGTGAATGTGACTTCCATAGAGAAGAGATCCTGATTCATTTCTATGGTGGTTCCCCACCGTCCTCCACATGCTGTGGACCAGCCACCATGGTGCAGAGGGAGCCTGAGGGAGCAGACTGGGCTGTGTAGTATAGCTGTAGCTGTCCTCCCACCCTGTATAACACTCTTAACACCCTCGGTGCTTCAGCCTCTGCCTTAAGAGCAGGTGTAGATTCTTAAAAAAGAACAAGAGATCAATGCAGTTGGCTTCTGTGTAGTCCAGTGTAAGCTATATAGGATATCATCCTGGGAATTCTCTTTTTGGTTTTGTTGTGTATATTTGGGTTACGTTCGTACGAAGTGGCTTAAGCCTTAAAACAGACAGATGTAAGAGAACCATAGTAAAGTATATATTATACACGTTCATATATATAATATAGGTGTAGACATGTTATTACAAAAAAGGTCATTATTTTCATTGTAACTGTGTCTCAGGTGTTGCTCTCCCTCACACACACACACACAGACATACACACGTTGTCATACACACATCAGAACAGACTCTGCCTTTTGAAGGAAGGGTTTATGTCAAACTATAAAAAGGTGGACATTTTCTGCACACATTTTTTAGAACTAGGGATTTTAAACTTTGTGAAAACAATCTTTGGGAAGTGTGGTGCAGTCATTTCTATTTGCCAGTGATATAAAAGGAATAAAACCATTTGAAAGCCTTGTTTACCTAGCCACTTTCCTTGTCTTTGTGTTCATGGCTCATTCTGATTATTTGAAATATGTATTTATTTCTGCTTATGCTGATATGTGGCTGTCTTGCTTACCTTAATTTAATGCACTGACTAAGTTGCTCTGGAAAGGGTGTTTGCTAAATGACCGTAATGTCAATCTAATGCAGAACATCCCTATATACTATAGTAGTAAAAATGCAAATTGACGATATAGGGGATCTTCAGCTTTGCTTGGAGACCTTGTCAATGTGGAGGAATGCCAGACGGGAAAACAAAGCTACCATCTTGGGAGGTAATCAAAGCTAGCTCTCTGGCAAGCAGAATAAACAGAAAACAGACAGTTCCGAATAACACAGAAATACAATTTCATTATCTTGGCACCTTTGTGACAGTCCGTCCTTGTCCGGTTGCCCACAGAGATAGAGGAGAGTGCGGTGTGGATATTCTAGTGTGGGTTGCTGTCTAACACTTGATGAAAGGATTCCAGCAGGCTTCTGACCCTTCCCTGGTGACTGAGATGAGGTATTCTTCCAATATCTAATTCAGACTGGAATAATATGTCCAGATCAGTCTGTATGAGATGCTATGTGCTTCTAGCCTACTGGCCAAAGGAAATCTGAAGCCATATTCTGTTCTGAACTAGTGTTTTGATAGACTCCAGCAGTGCAGAAGAGGCATTGACTTTTTAAAGTATTTTGACCTCACCTGTTGGATCCCCCAGCACTTTCCTCAAGATATATTCCTAAAGAGGTAATGTGAGTGAGTCTGTCTACCCTCCCAGGTGGTGGTAGTAGATGGGGTAGGGGAGCAACAACTGTCAAGGAAAACCTTGAACATACACAGACTCAACACAAAATACATCAATGGACAGTCTGAATGCCATCCGTGACATTACATGGGGCTTAAATGTTTTGCATTGCAGTGCTGTCCCTAAATCCTTTCCCACAACCCTTCTCTACCTGATATAGTACTGTCTTTGTCATTGCTACTGTCTACTTGATGAGTGTACAAAGGAGGGATTTATCAATTAAGTCTTTATTTTTCATGTGTGCATCTATGCCGTAATGAGTGTGTTTGTGTGTCGTGTTTACATTCCGTCAGTGGGTTCAGAGACCCATCTCTCTCCCCGTTAATGTCAAATTAGGAAAATCTATCAGTTTATTTCAACCCTGCAGACCCAATTTACCACAACCTTTACCACCACACTGACCACGCACACAGCCATGACATGCAGGCAGCACACACACACACACACCTCTGCTTGAATGACACATTGAAACAATTACAACACACACCATGCCCTTGGGAAATAAACATCGACTACACAACATTTATGGGCATGGACTCACCAGGACAGCCACTGAGAGGGTTGGCGCTCAGGCTAGAAAGGGAGGTGGTTTGTGCATAGGAGAAAACATATATAGAGTGTTCAAATCATTGACCACTGCACATGCTTGCTATTGATATTCTACCTAAATGTTTAGAGACTCACATTCACAACAGTCACACTCTTATTAAAACATAAAAACGGGCATATGAAACACTAACTAAAGCTGTGTTCTATTCTCTCTGTAAGATAAATTGCCTAATTTACAGCACCAAATACAGAATACTGTCTCATAGTGATTACGTGTCGTAGAATACTGTATAATGGAACTGTTAAGAGAGATGGGACATGACTGATCATCCCATCCCCCAACTGAGACAAAATGGACCTTAGGGGCCTTATTATGAGTGGGCTTGTTGACAGATGGAGCTGATAGTTTGCACGACGAGGAGGAGGAGGGTCTCAAGGGACCAGAGGGACACAGGAAGAAGAAAATATGAACTGGCCAGCAACAGACAGTTGGTCTGGGTATAGCTACTGCAACATATGCACCTGGCAAATCAAAGCACCTGGGATAGGGATGTTTCAAACAAGCCCTTTGAGTAAGAGCCTAAGCATGGTATCCTATAGACATAGATCAGTAGTGCAGCATTCAAAGGAAATTTCTCTCAAAGTAGTACAGCTTTTCATACAAAGAAGGCATTTATCCCAACAGAAAATTAACTGATGCAGACAGCAAAGTGAATGTATGTGAATCAAAAATGTCATTTCTCAATAGATCTAATGAAGAAAGGAAAAACCCTCCACATTCACAGCAGTGAGTTGTTTTCAGTATCTCTCTTTCAGTACAACAAAGTTCCATTTAGAGGTTCAGCAACTTACTGAACTGGAGAAGGGGAAAAGGAGGCCGTATGATACCAGCGTTGGCCTAGAAAGAGGTGACACCTATACCTGTAATTGTCCTGCTTCACACCCAGGCATCTCCTGTCTCTCGGGTCTCAAAGGGGCTTTTGTTTCTGCCTGCTGTTGAAGCTGCTGGATATGGCTGGCCTGAGCCAGCAGGTGAAGTGCTGCAGGGTTTGTGGGATGTGTGTATGTCTCACACACTAATGATGAGGTGTTTTGGATAGAGGAGGTGTAGACTATGATTATGCAAAAGACAATATTGTTTTCTAATGAAGATCTCAGAAAAGAAAGTCTGTCTGGTTGCTGATGGTTTTGGATTAGTGTAGAACTAGAGATGAGAAGGTTAGCACATTGTTTACTTGGCCTGTATCTCTCAAGGCAAAGTGGAGATGTTGAACATTACTGAGCATGTTCTGCCCCCTTGTGGTTAAAATGGGAATCTGGAAAATTAATGGCATTAACTTACTTTACCATTAATGTATTACATCACGTTAAACAAAGCATCTAGTGTAAATATTTGTCACTTTTGTCAATGGTATTTTATTTTCTGTTCAGATAATAACCGTGATTTGCTGGTGCAATTTGAATTTGTGGTTCCATTTGTGGCTTGCAAGTTAAGCGTTTCACTGTGCTGTTTTACACCCAGTGGCGATTTTATCATGTAAATAAATCTTGGGAGGGATTTTTTATATTTTTTTATTAATGTGGGATGCATGCCAGCAAAGCCACTACACTACACAACGCTAAACAATACAGTAATTGCACTATAACGGTGAGAAACGGTGCCCAAACTGTTAGGGCCTACATAAAGGTGTCCCAACAGCAGAGTCCCAACACATTACCACTGCTACACATGGCTATCAGCGGAGCCTTGTCTGGCAGCGAAACAGTTCATTCAGCCTCATTTACTGCCTTTAAAAAAAACATACCTGATATGGCTGACTTGCTTAAACAAATGTGGTTTCTAATGACAATTGAGATGTACAAACTATGGCATAATGGGACGGAAGCGGATAAGAGACAATCCGTAAATTTGATTAAGACATTAATGAGCGAGCTAGGGTGGACGTGGTCAATATAACTATTTGTTTAGCACTTTTAAAATGTACAGCGACAGCATTCAAAACATGGGCCATTCTTACAGTGTTCTCCCTGTACACCAAGTCAGAACTGTAGTATACATAAATGGGGCATATAAGCAGACAATGAAAGCTCTTACAATATTCTATGATTACATTTCTCTAAAACAGGTCATAGGCTACATGTGCACCACCAAGTCAGAACAGTAAGCGAAATTAAGAGGGGTAAATATACCAAATGGTCAGGGTGAGGCACATGGGCTACTAACATCTTACTACACAACATACACTTGGTATTACTTTCTTAGTTATAGTATACATGTCTCTCTGGCATGTTACATCGTTTATGCAGCGGCACACAAATCATTTTTGGACTCACCTTGTTGTGCTGTGCTCACTTGAACAGGAAGGTGGCACGGCGGTCCTTCGTAGGCAAATTGTGTCATCAAAGTCTGGCATTCTCTGTATTTATGGTGCTTTCAAAACAACTGAGAACTCACAAAAAACGAGGTTGAATCATGATGATGTCATTGATCTAGTTCTAGAAAGAGGCCGGATTTACAATTCCGAGATTGATGACCGTTCAAAAAGTATTTCCCAAACCACTTATTGTTGAATTTGTGATTTCCAACTTGTTGTGTAATGTTTATGTCCAATGGCCGATGAGCATCGATACATTTTACCTTTCATTTCTATTCATTATTTCTCTTCCTATGACAAGGATAAAAAAATATTTTCCAGTAGATTGTCGACTTGATTCATGATGATCACTGCTAGCTAAGATTTTGAAAGTATGATGTTGACATGATCAGTCCAGTCATAGCTACTGTACATATAATGTGATTTGACGTCATTTTATCTGTGGCCAATGACCTTGAGCCTTCTTGGCTGGGCACTTCTAGTGTAACTCTAGGGCCGCACCCAAGGGGCTAGAATTATCTAGCTCTACCCTTAGACTTGGCGGTGACATAATGTCCCCATGAGTGACAGAACACTGAGCCAATCACAACGCAAAGCTCAGTATTTTCTGCTGGCTTGCCCCACCACCACCACAGAAAGCACGGAGTTGGGCTGAAACACCTGCATGTTGGAGCTGCCTTACTCAAGAAAACAAAAGAGACCATATTTGTATGCAGCTTTAATCACTTAATGATATATATTTTATTTACATTGTTTGCAAACTGATATGTGACACGTATTAATGCCAAAATAACTGTCAAGACAGGCAAGCCTGCCCCACCTGCCTTGAATGACAGGTTGCCACTGTTTACACCTGCTGTATCCTGTGCATGTGACAATAACACTTTAAACATATGTAAAGCCTCAGTGACATGGATAAAATGTGATTAGGGAATACCTTGACCATCATGACATGCCCTTGGTCAGACATACCCCAAATTACTATCTGCTGCAATCTTAGAAAAGCATATAGGACTAGATCAAGAGATCAATATCTCATGAATCTTCAAGGGCAAGGCTGACCCATCAACAGTCAAATGTACTAAACAACTAGTTTAGAACGTGTGAAATGTAAATATATTCCTGAATACTTTCAAATGCAAAAGTGATTGTGAATGAATATTCACAATGTGTTGAATGTTTACTATATGGGGTCATATAGCTATAGGTCTAGCTGTTTTCAAAGGTGAGCTTGTAATGTGCATTTGCCTACCACGGCTGTACACGAGTCCAAATGGTCGCAAATCATGATGAGACAATTCCTCGAGTAGACAAAAATACGACTGCAAGGCTTGGTGCCTGATCAAATTACAATTATAGGCTAGACTGCGGATGTGTACAGAGCATTACGATGCTTGTTCTGATCTACATCTACACGGGCGTTTAGAAGTGCTGATCGAACCGTAGAAAAGCTGCAGTCCCCTGACAGCTCTGGGCGCAGGAGCGCGCGTGGGTGTCCTCTATAGGGGCGTGGTCGGTGTCCTGGATCAGGACCAAGGCCAGCTCCAGCTGCGCGAGGCGAGAGGAGAAGACAGCGCAGCACCACCAATAACGTTCTCCAATATGCTGAATCATCACCCCAAAGCGGTCTGGGACGCTGAAAAATATATACTGGGCCTATTTCACAGGCTTATGTTTTCAATGAAGGCTAAATTTGTGTATAGGTGTTAGGCTAGTAAGCGACATGCACTGATTTTATTTGAGACGTGCGCATGTGGGGTCATGTAAATTGGCCTTTGTGTCTCTGTGCCTCATCCTGCCTGTACTCAGACACTGCGGTGGTTGGGCGTGAGGGGTGCATGGCTCCAAGCTGCAATACAGCAATCTTGTTTAGACACCCTCACTCCGGACTCTTGGCCCACACTTCACATGCACCGATCCCATGCTGCCTGAACTGTTGCAACCGCAGTGCAAAACTGCAATGACATTGTTTAGTGGGATGGGATAACCTGCACATGTAACTAGTTTCACAAAACGATATACAAAATTGACTAGGATGTGTTAATTAGACAAATTCTGTGCTATGTTGGCCTCAATACCAGCATATAAGAGTGAAGTCGTGTTTTACTTCTATCACTATATATCATCATTATCATTAGGATATTAGTTGGCCTACTATTGTTGTTAGTATTCTTATCTATTGACCTCATTATTATTTAGAGTTTATCCGTCCCCTATATAAGTGACCGTACGTCTATACTGTCTTATCTGTACAACGCGGATTACATTTTTTTCAAGAAAAGAATGAGTTGCCAAAATACAAGGCAAGGAGCAGCATGAGTGAATTCGTGTTCCCCTGAGAATATCGCTTTTTGCAGGAGCTTGCAGGTTTCCCTGTCTCTACTGCCGCCCGTGCGTCAAATGATGCTGGAGCTCCATCACTATAAAAGCACCTGTCTTGGCCAGACATGAATTGCGTCTCTCTTTCTCTCTCCCACCCACACTCCACACACAATCGCACAAAAGGACTTCGCAAGCAACAAAGGTATAACTAGCATTCCACTTCTCCAACTGCAAACATGAGCTACTCCGGTGACGTCTACTCCAGCAGTTCCTATCGGAAGATCTTCGGGGATGCGCCCCGGAACTCCGGCCGCATGACCGTAGGCAGCAGCCCCTCTCGCCTTTCCAGCGGATTCCGCTCCAGCAGCGCAAACCGCAACTATGGCTCCCCGTCCATGCTCACATCCTCCGGCTACCGCAAGGTGGGCGCCGGGCGCAACTTCCACTCCTCCATGTCCGACTCTATGGACCTGAACCAGTCCACGGCCGTCACCAACGAGATGAAAATCATCCGCACCAACGAGAAGGAGCAGCTCCAGGGCCTGAACGACCGCTTCGTCTCCTTCATCGAGAAGGTCCACAACCTGGAACAGCAGAACAAGGTGCTGGAAGCCGAGGTGACCATGCTGCGCCAGCGCCACACTGAGCCCTCCCGACTGCACGACCTGTACGAGCAAGAGATCCGCGAGCTGAGGGCGCGCGTCGAGGAACTGACGCACGAGAAGAGCCAGATGCACCTGGACTGCGTGCAGATGAACGAG
This sequence comes from Oncorhynchus gorbuscha, assembly GCF_021184085.1. Lineage (NCBI taxonomy): Eukaryota > Metazoa > Chordata > Actinopteri > Salmoniformes > Salmonidae > Oncorhynchus > Oncorhynchus gorbuscha. Next base: position 74,383,976 of record NC_060177.1, read on the forward strand.
ACGCTGGACCGCGTTAAGCAGAAGCTGGACGAGGAGACGAGGCTCCGCGAGGAGGCGGAGGGCACCCTGATAAGCTACCGCAAGGACGTGGATGATGCCACGATGTCCCGGCTCGAGCTGGAGAAGAAAGTCGAGTCGCTGTTGGATGAGATCGCCTTCCTCAGGAAAGTGCACGAGGAGGAGCTGCAGGAGCTGCAGGCTTCCCTGCAAGCCACACAGGTGGGGACATTACATCACCCCTCATGACCCCCCATCAGATGTCACCCACATCTCCCCATCTCCGCACATATCACACCAAATATACACCAAGGGAAAAGTTAGGCTATGTAGCCTATGAATTGCTGATAACTTTTATGTGACATGGTGATAGCCAGTGCCAAATACCTAATAACGTTCATAGCGTGTTATCATCTTATCATTCACACTATGGATCCACATTCACTAAGTCAAATAAGCCTGCATTTACACTGGCAACCCAATTCTGACAATTGTTTCTCTAATTGGCCTTTTTGAACAATCAGATCAGCTCTGAAAAAGCTCTGATGTGAAAATATCTGATGTGATTGGTCAAAAGAACAATTCCTGGGGAAAAAAATATCAGAATTGGGCAGCCTGTGTAAACGCAGCCTTTGTTCAGTCACAGCACATGCTCTGTCCTTGGTGCTGAAGCCAGTGAACATTGCGCACTGCGATTAGTGGCAGTAAAATGTACGGCAGTGCGGTTCTGTGTAAAACAGCACCATGCAGTACTCCCTTCCCTGTCTGACAATTAATCTGCAGTGCCCCAAACCCGGCGCTGGCATAGGACACTAACTATAGAAACTATGAGGGAAGTTTTGTAACTATAAAATATAATTGAAATGGTTTATATGGCTAATGAAAATTGAGTCTGCATAGTGAGAAAGTGATATACAGTGTCAAGCGCCAGAGAGTGTGCTAAAATAAGAGAGAGGGAAAGGGAGAGAGGGAGAGAGGGGGAGCATTGGGGTTGATAGCAGTGCTGGCGCTGGCACTGATGATGCAGAGAAATAGTAGCGCAATATCTAGGTGTGGTCGTCCCATCACGCAGGGGGGATGCGGGATTGGACAGGGTCAATTCAGAACATCAGAAAACTCAATACAGATAGATCAGTGCATGCCCTTGTTGCATTTTACCTAGACAATCTCATGGTGATCAACTATCACACTTTGTCAATTCATTTGACAGGATTGGGAGAAATTACTTTTTTTAAATATAGGTTACTACTGCCACATAGCATAGATGTTGTCCCACACAAGATTAGTTTGAATAATATAATCATTAATCAAGGTCACAGTTAAACAGCATTATTGTAGCTTTATACAGTGTCCCAGAAGCCAGTGGCATTTTGGATGAATCATTGGATAAGGTGATAATACTCTAAAGACTTAAAACCAAACAAAAAAGTATGATGTACAATTTCATGTCAATCAATGCAGCATAGAATCTTCATCATTGGAAAGAGCATTAATTGTTTGTTTCCTCTATGGGGCTTTTCTTTTGCCATGCAGGACATACAGTATAATTGCCATGTAAGTGATAAACGATTGACAGCACCACCATAGTGGTGAACAGAGCCCTGACTCAGTGCTACGATACATCAGCCCTCGCCATTCTACTTCACTGGATAGATAATCAATTCAAATCAAATCAAATTTTATTTCTCACATGTGCTGAATACAACAGGTGTAGATTTTACTGTGAAATGCTTCCTTACGAGCCATTTCCCAGCAATGCAGAGTTAAAAAGGAAGAAAAGTTTAGCAAGTAAAAAATAAAATAAAAAAGGAAATAGTGACACAATAAAATAACAGTAACTAGGCTATATACAAGGAGAGTACTGGTACCAAGTCAATGTGCAGTGGTACAAGGTAGGTGAGGTAATATGAACAGGTAGATAGGTAGGAAGGTAAGGGTAAACGTGACTGTAAAAGCCACATTAGCACAAGGCTCACAGCTCCCAGGTGTTTACTGCAAGATGTTTGACAAAGATTTCACATTTTCAATAGTGATTATCAAAACTTTACCTATATTTTTGTTATTTTTAGAAAAACTGGATGTTGCAACTATTTTGGTTTTGATTTACTATGATATTTCACATTTTCATTTGGATTTTTGCGAAAATACTAATATAATAACGAATAATAAAGCAAACATTCTCATATTCCAATCTCCACTGCAACTTAGAGATGTATCTATTCAGCCAGTGAAGCATTCTTTTCCCCCGTGCTAACACCTGGTAATCATTCCTAACCCTTTAACTTACCCCTCTGTCCCTACCTGGTCCCAGGTGTCAGTGGAGATGGATATGAGGGAGGGTAAACCCGACCTGGCCGTGGCCCTGAAGGACATCCGTGCCCAGTACGAGGTCCTGTCAGCCAAGAACCAGAACCAGGCGGAGGAGTGGTACCGCTCCAAGTTTGCCAGTGTGAATGAGGCGGCCGCCCGCAACCAGGATCAAGTTAAGCATAGCAGGGAGGAGCTAAATGAGTACCGCAGGCAGGTGCAGGCCCGTACCCTGGAGATTGAAGCCCTCAGGGGCCACAATGAGGCCCTGGAGAGGCAGATGGCTGAGATGGAAGACCGCCACAGCAACGAGATGGGAGAGATGCAGGTACGTGGAGTAGGACAGGGTGAATATTTGTGTATACCACAGTAATTGCTACAGTACAGGCTTTACCCTGTGGATTCTATAGAATCATGTCCTCCTAAGTAACAGTTGCATATCACAGATGGTATGTGTGATGGAATTGTAATTAGACTGTAGCACAACACATGTAAAAAGGTATTAGGGCATGCACATTGTGAGGTAGAATAGTGAGGTCTTTATCATTAGTAATACATCCAGATGTTAATCTGCCTGCAGGAGACCATCCAGCAGCTTGAGTCTGCCCTCCGCAGCACCAAGGGTGAGATGTCCCGTCATTTGCGTGAGTACCAGGACCTGTTGAACGTCAAAATGGCCCTGGACATTGAGATCGCTGCTTACAGGTCAGTCGTCACTTGATATGAGTCTAAGAGTTATGTCTGATAATGTTAAATCAGCAGCATATCATTGATCCAAACCACAGTGCCTTTCCTGTATACTAAACACATTTTTCACATTTGAATTCCAAGTCAGCAGAGTGACTGACAACATTCACATGACTGCTTTGACAATTATGAATGGTCGGCGTTTGGTACATTTGTAAGCTGACTCCCTCTTTCTCTGATTTAGTCAGTAGTTCAGTCAGCTCAGCAGTCATCACAATGTTGATGCACCACAGTGTGTCTTGGAAAGATTTATGAACATCTTTTCCCCCTTTAAAAAAATGTGAATACTTAGTCAGCACACCAGTGGAATTTGACACATGTGTAAACTGACTCTCTCTTCCGCAACCTCTCTATGTCTCCATCTCCATCCCCTCTTCAGGAAGCTGCTGGAAGGTGAAGAGTGCCGTCTGAGTACAGTGGGCGGAAATATCCTGCAGTCAGGCTATTCTGGATTCTCCTATTCGTCCGGCCGCTCCTACGCCCTGGGTTCCTCTGCCCCCTACAGGATGAGGGGAGCCAAGCCTGAGGAACCAGAGGAGGAGGAGGATGAGGAAGAGAAGGAGGAAGAGGAAGAGGAGAATGAGGAAGAAGGAGAGGAAGGAGAGGAGGGAGATGAGAATGCAGAGGAGGATGGAAACGGTGATGAGGAGGAAGAGGAGGAAGAGGAGGAGGAAGATCAGAAGACAGATGAGAAGAATGGCAAGGATGAGAAGAAGGGAAGTGCTCCCAGCAAGAGCACCAAGAGCTAAACTGCTTGTGTCATCGATCATCAATGCCTTTCGCACTACTACAGTCCACTCATTCACTCATATGGATCTTATCCCTTCCTCGTCACCTCATCTCTGTTTCACAAGGATACACACACAAACACACAGACACACAGACACACAAACACACAGACACACAGACACACTTACCGTACCCACGCCAGATGCCTCACACACACATACCTTCTCCTCTGTTTCTCTGGGTCTCAACAATCAGCTGTGTGGTGGAAAACAGAAAGATACATCACAGAGAGGAACATACTGTTGGTGTATTACCCTGACAGAAGATAAACCTGTAGCTAGATTTCCTGAATAGGGTGCTCGGGATCCTATGTCACAGTTTTACACCATAGATGATGGTTATCACAGAACAGAGAGCAGAGAGAAGGTGCTCAACATTACGGTAGTAAGCCAGTCAGTCAGTCAGTAAGAGAATGCCTTAAAGCAAGTATGATGTCATATTAAGAGGTCAGGAATAATATTGCCCAGTAACGTCCTGTCTGTATGTGCCATTAATGATATGAAATGTGGTGAAGAGCCGTTGTAATCTTGAAAGTATTATTAGGATCCTGGTAGTAACACACAGACTACTATATGCACAGAGGTCTGGAGCATAAAACTTGATCAACTTTTACCAGTCCAACTTTTAAAGGTGCTTTTGATTTCGACAAAGAAAAGTTGCAAATGTCTAGAGAAATTCATTGTAGAAAATGCTTTGTAAACCTTTTCATGAATGTTAGTGTATAATATTGGGGACTCAGAAATCCAGATAATTCCCGTAGGTGCAATAATGTATTTTGAGCTGCAGACACAAACTGGCACACTGAATGCTCCTCACTCCTCTTTTTTCATTCACATGTGAAATATATAGAATGTTCAGTCCATTGACCCACTTTCTTTTCATCGCCAGAAAACTAAACATTTCACCATTCACCTTCCCCCCCTCGCTCTGTCACTGCGACGGTCAGAGCTCTGCGAAATTACTTCATCATAACTTTTATTTGGGAGGTTTCTATTTTCAAAGGTAGGCGATAAGTGCATTGTGCAGTGATTCTTCTGTTTTCAGAAGGGCACCTTTCAGGAATGAAAAATGTAGAGTTTTAAAATGCTACTATTTATCACATTATACCCTTATATTTGATGTAGAAATACCCCTCTTGATTAATTCATTTGTCACTGAATGGATATGCCCTGCCCTACCCTACAAGTAAGATAACTCACTCCAAACCTGAGGTAAATGTCTTTCCTAGGCCCTTCCTTTCCCGCAGAGTCTTGTTTGTTTACTGGGGGAGTGTGTGTTGTTTGCATCCCAAATGGCACCCTATTCCCTATATTGTGCACTACTTTTGATCATGGCCCATACGGCGCTGGCCAAAAGTAATGCATTACATAGGGAATAGGATGCCATTTGAGACACAGCCGTGGGTCCTTTTAGCAGTGTGCTCTGTTCCAGACAGTGAAGAGGCCTGAGGCTGCGCTAACAGGACAGCTGGGGGTGACAGTGAGTGACAGACAGCCCTCCACTCTGACTGCAGGACCAGTTGGCAGCCGGTCAAGACGCCACTGGAGTCATAATTGGTCACATGGTGCAGAGCCACAGATAAGGGCTATTATCACAATATACCCCCTACCACCACCACCACTGCAGTCTGAGATGGACAGCAACAGTATGTATACCCCAGGCAGACATCCCAAGCTGCAGGAGAGGGACCATAATAGCATATTGTAAGTTAGCTCGGATATGACTGGTGCCAAGCTATCCATATCAGGACTATCTGTGGGTCAGGGTACAGTGACTGTGTGGGTTGATATGTAAGGCTTAAAAAATAGGTGTAAATGTTAAAGACAGAGACATGTATGGTGTACAGCGATTAAATGAATAGTGTTGCAGGAAGTGTGTTCAGGGAAAGAATAATAAATGGAAAAATACAAATGGATGGAGAGCACAGGGATTTTTTTGTAAGAATTCGGCCAAAGTACTTTAGAATCCTATACAGCAGTAAAATGCCCTGTCCTCTCCAACATTTTTGTACACTTACCGTGGACAAATGTATAGCTTGACAGAATGTTATATGTTCTTTTTTGAGACTGCCGCACACGGTGGAAGGCCTTCCTTAACTGTTCGAGATTTCACTCTTTTTTTCCTTTCTTTGAGAAATGAATCAATCGACAAGCATTGACTGCATGGCCTGATTCTTGGAGCATTAAAACTGGGCATGGGATAGATTCCGCTTGTTGAGTGTAAAAAAAAAAGAAATTGCCTTAACCATGATCAAAACAATAAAAAGAGTTCTCACTTGCATTTCACATGTTTCCGAGGTGGTTCAGGAGCGTTGAGCGTCCATTCTGCCATACTACTGTGACTGTATGTGCTGCTATCTCATGCAGTGGTATTCCTCCCAAAGCCAAATAAAGCCATTTATTAACCAAACACTTACAACCATCGGCAGTGTCTTCAATAATATCATATAATCAAAACCATTCGACATAAGCTACATTTTATGACTGGGCGCAGGTTTAGAGCGAGAAGGACAAACCGAAAAACAATGCTATAATATTTGAAGCATTTTGCATTGAAAATGCATACAGTACACAATACAAATGTTAAAGATAGAATACTTAATTGGAACACTAACAAAGTGATCATCCGCCTCAGTTTTAGTAAAAATGCTGAGGGATGGACCTAGAGAAATATAATCCCTTTCAAATTCATATACAGAGCTATGGATACAAGGACTGACTGTCATGATATCAACATTATAGTTTAACCATGTTTTGTGGTTATATAGTGTGTGTTTACGTTTACTTTGATTACAAACTTTGGAATAAAACAAGTTTATATTTTGGGGTCTGGTGGGTACGACAGTGGATCTAATAAGCTCATGAGGCATTTATAAGTTATATTCTTCAAGAATCATTCATTTAAAGTAAAAAGAATGTATGTAGCAACTAAGGTTTCTAGATTGAAATAGAAAAACAATCTGTGATATCAAATCATTACTACACTAATGGACATGGTCAAAGAGATGAATAATAGTCCACAAAGGGAACACATCAATAAATAGACTTTATTCAAACTGTCTGCCCATCAGACTATGTTGATCCATTAGCATGACATAGCAGATATTGTTGTCAGTCATGCCATTACCACCTAATGCCATTCTTCAATAACTCACTGACCTGAGTGGAATAGGCAAACCTATAATAAACCATAAATGATCATATATTTGATATGACATAACAATTTGGGTTTGCCAACCGGCAATGACTATACCACATAATAACACATCAAAGTTATGTCCCATCACTCACTGAGAGATGATGATCATGTGAAGTAGACATTATGCTTTACTTTTGTGTAGTTAGTTGGAGGAAAGTTTTACGAACTGCTCCACCAGACTGAAAGTGATGTATGACGTCAGTTAGGCCTCTAGATGAGTTGGAGGGTTGCGTGCCAAATTACACCCTATTCCCTATTTAGTACACTCATTTTGACCAGGGCCCACATGGAATAGGGTGGCATTTGGATTGCAGGCTATATCTCCCCATGTCAGCTCCCTCTCTCTCCTGCCTGCTTCAAAGGTAAAGGATGAGAGAATGAGAAGGTAAGATGGATGACAGTAGCACAGTGGCCACCAGCACTGCTGTCAGAAGCAAGCACCTTATCTTAGAGTGGGGATCTTTACTATCTGCACAGCCACTCAGTAATACTGTGTGGACAAAAATGTATCAGTGCATTGACAAAAGGTCATCATCAGCACGAAGGACAAATCAATGAAACACAGAAAACAAGACAAAGCCTGCAAGAGGAAAGATGCAGTTCAATTATGTCTGCATCTCCAGAACAACAAATCTGCCGACGTCATATCTCCCCGCATAGTGCGGAACCGCAATGCCGCCAAACAAATCAAGGACGGCTCCACCACGGCACAGCCACACACCGCAGAAACGGTTTGATCACATTCCTCTCTTTTCAATAAAGCTGTCTAAGTACTATGCTCTGTCTTGCTATGTTTTGTGTGTGTGTGTGTCTTCTTCCATTGCAATCCTCCTGCAGAGTGATACATCCCTGGACCTTTCTCATTCACCCCACCCGGTGGTTCATATGATACCAAGGTCTAATTTACTTCAAAACTTCTCTGTGTGTGTATACACAGTGCATGTGTGGCCATGTGAATCTCAACCTTTGTGTCGGTATACAAGCCAAGGCACAGTATGGCTGATTCACTGTCATCTGTGTGCCATGGAGAGAGTTATGGGTTGGCAGGGCCAGGTGGGGTGAATGAGAAAGGTCCAGGGATGTATCACTCTGCAGGAGGATTGCAATGGAAGAAGACACACACACACACAAACACAGCAAGACAGAGCATAGTACTTAGACAGATTTATTGAAAAGAGAGGAATGTGATCAATCCCTTTCTGCGGTGTGTGGCTGTGCCGTGGTGGAGCCGTCCTTGATTTGTTTGGCGGCATTGCGGTTCCGCACGATGCGGGGAGATATGACGTCGGCAGATTTGTTGTTCTGGAGATGCAGACATAATTGAACTGCATCTTTTTCTCGGTGCACTCCCGAGACCTGCTGCGATAAGGTCGGAAATCTTGGCCTCAGTAATCAGCAACCACCTCCTTCTATCCATGTTGATGGCCAAATAATGACATTTCCACTAGAAACTGAATTAGAAGATGATTACTGGCAGGTAGACAGTTCTCGGACCTTGCCACTGCTTATCCCTTTATCTCCAGTACGGTCAACGGAGACTTTGGGAAAGGGTCAGGAACCTACTTATATAACATAATCTACTATTACTGTTATGTATGTATACATTATATTAAGATAATGAGTTTACCCAGACATCTTGATAATCAGAGAAAAGATTCCTTTGTGATAAGGATAAGTATTTCATAATTCATTAGTACATGTGGCAGAGGAAGCTGATTGTAATCTAGGCAAAGTTACCAAGTTATCAGTCTTTCAGTCTGGGCCTCACTGCAGTTTTATCCAATGATCAGTGCTGGTTTTTGGCTTCTCAAAGGGTCCAAGGGATTTATTCAGTTGTCAATAGCAACATATTGCTGATTAATAAAAAAGGAAGTTGTCAAATTGAGGGTACAATTACTCAATTATTCTTTGTGTCATTGATACTCACTATCTCTCCCCTTTCTCTAAATCTGTCTCATCCTGCTTTTTCTGTACAAGAAGAGTTTTCACTCATCCACCATTCAGCAGCTCCCCTTTCACACCCTCTTCTCAGCCTCTCTCACTCTCTGTCTGTTTCTCCCTCTCTCTCTCTCTCTCTCTCTCTCTTTCACCTCCCTCTCTCTCTATTTCTCTGGCATCCTTTCTCCACCGCTATATATAGACTTCTGCATTGCAGATGTCCCAGAGCCCCGAGGAGCCCCAGCCAAGTTCTGCCACTCTGATATACAGTACAGCAAGATACCACACCACTGAGCAGGGCAGGGGGGCACCCTGCCTCATGCATACGCAATATAGCATGACTGTGCAAAGTCGGGTGCAGGAACCTGGTGAAGTACCGCCACACCACAGATCACAGACACAACACTGCAGTACAAGGATAAAATGTAACTATGTGAAATTGGTTATTATATTGCTTTGTGTTTAAAAAATAATAATACAGCAAACAAACAGTTATCATTTTTAGGAAAAGGGTTATTCAACAGTTAATGAACCGAGAAATGTATGGATCTTTACAACTCTCTCCCTAATATATGTCTTAGATACATTCACCCAATAACAAGATACAGTATGCAGCACCCTCAATACGCTGTGGATGTGATACGGTCAGGGAATGTGGAATCACAATGATCGTAAGGTAGACAGAGAATGGATATGCTTATAGCATTAATTTCCATTGATTGATTTATCTCTTCCAGCACTACAGGGGTTTTGATGGGTCATAAATCTATGTGCTGTGCTCCAGCATGGGCTACTGTGGTGAGAGGGCTCTCAATGGAATTATGCAAGAATCAAAGGAAGTAATTTAAAGAACTGATAAATAATTTTTAAAACAACTTCACAGTAGGCCTATTTAACATAAGCACTGATGTTTTTATAGAAATTGTAGTTCATTCGTAGCCTACCTTACAATTTTTTACACCACTATTGATGACCCTTTAGTACTCTCTTATGAAAAATTTAATATTGAGAGGAGAAAAGAGGGGAAACGCCCTGAGAAGCATAACAACTTGGCTTTTGTGTTTTGTCTGCAATGCTGCCTTCCCTTCACTCCGACTCTGCAGAAGGCCATTAAGTAGTTACACTTCTCCATACCCCTGTCACGCCACTGGGATGAATCACATCTCTGTGCTGCTGGGGAGAGGCATACACACAAATGCACGCATACACACACATGCATACATGCTGCACAAAGCATCTCAAACAGTCCTCATTCAATACATTTGTCAGCCTTTGCTGCCACTTGGGGTCAAAACTGTCAATTGCAAAACAAAAACCTTTCAACTTCACATTCGTTTTAGCCCACTTCAAGTACCATAAGGGTGAGATATCAGCAAGCCAACTGCATCGTCTGGCATCGATCATCTAGCGCACCAGTCTCCGCCATGAGAGGGCACACTCCGTCGTGAAGGAACTCTCTGAAGCTGGCTTCTCACCATCATCAATTTATTTGTTTCGTTAATCTACTTACAGTTTAAGTCTGAAGTTTTATTACACTTACGTAGGTTGGAGTCATTAAAACTCGTTTTTCAACCACTCCACAAATGTCTTATTGACAAACTATAGTTTTGGCAAGTTGGTTAGGATATCTACTTTGTGCATGACATAAGTAATTTTTCCAACAATTGTTTACAGAGAGATGATTTCACTTATAGTTCACTTTATCACAATTCTAGTGGGTCAGAAGTTTACATTCACTAAGTTGACTGTGCCTTTAAACAGCTTGGAAAAATCCAGAAAATGATGTCATGGCTTTAGAAGCTTCTGATAGGCTAATTGACATCATTTGAGTCAACTGAATGTGTACCTATGGATGTATTTCAAGGCCTACCTTCAAACTCACTGCCTCTTTGCTTGACATCATGGGAAAATCAAAAGAAATCAGCCAATACTGCAGAAAGGAAATTGTAGACCTCCACAAGTCTGGTTCATTCTTGGGAGCAATTTCCAAATGCCTGAAGGTACCATGTTCATCTGTACAAACAATAGTACGCAAGTATAAACACCATGGAACCACGCAGCCATCATACCGCTCAGGAAGGAGACGCATTAGAAATGTCCTTATTACTGAAGGAAAAGCACTTTTTGTCCATTAATAACATCAAATTGATCAGAAATACAGTGTAGACATTGTTAATGACTATTGTAGCTGGAAATGGCAGATGTTTTGGGGAATATCTACATAGGTGTACAGACACTGACCGTGTCACCAGCAAAGCACCCCAGCACCATCACTCCTCCTCCATGCTTCACGGTGGGAACAACACATACTGTTCACCAACTCAAATTTGGACTTAGACTCATCAGATGTCCATTGCCTGTGTTCCTTGGCCCAAGCATGTCTTCTTCTTATTGGTGTCTTAGTAGTGATTTCTGTGCAGAAAACTGAACACGAAGGCCTGATTCACACAGTCTCCTCTGAACATTTGATGTTGAGATGTCTGTTACTTGAACTCTGTGATGTATTTATTTGGGCTGGTAACTCTAACTTCTCCTCTGCAGCAGAGGTAACTCTGGGTCTTCCTTCCTGTGGCAGTCCTCATGAGAGCCAGTTGAAATCATAGCGCCTGATGTTTTTTGTGACTGCACTTGAAGAAAATTATGGAAATGTTCAATATTGACTGACCTTCATATCTTAAAGTAATGATGGACTGTCATTTCTCTTTGCTTATTTGAGCTGTTCTTGCAATAATAGGGACTTGGTATTTGACCAAATAAGGCTATCTTTTGTATACCACCCCAACCTGGTCACAACACAACTGATTGGCACAAACAAATTAAGAAGGAAAGAAATTCCACAAATGAACTTTTAACAAGGCACACCTGTTAATTGAAATGCATTCCAGGTGACTGCCTCATGAAGCTGGTTGAGAGAATGCGAAGCGTGTTGAAAGCTGTCAAAGGCAAAGGGTGGTTATATTTTGATTTAACACCTTTTTGGTCACTACATTATTCCATGTGTTATTTCATAGAACAATGTAGAAAATAGTAAAATAAAGAAACACCCTTGAATGAGTAGGTGTCCAAACTTTTGACTGGTACTAATATATATATATATATATATAATGAAATGAAATCCACAACCCAAAAAACACAACCAGTAGTTACCACTATGGAACGCATTAACTTTTGATGTCTCGACTAGAGAAAATTGATTTTCAAGAGTGTTTTCAAGAGTGTGAAAATTGATTTTCAGACCATAAATAACGTCGCGATTCAACACCGAGGGTCGTCACTAGTTACAACAGCCACAAAGTCATAACCCCCGCCCATTTCTCAAAATCAAATCAAATTGTATTGGCCAAATATACATATTTAGCGGACTTTATTGCGGGTGTAGCGAAATGATAAATGCTTATGTTCCTAGCTCCAACAGTGCAGTATTATCCAACAAGTCACAAATATAAAGGTCAAATAATTTCGGAGAGGCATTTTCTAAAATATGGTAGAATACAGTATATACATATGAAATGAGTAAAGCAGTATGTAAACATTAAAGTGACCAGTGATTCCATGTCTGTGGGCAGCAGGATGAGTAATCGGGTGCTCAATTGCTCTTCTTAAATGTGTATTTTAAACCTAAACACACTGCTAACAGTAAGCCTAAACCTAACCTTGGACTAAGACCAAACTGCACATTTTTGTTTTCATACATTTTTACGATATAGATATGATCATTTAGACTTTGTGGGTGTAATATCTAGTGGAAACCCAGTGAGAGGGACGTGAATCATCTGGGGTTAACAAGAATAATTTATGTCGAACGAAACAGTCGTATTTTGTTGTTTAGCAAGCTAGCTGGTAAACTGTAACAACCCTGTGTCACATACACTCACCCTCTGTAGTAGCTGGGACACGAGTTGCAGAAATGACAGAGCTACGGCACCGGGGAACGACTGAAAACGACCTATATCAACAATCCGAAGACAAGGTAGCTAGCCTACGGTACTACGGAGTGGTTATGGACTGCCATTTGGAACAAACCCGTTAGCTAGCCAAGGCCCACTAGATGGGACATCATGCCACACATTATGATTGTGACTAGGATAATAAGTATTATTTAGCTGTAATAGCGTACAAGACAGGATAGTTAGCTAGCCACGTCGAACGTTTACAATTTAATTTGCGCTAGTTTGCTTGCTAGCAAAACATAGCTAGCACGCTAACAAATTGTATACTGACTTGCTGCTAACATTAGCTCTGGCATGAATGGCACACATTTACAAGATACCATTGGTGGTTAAACTAGCTATCTATATCTAACGTTTGTCTCTAGCTTGTCATTGAAAGTAACAAGAAGTATAGCTATTCCTCTCTGCCTACTCCCCAGTCAACTGAACATTGGCGTTGTGCATTTACTGTGTGGCCAGGGCAACACACTTTTTAAGTAGATGTTTCTATTCAATTAACTTAATCATGTATTAGTCATAAACTCTGGCTAGTTTTCAAACGTATGAATTGGATTTCAACTCATGAGGTAGGATGAATTGAAATGGCCATGGCCAATCAACTCTGCAAGAAGGACAACCCACATACACATTTCAAGCCACATACAAATACCGACAGATCACCATCACTGCCTAAATTTATAGTTAGTATGTATGATGCCAGTTGTGGGCTGTTTTGAATAAAAAACCGAGTTACTTTACATTTAAATTAGGGATGGGCAATATGGTCAAAATATTATGTCACAGTATTTTTCAAATGATGGTATTTTATGTTTTGGATAATAAAAGTGATATATTTGCTTTGAGTAGTGGGTGGCAACACATACATTCTAAGTTATTTTAACAGGTCTCTCTCCACCCTGATTGTTTTATAATGTTCAATTAAACTTCAACCCAAAATAATTTTCTGCATTTTGATAAATTTCTGCATTTCCTGCACTCTTTTGAGATAATTTCCACACTGACACGTAGGGTTGCACGATATTGGCAAAAAAATCTTGGCCTTGTTTTTAACCAAATGTTAACCACGATTTGAATTGTGATTTAGTTTAAACTGTTGGAATCATGGAAAAACGTATGATTATTCTAATTCTATAGTTAGAAGATAATAGTGGGCACTTTGAATATAGTGCTGTTTGATATGACAACAAATTAAAATTCCAGGGAGGAGTTATTGTGACAGGGTAGGAACCAAAGTCTTGGTCAGTGTTTCATAGGGGACCCTATAATCTTTAGCTACATTAAATGTTTTCACTTAGCTACTTCATGTAGCTAACATATTCATGTGGGATGGCAGTGGTGTTTGAAATGGAGGGGAGGGACTACAGAGCTAAGCATGTCTCTTTAAGGAGGCTAAAAATAGAGTTTGGCTTGGAAAAGTTGAATATTTTCAGAAGGAGTCAGGTAATTGGTTAAGGGAGAAGAATGGGTTTGACTGGGCACAGGATGGGTTTGAATCAGTTGAAGCTAGCAATAACAAGGGAGAGAGTACACATCTATCTATTTATATATATAATGTAGCCATCCGTTCAAATTTGTGGATTCAGCTATTTCCGCCACACCTGTTGCTGACAGGTGAATAAAATCAAACACAGCTATGCAATCTCCATAGACAAACATTGGCAGTAGAATGGCCTTACTGAAGAGCTCAGTGACTTTCAATGTGGCGCCGTCATACGATGCCACCTTTCCAACATGTCAGTTTGTCAAATTTCTGCCCTGCCCCTGTCAACTGTAAGTGCTGTTATTGTGAAGTGGAAACGTCTAGGAGCAACAACGGCTCAGCCTCGAAGTGGTAGGCCACACAAGCTCACAGAATGGGACTGCTAAGTGCTGTAGCACGTAAAAATAGTCTGTCCTCGGTTGCAACACTCATTACCGATTTACAAACTGCAGCTGAAAGCAACGTCCGCTTCATGGAGCTTCATGGAATGGGTTTCCATGGCCTAGCAGTTGCACACAAGCCTAATATCACCATGCGCAATGCCAAGCTTTGGTTGGAGTGGTGTAAAGCTTGCTGTCATTGGACTCTGGAGCAGTGGATACACGTTCTCAGGATCGATTAATCACGCCTGACTGTCTGGCAGTCCGACGGACAAATCTGGGTTTGGTGGATGCCAGGAGAACGCTACTTGCCCGACTGCATAGTGCCAATTGTAAAGTGTGGTGGATGAGGAATAATGGTCTGGGGTGTTTTTCATGATTCGGGCTAGGCCCCTTAGTTCCAGTGAAGGGGAATCTTAGTCCTACAGCATACAATGATGTCTTAAGACGATCCTGTGCTTCCAACTTTGTGGCAACATTTTGGGGAAGGCCCTTTCCTTTTTCAGCATGACAATGTCTCCGTGCACAAAGCGAGGTTCATACAGAAATGCTTTGTCTATCGGTGTGGAAGAACTTTAGTGGCCTGCACAGAAAGCCCTGACTTCAACCCCATCGAACACCTTTGGGATGAATTGGAATGCCGACTGCGAGCCAGGCCTAATCGCCCAACCTCACTAATGCTCTTGTGGCTGAATGGAAGTAAGTCCCTGCAGCAATGTTCCAACATCTAGTGGAAAGCCTTCCCAGAAGAGTGGAGGCTGTTATAGCAGCAAAGGTAGGACCAACTCCATATTAATGCCCATGATTTTGGAATGAGATGTTTGAGAAGAGTTAGGAAGGAGTGGAGGGAGTTTTAAAAATAATATATATTTTTTTTTTTAATTGAGGGGGCGGTAGTTCTCAGGGAACTGTGGCTGATCTTGGATGGCTGGGAGCTTGGGCTGATAGGTCGCTGGTTTGGGACCCTGATTTGACTTGGTGGGAGATCTGTCGACATGCCCTTGAGCAGAGCGCTTGACCCTGGTTGCTCCTGTGGGTCGCTCCTTTTGTTCCAGTGGAGCCAGCTAACTAGCGATTTGGCGTTAGCAATTAACACAACTTAGCCATAACTTGCTAAGAAAATAAACAAACTAATAGTGTAATTATAGAACACTAGTGTATTTATATTCAGAAGTGTAACCGGTGTCAAATGGCTAGCTAGTTAATGGGGTGCGCGCTAATAGCGTTTCAACCGGTGACATCACTGGCTCTGAGATCTTGACGTAGTTGTTTATATTGCTCTGCATGGGCCGCGACATTTGTGGAGCGATAGGTAACAATGCTTCGAGGGTGTCAATTGGTGTGTGCAGAGGGTCCGAGCCCAGGTAGGGGCGAGGAGAGGGACGGAAGCAATACTGTTACAGAAGCAAAGTGAAAACCGCATCGTAGTCGTCAACATTGTTTCATGTGCTGCGTTAACCATGAAGACTGAACGCAAGTGTCTCGTGGCGGGCAACAATAAATGCGGTCTTTGAGTGCCAGGTTCGGGGATAGGTCTGTGTGGAAAGCAGCATGGAGAGGGAGCGCGAAGAGAGATGACTCACTTAGCGGAGTAAACTATAAAAATGGACGTTACACACGACGTATCACATTTAACAAACCAAACGTTCAAATACCATTATAAAAGGTAAAGTAAAAACACAAACCAGTCAGTGCAGCCCAACATTTTAAAGTATTTTATGAGCTCTAATTAAAAGTGTCCACCTGCTTTGTTGTGTTGCATTTGCTCTCCTCATCCATCACACAGGCTCCACTGTGGGGCTTTACTAGTTTCAGGGTCCGTAAAATACATGCTGTGTTCCCCCCTCCAAGTCCACTTTGACTTGCATTCCCGCCTCAGAATGTAGGCCTTTGCGTCTTGGTTTTTGATCAGTGATTGCCAGCCTGGTGCCCCCCTTAGCGACGTTGGCAGAAAGCGGATGTTTCTGGTTGACGACTCCGCTCTGGCGTCTGTCTACTCCTGCTACGTTCGGTTAGGCAGGTTTCATCATGCAGCTGTGTTGTGCTGGTGGTATAGGGCCGTGGCGCTCTGTAGTTTGATTCTGTCAGACATCACTGTAGAAGGACCGTGCCTGCAGGTGCATCATCAATTCTCCATGGATAACTTAGTGTCTCTGTCTTGTGCCTACAAAATGTTTTTGAGTTGAAATCATTTGAGCCAAAGTTGACTCGGCTTGCTCTCAGAAAGTTTGAAGAATGGTTATATAAGTCAAATTGTGACAGCCTAAGGACACTGGAAAATAGATCCAGCTTATTTATACCCAAAGGAAATGGCATGTTTGTTGGATGTTAACCCCTACCCTAACCTTTTACATTTCAATGGGGTAAGGTTAGGGACATCCCAAGGATCCCGGATAGCACTGACCCTTGTTTGTTGTGTATAGTATGTATGACTGCATGTGCATGTCTATTATTGTGGTAGCGTAGTTGATAAGGTAGAAGGAAATTGCATAGGCCTACATTACTTATTTAACATGGTTGAATAAATCTCTTGATTCTGATAATGTGACCAGAGACAAAAACAAAACGAGGTGTGGGTAGTGTAGTGCTGCTCCTTGCCTCCCACGGAACATGAAAGGGGTCTCTTCAGTAACAGGAGTGTGGAAGGAGGGGCTATTTTTATCCAGGGCATCCTGCCTGATAGGAAATGGGAACCAGCAAGCCTGAGGGTTCCATCAGCTTGATAGCTAGGCCTACTGCTATATGTGTGTACACAGTATGTGTGTTGTCAACCGAGACAGGCAGTGTAGGCTAACAGCTATCTGTTGTGTTAATAGGAGGTTAGGTGACACAACAGTGCAATTTTGGTAGAGCTAGGGGGGAGAGACCACGATGACAGCACAGCAGTCTGCAATGTCTAATGACACATTTTGTTACCTTGGAAAGCAGAGGGTCATCCGCTTTCAGACAGTATCAAGGGGGCAGACACCATGAAATATGTTGATTACTCTGTCACCATCAGCCGTATATTTATCAGACAGACTATCCTAACACCAAAGCGGAAAAGCACTACAAGCTTGCTCTCACAATGTTGTTCACTGACATAAAATAGACCCGGAAAGGAAGTGGGGGAGCATTCCTCATAGGGGGCTAGCTGTGTTTGTTTACATTGTATGACTAACTCTATCTATATCTGTGTCTGTCTCTCTATCTCCCCCCTCTCTCTCTCTCCCCGCTCTCTCTTTCTCTCTCTGTAGGGATCTGAGAATGAGGGGAAAGCAGAGGGGGTGTCTGAAAGCGAGACCAAGCCTGATACAGGGCTCCCGGAGGTGCCTGTCCCTGCTGATGACACCCCTGAGGTTCTCAATAAAGCCCTATCTGGACTGTCCTCACGGTAAACACTTCCAACATATATATTCTTTTTTAATTGACTATTTTCTTATGGTAATCACAACCTCCGGTTTGGAACAAGGGAAATATCACCTATTTACAAAACGTAATATCTGTGTCCCATAAGTATCTGGTCAAAAGTAGTGCCACTAGGCCTATAGGGAATAGAGTGCCATTTGGGACACAACCAACATCTAGATTTTTTTATTTACTATCTTTGGTTTGGTCCTCCATCCTAACAACATCCTGTTATTCAGACATGGGGATTATTGAATGCTAATGAAATACCATCTGCTATGCTCAATATAACTATTGATCTGTGTAGGCCTATATTGACATTCTTCAGGAATGTATTGCCCAGCACACAGACAACTGGGCACACAGACAACTGATATGGATGCTTATTGTTCACCTTTTCCTTACACACTGTATATGGGGATTAACTGTGTGTGTGTTCTCAGATGGAAGAACTGGTGGGTGCGAGGGATCCTGACTCTGGCCATGATCTCCTTCTTCTTCATCATCATATATCTGGGTCCCATGGTGCTCATGCTGATTGTGAGTGATCCTCATCCTCCTTTCCATAAGCCTTCTGTCTGTCAGTCAGTTTGTTAGCCGATCCCAAATCGCTCCCTACCCGTCTCCCTTGGTCCGAACTCCTCTTTTGCCAGATCTGCAGTCTCAGGATAGGTATATGCAGTCCAGTGATGGAGCTTCCACCATATTGCGTACATACCTTACAGATCTGCGGAAACAAAAGGTTAGGAACGAAAGAGAGGGTAAGGGATTGAATTGGGGCCGGCTGTCTGTCTGTGTCCTTAATGGATTTAGGCTCAGAGTGTAGCTCAGTGGAAATAACAGACTCTTCTCTGCTTTACTACCTGCTGGTAGGGAGAAAGCTTGCTGCAGGAAGTGAACAGAGAACACAAAAACTCTTTATAGAGTCACAACACAAGAACATTGAACCAAAATGTCTGATTAAATGAGATGGAGATGAGCAACAAGGAATCATCCAGATACTGTTTTCTGGGTGATATCAAATGTGAAGTGTGGTAGGGGAATACCATGTAGTTGATACCAAAACCCAGACAGTCAATGGCAATCCTCAGTCATTTATTACAGACCTGTTCAACGTAATAATGGAATATCTTTCTCTACAGGTGCTGTGTGTGCAGATCAAATGCTTCCAGGAGATCATCCACATCGGTTACAGTGTGTACCACTCCTACCACCTGCCCTGGTTCAGAACGTTGAGTTGGTGAGATGCGCGTGCGCACACACACAATTTTATGTCTGTGTTTAATGTTATACTGCAACTAACTGTTTGTTGACCCGAGATAATGAGTTGCATGTTTTATTTCATTGCAGACTTCCTGAGGTTTGTTGGTATGGTGATGTTTACCCAGTTAGCAGAGAGAAACTATATCATGTTACATGTAGTGGTGATGCTATTTGTAGTTTTTACACCAGAGCTAACATACTATTTCGTTATTATAAAACATCATAACTTGTACAGTTCTTCATAACTTGAATATTGCATCTCCAAAAGTTCACCATTGCTCCAGGTTTTCCAGAAAAGGTTGCCTAGTGAATGTTCAGTCTGTTATAATAGTTCTGACCTCACCCCTTGCTCCCCTCTTCCTCCCTTCATCTTCCTCCTCTCCCTCCCCTCCTCTCCTCCCGCTGTCAGGTACTTCCTGCTCTGTGTGAACTACTTCTTCTACGGAGAAACGGTGACAGACTACTTCTTTAATCTGGTGCAGAGGGAGGAGCCGCTGCGCATCCTCAGCAAATACCACCGCCTCATCTCCTTCGCTCTGTACCTCACAGGTGAGATGCAGGCTGTCTCAAAAGTTCTGACTAACTTCCTTTTTTCATGTCTTTTCCTTCATGATCACTGACCTGGCAAGGACAGATGGAAACCGATCTAGTGCTTTTTCCTATTGGTGATAAAGAAGCAATTTTAGAGTATTGAGAGTGAGACAGAGCCAGGGAGAGTGAGGGAGGGAGAAAGGGGAGTCCTCTTTTGAACGTTTAGTGTTTTAGTTGGAGCTTCTTCATTTTTAATCAGTTTTTACCTGACAAAGGGTTTGGTACAAGTTTTTTTTAATTATAAAAGCTTCAGAAGGAAACCCCACACCCTCCCTCTTTCAGTCAACCAGTGCAGCAGTGGCAGTTCATGGCAGCAGGATGTGGTGAAGGTAGCACTCGCTAAATGTCTGATGTTTCTGTGTGACTGTATGATCATACCTCGACTCTGTGGCTCAAGGTGAAAGAGGAAAGTTAATACCCATCTATCCCTCCTTCATTCATACCTCCCTTAGGGTACATTTCAAAACAGGGCCGGGTTGTTTACTGGAGAAGTGTTGGCAGGGAAAGGCTTTTAAGGTAATAGGGCCATCTCTTTTAAGGTAATAGGGCCATCTCTTTTAAAGTAATAGGGCCATCTCTTTTAAGGTAATAGGGCCATCTCTTTTAAGGTAATAGGGCCATCTCTTTTAAAGTAATAGGGCCATCTCTTTTAAAGTAATAGGGCCATCTCTTTTAAAGTAATAGGGCCATCTCTTTTAAAGTAATAGGGCCATCTCTTTTAAAGTAATAGGGCCATCTCTTTTAAGGTAATAGGGCCATCTCTTTTAAGGTAATAGGGCCATCTCTTTTAAGGTAATAGGGCCATCTCTTTTAAGGTAATAGGGCCATCTCTTTTAAGGTAATAGGGCCATCTCTTTTAAGGTAATAGGGCCATCTCTTTTAAGGTAATAGGGCCATCTCTTTTAAGGTAATAGGGCCATCTCTTTTAAAGTAATAGGGCCATCTCTTTTAAGGTAATAGGGCCATCTCTTTTAAGGTAATAGGGCCATCTCTTTTAAGGTAATAGGGCCATCTCTTTTAAGGTAATAGGGCCATCTCTTTTAAAGTAATAGGGCCATCTCTTTTAAGGTAATAGGGCCATCTTAAGGGCCATTTAAGGTAATGGGTCGTGTCCCCAATGACAGATAATGTAGAAGGAGCGGAGTTTCACAGAATCTATAAGTAGTTATATAAAGATAAATCAGAACACTGTGTGCTTTGTTCTAGCCTGGTTCCAGATCTGTTCATCAGGCCAAGTTTCAAGTATTCTTCGTCATATGTGCGGGATGCACATATGGTATACACTGTCCAACAAAATGCTCACTTGCAGGTTCCTTCTTGACAACGCAACAACAATAGGAAATAATGAAAGGTAAGTTTACGAACATAAAGTAAATGACTCAGTAGAATAGGATAAACAGTTTAGCAGAAGTATAATACAGTGACTACAATGACCATAGAAGCTGGCAAGACAGCACAAACTGATCTGGTACCAAGCTAGCATTGTTGTGCTCTGATGAAGCATGTGTAACAAATTGATGTGGATTGGATGGATGTAGAAATATTCTGGTGTCCAAATTGTCCTAACTGAATTATTGACCTGACTGCTTTATCTAATTTGTTAGATTCGATAAAAGCATCTTACTCACAAGGGCGTCTTCTTACTCTGCTTTGATCCAGCCTTGGGGATTGATATAATTATTGGAAGTGTAAGAAATCAAGACTTACATGCAGCGCATTCATGTGATTGTGTTTTTAATCTGTTACTGACTTTAGCAGGCTTTTAACCTCTGAACCCAAAACCAAATCATAATTTATGTCACTAGAGATTGTGATTGAGTTTGATTGAACATGGCTTGGATGACTACAATGATGCAGTTGCTGGTCCTCAGTTTTAAAACAAAGAATGACAATAATAGCTTCTAAAACCTGTCTGACCCAAAAATGCTTTGGTGTGAATCCATTTGAATTCAATCACTTTTAATTTAAAACTAAACCTTTCATTCATGTTTGCCCATGGAATAAATGGTCAGAAAGTGACCGTTTGGACCTGAATGCCAAAACATTCAGGAGATAGACGGTGCTCAAAGTTCACCCATTTTGCATACCATACAATGAGGCATCTGTCTTCATCACTGGAAAAGATAAATGGTTGAGTTTGACAACACTGTAAGCTTAAAAATGATATCAAACTATTTGATTATTTCTTGAAAGAAAAACATATATTTTTAATAATTTGATTTTTTTTTTTTTACCTCAGACCTCAGATTGTTTTCTTATTTTCATACAGTATGTTGTAGCATAGACCCTATTTTGCATCATCTGAGGTTTTTATATTTTCCCTGCCATCGGTTGAGACACAACATGCTCTTGAATACAGGATGGGTGTCATTTCAATTATATAAATATAATTCATAGAATGGACCTTGACCTGTCGACCACTGCAATTTAGCTGGTACACCATTGAAATTTGAACTTTTAATTACAACCACAAAGATGACCGCCGGTCCACCCAACGTCTAATGTCAACTTAAATGGTCATGTCTGTTCTATTATTTATATTTCTATGATTTTAATAGGATTGACTGTATTATTGAAAACAACCGATATTCCCATCCAAGTTAACATTTATCTGATGTGTGGACCTCAACCCATCTTTGTGGTATCGTTTGAAAGTTAAAATGGGAATACATTTGAAATGTTATCAGCCAAAACATGACACCCACCCCTGTATTCAAGAGCATGTTGACTCAACTAATGGTGGGCACAACACTAAAACCTTAGATGATGTCAAATAAGGTCTAAGCTACAAAATGTGAAAATTATAAATATTAGATAATCAACGTTAAATTATATACTTTTTGTTAAAATATTTTTTTCCCCAGAAATGAGAAAATAGTTTGACAACCCTGTTTGTAAGATTTTTAATTATATCAATCTCAAACGTTTATCTTTTCCAGTGATGAAGACATGGATGTGTCTTGGTATGGTGGGGTATGCAAAATGGGTCAACTTTCAGCACCTTTTAACTCTGTAGTGTTTTGGCATTCAGGTCCAAAATGTCACTTTCTGACCACTTATACAATGGGAAGAAATGTATGGAAGGTTTCGTTCAAATCATATGGGGTGCTGTGAAAAAGAGATTGAATTCAAATTGATTTACTCTTTGTTGACTTGTTTCCTCTGTTCTGTGTTGTGCAGGTTTCTGCATGTTCGTGCTGAGCCTGGTGAAGAAACACTATCGTCTGCAGTTCTATATGGTGTGTGTGTGTGTGTGTGGTGCGCGCATGCATGTGTTGGGTAGCATAGTGTGTGTGTATGTACTGTATTATGAACCCTCTGGGCTGCTACTTCATTATTGAAGGGGCCTGGCCCAGAAACATGGAATCCCACCAGCAGTGATCTGGGTCCTTTCCAGGATATAGATGAGGCCCCTATTCCGATCTGCTACAGCCTTTGTCAAACACAGACACCGACACTGACTGTCTGTGGCTCTGTTTTGGGCTCTGGATTGACCATGTAGGGCAGT
Organism: Oncorhynchus gorbuscha; assembly: GCF_021184085.1. NCBI lineage: Eukaryota > Metazoa > Chordata > Actinopteri > Salmoniformes > Salmonidae > Oncorhynchus > Oncorhynchus gorbuscha. Next base: position 74,407,511 of record NC_060177.1, read on the forward strand.
GACATTGCTGAGCGCTGCTAGGAAACACACACCCCAGTAACATACCACTGAGAGCACCGCATACTGCAGTAAAACTCATTTACTCAGTGTTGTGGACAAAATGTCACTGACTGGGCTGAGGTCTCAGCACTCCTCAAGGATATGTTTGTGTTGTTGCAAAGAGAACTTGGTCATCATTGCCCTGTTATCAGTAAGGATTGTTCTGTGCAAAATGCCATTTACAGCATTAATGCTAAATTACAAACAAAGTGTGCTATGAATAATTATAAACTGGGTGGTTCGAGCCCTGAATGCTAAAAGCCATGTTATATCAGACTATACCACGGTATGGCAAGAAATTACTGTTCTATTTACATTGGTAACCAGTTTATAATAGCAATAAGGCACCTCGAGAGTTTGTGGTATATGTCCAATATTCCGTCTCTAAGGGCTGTATCCAGGCACTCCGCGTTGCGTTGTGCCTTAGAACAGTCCTTAGTTGTGGCATATTGGCCATATACCAAACCTCCTCGGGTCTTATTACTTAAATATACTGCAGTGTTCTGGCCACTTTGGGGTAGCTATGTTCCTTTATCACTTATTAAAAATGTTGGGACAATTAAGCTTTCTGAAAATGAATTTCCTTCCTTCCTGTCAGTTTGGCTGGACTCATGTAACTCTGCTGATCGTAGTGACCCAGTCCCACCTCATCATCCACAACCTGTTTGAGGGAATGATCTGGTAAGAAATGTCTCTGTCACTCACTCAAATTCAATAAGAGGGCAAATTCAGTCAGACATTGGGTGTGACCTAAATGGCACTCTATTCCCTATATAGTGCACTACTTTTAGTGCCCTGTGGACCATGGTCAACGTAGTATACTATATAGGGAATAAGGTGTAATTTGGGATACACCCAGTGGATCTGTTCTGTCAAGTTAGGGCATGGGAGTGTCTTCACTTAGCCCAGTGTCTCCATGCTGTACAATGGGAGGACTTATTGCAGGTTGAAAAGTCTCTGATGTAATTACGACTTGTCCTACAACCATGTGATGCAAATGACAAGTGCATTAGGGTGGTCTACATCTGAAGCTTATTCAGGAGTCGACAACATTTCAGAACGTTCAGGTAGAAATGTACTATGTTGAAGAGACCTGCTCTGTCTCTTCAGAGTAAATACATATGTCTGCTTTATACACCCCACTGAATACACCCCAGGTGTTGATACCAGTACCTCTCTCCTTCTCGTCTAGGTTCATCGTGCCCATCTCCTGTGTGATCTGCAATGACATCATGGCCTACATGTTTGGCTTCTTCTTTGGACGTACTCCACTCATTAAGGTTAGCAAGACTGTTACACCACTACTGTATGTAGCATTTTCTGAAGTTTGGATCGTTCATTTGATATTTGGTACAAAGGATACCATTGGTAACACCCTGTACTGTGTCAACGTCCTGATTGTGTACTCTACAGCTGTCTCCTAAGAAGACCTGGGAAGGATTCATCGGCGGATTCTTTTCTACTGTTGTGTTTGGGATCCTGGTAGGACACGGCCATAGCTAACTGCAAAAGTTTCCTTTCAAATTCCCCACAAGTCCTATTATTTTATTCTCTGCTTCTGTCCCTCCTCTCTCTCTCTCTCTCCAGTTGTCCTATGTGATGGCAGGCTACAGCTTCTTTGTGTGTCCAGTGGAGTTCAACAGCGACCATAACAGTTTTGAGGTGGACTGTGTGCCCTCTGATCTGTTCCAGCTACAGGACTATGCCCTGCCGGCCACCCTCGAGTCCCTCACTGGATGGGTGAGTCGGATCTGTCCCCTCTGTTTGATTGTGTGGCTGGCTGGTCTCTGTTTCTGATCTGTCTTTCTGGCTGGCTGGCGGGTCTGTTTCTGATTGATTGCTGGTGGGTCTCTGATCTCTCTGGCTGGTGGATCTCTGTTTCTGATCTCTGGCTGGCTGGGCTCTGTTTCTGATCTCTTGCTGGCTGGCTGGGCTCTGTTTCTGATCTCTTGCTGGCTGGCGGGGCTCTGTTTCTGATCTCTGGCTGGCTGGCTGGGCTCTCTGATCTCTGGCTGGCTGGCTGGGCTCTGTTTCTGATCTCTGGCTGGCTGGCTGGGCTCTGTTTCTGATCTCTGGCTGGCTGGCTGGGCTCTGTTTCTGATCTCTGGCTGGCTGGCTGGGCTCTGTTTCTGATCTCTGGCTGGCTGGCTGGGCTCTGTTTCTGATCTCTGGCTGGCTGGCTGGCTGGGCTCTGTTTCTGATCTCTGGCTGGCTGGCTGGCTGGGCTCTGTTTCTGATCTCTGGCTGGCTGGCTGGCTGGGCTCTGTTTCTGATCTCTGGCTGGCTGGGCTCTGTTTCTGATCTCTTGCTGGCTGGCGGGGCTCTGTTTCTGATCTCTGGCTGGCTGGCGGGGCTCTGTTTCTGATCTCTTGCTGGCTGGCGGGGCTCTGTTTCTGATCTCTGGCTGGCTGGGCTCTGTTTCTGATCTCTGGCTGGCTGGCTGGGCTCTGTTTCTGATCTCTCGCTGGCTGGCTGGTCTCTGTTTGATCTCTGGCTGGCTGGTCTCTGTTTCTGATATCTGGCTGGCTGGTCTGTTTCTGACCGCTGGCTGGCTGGTCTCTGTTTCTGACCTGGCTGGTCTATGTCTGGAAGTCTGCTTTGATATCCTAAATCCTTTTGTCATTGTTTCTCCTCTTTGTTAAGAAACTGTTTGACTGTATGTGAGACTGTAGTCATCCTCTCTCTCTCCCTCTTCCCCTTCTGTCTCTCCCTCTTGTCCTCTCTCTCTCTAGCCCACAGTGCGCCTCTACCCATTCCAGATTCACAGCATCTCCCTCTCTGCCTTTGCCTCCCTCATGGGACCCTTCGGAGGCTTCTTTGCCAGCGGCTTCAAGAGGGCCTTTAAGATCAAGGTGGGTATGAGGAGAAGAGACTCCTGTTGTCACTGGACCTGGTGGACTCACTAGAATTGAGTGGCCTCTCAGTTGGCAGGGCTCCTGATCAATGTTCCCTCAAAGCTGCACGGCAGTCCCGTGGAACAGAAATATCAGCCCATGGAGAGAAACACAAGATTTCTATTTTTGTTGTTGTTCCAGGACTTTGCCAACACCATCCCTGGTCACGGTGGCATCATGGACCGCTTCGACTGCCAGTACCTCATGGCCACGTTCGTCAATGTCTACATCGCCAGCTTCATCAGGTAACGTTCTAGAACACCCCGTTGTTTATAAAGAGAGTAGCCAGTGGTGCATAGAGAGAGAGGAGCCAGTCTTAACTGCTTTTGGCTGACAGTGTGTTGATTGATGAAAATAATGCATTGCTAAAGAGGAAGTGATTCTTGAAGGCTTTTACAGTATGTGATTCATTTAACTTTTTTAATGTTATTCTAGTCATTTAGCAGACAATCTTATCCAGAGCGACTCAGTTAGTAATCTTCTCTGTCCCATGGGCTCAAACGACAGCAATGTTCTACCTATTGCATGAAGACATGAGGTACAGCCTCAAGCAAATTGACTAACGGCGTATTTGTGCTGTCAAAATGTCACCCTGTATGTATATCAATAATCCATTGTGTAATCTCTCTTCAGGGGCCCTAACCCTGCTAAGGTGGTTCAGCAGCTTTTAGCCCTGCGTTTGGACCAGCAGCTCAACATCTTCAACTCTTTAAAGAGCCACTTGATAGAGAGGGGTCTGCTGGAGGATGTAGCCTAGGGCTCCCACGGTCAGCCCAAGGTCACCCTACTGGGCACATAGAGAGGAGGGCAGCGCCTGGCACCAGAAAGCCCTGGAGGTGTGGGAGAAGAAGTGTGGTGCTCGTATGAGCAAGAACACATCTGAGAAAGTAACTAAATTCTTTGGGTTATTCAATTTTCTGTGTGACAGAGGGAGGGAGTGTATATAGTATGAAAGAAAGTGTGTCCTAAACTGTTTTCCTTTGTCAGTGCTTCAGGTTGTTTTTGTGAGTAAATTTGTTAGCTATAGTATCTACAACACAGTGATGCCACTTGATCTGTGTACCACAATGAGGTCAGGTATACATGTGTGTGAATATTTTATGGTACATATATTTTATTTGTGTTTTAATGCACTGCTCAAAATAGTCACACTGTATCGTCCTCTTCATCTGCCACAATTTTATTTGCTTCATTCATCGTAATAATTGTTTGTATTTATAATTGTTTATTTTACCTTTTATTTAACTAGGCAAGTCAGTTAAGAACAAACTCTTATTTTCAATGACTGCCTAGGAACAGTGGGTTAACTGCCTTGTTCAGGGGCAGAATGACAGATTTTTACCTTGTCAGCTCGGGGATTTGATCTTGTAACCTTTTGGTTACTAGTCCAATGTTCTAACCACTAGACTACCCTGCCACCCCACCTATTACATAATATGTGTGGTTGAGTTTTTACATTGAAATCTTCCATTGTATCCCTGTTTTGTATAGTTAGTCAATGTGAATTTTACCCGGTAGAGGTTCACTCTGCTATTGGCACGTCATGCTGCATATCTGTGTGTTTCTGTCTCTGTTACCATGGAGTGCGTCCCAAATGGTACCCTATTTCCTACATAGTGCACTACTTCTGACCAGAGCCCTATGTGCCCAGGCATCATCAATAAGATTCAGGCGCGGCTGGTCAGGGGACCGGAAGATAATTACAAATCATCTGTAGACTGCAAATTGACCGCAAGAAGCCCAAGCAGAAATAATATTTGACTAAAACATAATAATTTAAAACCTTGCTTACATTTGTATAAGATCACATATATTTCCAAAATTAAAATCACTGATTTGCTGGTGTTTTAAGTCATATGCCCCCCAAAAACATTTTTTGCCCATGGGACAAATTCAGCTAGCGAGCCTCCAGTTAGGGAACCCTGATGTAGGGAACAGAGTGCCATTGTAGACACATGCTTCACCTGTAGCTTCATTCACACCCAGCCACACCGTTCTAGGAAGTGGACTGTCTAAATTGGGGGAAAAACACCACTGGATTTGACAGGATTATTGACTATCATTATTGCTACAAAATGGAGGTTAGTAAAACATTCCCTAGGAGCAATAGAATACATGTTTGAAAGTGTAAAATGACAAAAGGAATAGTATAGGAATGTATTTTACAATATATTTCATTGCCATGTAATATTCTACTACATAATGGTCTGCCTTAATGTTAAACTTAATTTAAATCTATTGTGATCTCCTTTTGGTGTGGGAGTTGGACATCAGGGTTTCAGCTGTGGTTATTTATTTTCCAATCAAGTTCCGTTATCAGAGATGACGATGTGTGAAGGGTCCTTTCAGTTCACGCTGGATGACAGCCACCAGAGTTTTATATAAAGTACCAGTCAAAAGTTTGGACACACTTACTCATTCAAGGATTTTTCCTTCATTTTCCTATTTTCTAGATTGCAGAATAACACATATGGAAACATGTAGTAACCCAAAAAGTGTTAAGCAAATTCTTCAAAGTAGCCACCCTTTGCCTTGACAGCTTTGCACACTCTTGGCATTCTCTCAACCAGCTTCATGAGGAATGCTTTTCCAAATGTCTTGAAGGAGTTCCCACATGCTGAGCACTTGTTGGCTGCTTTTCCTTCACACTGTGGTTCAACTCATCCCAAAAAATTAAGAAAAACCCTGGAATGAGAAGGTGTGTCCAAACTTGGTACAGTGTTTATATATAGATCTCTATAAATGCTATACACTATATGCCCTCTTTATTTCTGGCTCTGACTGCCACTGTTGAGGTTCTGATAGGAATGTGAGATGGGACACCATCCATGTTGTTTACATCAGTTATTGTAATGGATGAATAGATAGTTACTAATGGCCACCAGGCGTTATCTCTTTTGTTACCTGCCCTGCTGGTATAATATATGTTTGTAAACGGCCCCTAAGAGGCAGATTTGTTCAACTGTTAGAGTGTTGCATAGAAAACACCAGGATGGTGGGGTGAAGGGATCATGCTGTCTGTTCAGTGTCCAAAGCTATGGGACTGTAGTGAAGGATACGACTCAATATTAGGAAGGTGTTCCTAATGTTTGGTACACTCAGTGTAGTGTATTACTTGAGACTAGAGCACTATGTGCCCTGGTCAAAAGTAGTGCACTATAAAGGGAATAGGGTGCCATTTAGGATGCAGACACACTCACAGATAGTTGCCGTCGTTACACATCCCTGTGGGTTGCGAACAATCAGTAACGCGAGGCTGCTGAGGGGAGGACGGCTCATAATAAGCCAGTAGTAATACACAATACCAAAATCACTGACAATCTCACAGATTTTGTTAGGCTACTTTTAATGCTGTTGATGTTTTTCCACTTGTAGCCATTGTGAGATCACCACCAAGTGACTTTCAATTTGTGGTCACATCCAACATAAATGGTTGAACTCTTGTCCTTGGTTGATCTCAGTTTTGTCATGTTCATTTACAGGGACCAATCTGAGTGTAAGGATATGACATTGGGGAAACCAGGGCCTCAGAGTATAAGTGATCTAGGATCAGTTTAGCCTTTAAGAGCATAGTGGATGTACATTATATGGACAGGGAGGAGCTGATCCTGGATCAGCACTCCTACTCTTAGATGCTTTATGAATGTGGCTCCAGAGGGTCATCTGTATATGACTTAGGGAAATTTGAGGGATTGATGTGTTTAATTAAAGAGATGGGCCTGTGGTAAACTGTGATTGACCCACATACAGATTATCTCAGCACTCTGCCTGATCACATAGGGCCCAAATCTGAAATATTTTACAAACTGTTACCTCTTTCACTCTGCCTAATCACATATAGTACGACCCAATACTGATTTACTTTACAATCGATCACCTCAATCATCCATTGATGCCATACGTCTACTGTAACTCCAGATTGGGATCAAATTGTGTATGTAAAGAATCCACTGCCATTCATAGACGGATAAATGTTCAACGTGGTACATTATTGAAATTAGATTTTTGGAGGAGCCTATGTCTTACTTAATCAATCCAAATCAAATGTTATTGTTTGCATACACATATTTTGCAGATGTTTTTGCAGGTGTAGTGAAATGCTTGAAATCAAAGGTTCATGCAACTGGATCTTGAACAATAATTAGCTACACAGATTTCTATTTTGCCAGGTAAGTCAGTTAAGAACAAATTCTTATTTTCAATGACAGCCTAGGAACAGTGGGTTAACTGCCTTGTCCAGGGTCAGAACAACATATTTTTAACTTGTCAGCTCAGGGATTTGATCTTGCAACCTTTTGGTTACAAGTCCAATGCTGTAACCACTAGGCTACTTGCCACCCCGATAATGAAAATATACCTCAGTTTCTGCCAATAACATTTTTAATGTAGGATTAAGTATCATCGCTAACACATATATTCTGTGATTCTATTCTGTAACAGTAAAAGACAAAGCAATATGTAGGATATGAAATGTCCATGCAGGGTCTAATACTTACAGTGAGGAGAGTTCATATGAAATCTGTTCACTAAAAAGCCATAGAGGTATGTTTGGGATTGGGTGATCTGCACTGTCTGCACCTCCACTATCATCTCTCTGTGCTTCACATCCTCACCATACATGTCATGTAGCTCCACTAAGATGGGGTTTTGTCAAGATGGAATACAGCTTTTGTCCAAATTTACCTCGTAGCAGGTTAGAAGAATTTACCCAGCAGATTAGGATAAATCATTTAGCAGGTTAAGGTTAGGAAAAGTGTAGGGTTACGATTAGCAACAACAACAAAAAACTATTTGGGACAAAAGCTGTATCTTGTCTAGACATGACCCTAATATGGAAGGCAGCATAATAGAGTGAAACCTCTATACAGTCCTAAAACCATGCAGCTCTACTCTTTGAAATGCCTACTTCCATAAGCACATTTTTCCTATATTTTTTTTTTGTGATAATTATTTGAGATCCTGTCAGTCTTTAACTTACCTTGCTTATTTGTATTACTATGTTGACTTGTATACTCTACTGGTATTAAACCTACCTTTGATTTTCGATATTATATTATTATATCATACTAATCTTGCTGTTTTGGAAATTATATTATCTATATATCCTTCAGTTTTTACATTTACATAACTCACAGATTTACTTAGCTAAAGTTCAGAAAAATATTCAGGCAATATAGGACATATTTAATGTGTTTGTCACTATTTTATCTCTTATTGCTGTGGTATCAGGTGCATTAGCTAGTTCTGAAGATATTGGCTGATGTCGGTCTATGGAAACTATCTGTGGTAACTTTGTGCTGCATTCAAGAGAGGGAACCTATTGTAATGTATCATGCTGTGTAAATGATAGAGGCATTGATAGAAGTTGTTAGAAGTCAACAAGTGGAATATTGGAAACCAACCAGTGAGAATGGTGGTATATTTTCCTTGGACTTCATTGGCGGTAATAACAGTATTGTGCCAGTTCCATGTCAGTATTATGGATAGCTGCCACTTGAGTGTGCTAAAGTTTAAAATAGATCATTTTTGTGTTATCCTCCTTGGTCTATTAAATTGAGCCTCTGCCAGTATTGCACTTACATGTAAAAGCAGCAAGATTATACCTTCTGCATCACTGCTGTTCGATAACATTCCATCTCCTAAGGTTAACTTGAAACTTCTTATGGGGGAAATGGGGATCATTATTCCTCCTTAGCAATTTGCTCTTACAGAAATGAGAATTTCCCTCACCAATAGGTTAATCATAATATTGAGCAGACATATTTTCTGCAGAATAGGCCACCCCTGTGAAATGTCCTATTACACAGCTCTATTTTAATATGTTAGGAATCTTATCAAGTTATCCAGGACATTATGGAATGTTTGGGGATCTGCTATGTTTGGCTGTTCAAGCATACGCTTCTCCTCTGGGTCTACTCTGGTTGGTTTGCTTTTGCTCTGATATATATTGATATTTTATGATTTCTGTTTATTATCGTATATTGTGGAATGATTTGTGTTAAATTGTATTTGTTTTAGGAAACATTTTTGATAATGTCAGAAAAATGTGTTTGGTCTTTCAGTAAATATCTTGTTCATATGTTTGATGACAATAAAAGGAAAAAGGTAAATGTGTGTCTGTGAACTCATTGGCTGTATGTTGCCTGTAAGCATCATTGCCACAGTTTGAAGAGACTGCAACCATGAAACGAACCCACTTCCCCTGAGAGAGAAGGCAAGGAGACCAATGGTTTAGTGACACTTTTGAATTTTAGGTCATTTGAAACCTTCCATCATGGAGCACCTAATGCTATTACCTACATGGAGATAGGAGAACATACAGTGGACCATTAGAATAGCAGAACATGTATCTACAGAGAAGTAGAAAGGGACAAGCAACAATGTGTTTTAACGTTTTGAAAAAAAAAAAGATTAATATCTATACAGGAAGTAGGAAGTCAGATACAGAACAGTTTTAGTGTGACTGGCAGACAGGAGATTTACAACAAAACCCTTAATGGATGTGTGTGTGCTGTGTGTATGTGAGTACGTGTGTGCATTTGTGTTGTGAAGTGAGACACTGACCTTTCCTATGAAGGAGGGAGAATGTCTCTCAAGCTACCTCGGAACTGGGACTTCAGCACCCTCAAAGCTGAAACTGCCAAAATAGGTAAGTTACTGGTTGTTAAACTGAACATAAAGCTATTCTTAGGTGTCATTGCATTTGTGTAAGTAGGTTTGTTCTATGATCAGTTGCATTGTACAAAAGTGTGTGTAACAGGCCTCTAGGTAAAGAGACTGGACCTGTGGGTGTAACATGAGGTTGACTGTGGCAATGTTATTCTCAGACTTGGTTATAATTAGTGTGTTTAGCAGTGTTTGTGGTCCACGGCCTTTGCTTCCAGCAGGATCGTACACCTGATTACAGGTGGGGCGGTGCACCTATAACAGTGCATGAGTCCATGTGAATACAGAAGTACAGTACATAACCATATAAATTCATTCATGCTCTAACTATATGTGGAATATTGTAGTTGTCATCAACATGAGTCAGTGAAAATACTTGGATACTTGTATTTACAGTTTTAGTAGGCTATACTGGGTGCACCTCAGCATCATATAATAAGCATAATGTAATAAATTGGCAATCATTTATTGAGTAAATTATGATATTATGAAGTGGGTTAAAACAGTATCCTATAAAAAAATACAGTAACTAAATTCACTGTCTTTTTTTAATGCATATCAAGTGTCATGCTTCAGTAATAACTGACTACACACCATACCACATTCCTGAATCCTTATTTGATATTAATAAGGGACTATAACTGGACAGTTCATTAAACCAGTGGACTAATGTTGGAGGGGCCATACTCATCTTTTTCTCATTTGAATTCCGACACACTTAGATACTACAGATAATCCCAACATGTTGTCATATCTATAGAACATATGTCAAATGGAGCCATGAAGGCAACTTTGTATTAAAATGCTTCTTGTACTATTTGAAAAAGAAAACGTGTAACATTTCCATATGTGAGGGTCATAAGAGGACTGTAAAGGCAGATAAATGAAAGTAGTCTAAAAAAATGATTTTGGCTTTGGGCCGATAGATGTGGTAAAATAGTCAATGGAACGCAGGCAATGACCAGTTGGCACTCATTCAACAAATCGGATTTAACAAAATAGATATCTGTCAAATCTGTCATGATTTATGCATCGTAACAGGCCCACAATGTGGTTACTTAAGTCTGATTTGGATATATTTGGCTGTTTTCACTTTATAACATGTAGAACTTGTCCCTTTTCAGGTTTAGAAGCAGTGACTGCCTAATGCTAACCCCTGTTCGTATAAGCTGGTTAGCATAGCTAGCATACAGAAATCGGTGGTGGTCAATGCAATTGATTGGTAACGATGACATAAACATGTGCTGGTGTTGACATCCATATAAGCATTAGACACTGATTTTTACCTCAACATAGTGTGAAATACACATATAAACAGCCTAAATGTTGGCCAATTTGGCTGGGAGGCAATGAGGAGACTGGATATATCCCCCACGGACCTTTCCCCCATGCGTTTCCTTGGCAAATCCATTGTTTTGGTCGAGTTCGATTGACCTGTTTACTACATCTATGGGTTAAGTGTGGGTGGGTGAGTGAGTGAGTGAGTGAGTGAGTGAGTGAGTGAGTGAGTGAGTGAGTGAGTGAATCAGTCAATCAGTCAATCAGTCAATCAGTCTGTGAGTGAGTGAATCGGTGAGTCTGCCTGCCTGTCTGTCTGTCTGTCTGTCTGTCTGACATGAGTCTGGTTCGATCTCCACTCTGTAAGTCAAAGTAGCCTGGTCAACTCGGAGATAAGGAGGCTTGAAACTCTTGAATATTATTGTGATCATTAGAATTTGGCTACACATGATTGCAAGGTGTGTCTTCAAATGGATTATTGTTGTTTTTTCTCTCTAATGACACTGGATGTTTGAATGGAAGTGCAATAGTAACACCCTTTGCAAGTCTGTTGTGGCAATGGATGCAAATTAAAAGTGTTCAAGTGTGTAACACTTAATATGCATCCCATTAATGAATGGTTATTAGTGGTTTAAATTATTACACTGTTGATTAACTTGTTTTGTTTTATCCACTTTGTGATGTAATATTTAAAAAAAATTAAATTCACAACTGTGTGTGGGGTGGGGGGTGCGATTGGGGGTGCTGTGGGATTATTTAAGAAACTTTTGAAGAGGTAAGGTTTCAGATGTTTTCGGAGGATGGGCAAGGACTCTGCTGTCCTAGCTTTAGGGGGAAGCTGGTTACACCATTGGGGTGCTAGGACAGAGAAGACCTTGAACTGAGCTGAGCTGGTGCCGGGGTGGGAGGGCCAAGAGACCAGAGGCAGAACAGAGTGCTCAGGTTGGGGTGTCATGTTTGAGCATAGCCTGAAGGTACGGAGGGGTAGTTCCTCTTGCTGTTCCGTAGGTAAGCACCATGGTCTTGTAGTGGATACGAGCTTCGACTGGAAGCCAGTGGAGGTTGCGGAGGAGCGGGGTGACATGAGAGAACTTGGGAAGGTTGAACACTAGGCGGGCTGTAGCATTCTGGATAAGCCCAGCCAACAGCAAGTTGAAGTAGGCCAGACGGGAGATGACAAGTGCCTGAATTAGGACCTGCGGCACGTTCTGTGTGAGGCGTTATGCATTCCGCATATTTATTACATTATTGGCAATGTATTACATTATAAATGATAAAGTTATTACATTATTAGCAGATCATTTCCTGCAATTCTACATATTTTGCCAAGGGCCAAAGAGAAAAAGTGTGCAATTTTATAGCTATTCACATGCTATTGTACACATTTTTCCATGAGGCCGAAATAAAATGTTGCTGTTACACATCTTGCCATGGGGCAGAGAGGAATGTGTAGTTTTATAGCTAATCTCATGCAATTCTACACATTTTTCCATAAGGCGGAGAGAGCTAATTTCGTCAGAGCTGTGGGGGTTTCTGCTACTCCAGTGGCAGTAAGGCGTTTTTGATTTCCTCTGTGCTCTGTGGTGCTTTCAGCAGGAAGCTGATGAAATGCCAGAACAGTAGCTATGAGTAGGCTTGCAAAGGAAGGGTATATTACCAGTAACTTTGGAAGTTTACCAATATAGGATTTCATGGAATTGTCATAACATGTCAAATTAGTAAATTAACAAAATAAAATGATTTAAATATTTTTTTTAATGAATGACAAAGCTGTAAAACATGATCCTAAATATAACCCATCAACTTAGTGAACACCTTTGGTATTTCCGTTGGGTTTCAGCATGAAATATCCTTTATATTTTGAACCCGTTTATTTATTTTACTATGTCATATGTCTTTGTGGTGGCAGTTGTGAAAAAAAGTCAATAGTTGGAAGAGCTGCAGAGTTAATTGTCTATTATGTCATTTTTGATTAGATCCTTTTTTCATTAATTAGGCTATTTTCTCTTTATCCATATGGTCTATCCAATATAAATTAATGGACAATATGGACATAGATATTTTATTGTATTTCATATATTCATTAGTGTGTGTATATGTTAGTGATGCGTGGGTTGACTCATAACCTGCCATCCCCACGGTTATATCTACGGGGCGGGAAGGTTTAGGGTCATGAAATATTGTGTGATGAAGGGTGGGTGGGTGGGTGGGTGGGTGGGTGGGTGGGTGGGTGGCGGGTTGAATAAAGAGAAAATTGCATCTTAAAAATCCATAAATGTATCATTCTTGTGCAATTTATATCTATAGGCTACATTGAGGTTTTTCTTTCATTATCTTAGGCTATCTAGCATAGCTATAAGCTATAAGCCTAAGCTGTACACACGTCAAGTAGACTACACTCCAACGGGCAGAAAAAGTTCATATTGATCCACAGAGGCCATAAAAGTAATATTTGGGAACTATTTGGTGAAATGGTAAAAGAGTCTTTATGTGATGATTATGAGGCGGTACACAAATGAGACAGTCACAGCTTTCTATTTCCTTACAACTGGTCAAACTGATGTCATTTGAAAATCTTGCACAGAAATTATTTTCAGATTTTTTAGCATTTTCTCCCTAAAGACCTTTGTTACCGATGTCAACTAGTATATTGAATAATTTATTCTACCGATTTATGATGTTATTCTGGTGAGCAGGTGTTTATTCAGGCTAATAGGGAAACATACTGTATGACAGAAGAGAAGCTGCATGTATCTAATTATAGACAAGTTGACTAACAAATAGCCTGCCAAAATGTTGGAAATGATAAGCAGAAACACATCTAAATCAGGCAACAACAAAGAATCTGGACCCCCTGTCCAAAAATGTTTCTGCCGTCTCTGACTGTGACCTACAGAACAGTTTCTATATTAGCGGGTTAGGATCAGGTGTGGGCCTCAGATTTTCACTTTATCACATATAGTGGGGCGTTTGCATATGGGTTATCAGCAATTGCAGGCGGGTGTGGTTGAACAAACAGCTGACCTGCACACTACTAGTGTGTGTGTGTGTGTGTGTGTGTGTGTGTGTGTGTGTGTGTGTGTGTGTGTGTGTGTGTGTGTGTGTGTGTGTGTGTGTGTGTGTGTGTGTGTGTGTGTGTGTGTGTGTGTGTGTGTGTGTGTGTGTGTGTGTGCGTTTGTGTGTGCGTGCGCACGTGTGTGTGTGAGAAACCATGTGAGAAGGCCTGTTGTACTTCTCTACATCACTACTGTATTTTTCCTTACACCAGTACACTATGAAAGTATGAAAGTCAATGGCATTCCATAGCTAGGCATACGAAATATATACACATCATTGAAATGTACAGTTACACAGCTGACCGGGGCAAGTGTGTTCTGTCATTTGAACTGCTAAAGTTGTTACCTTATTCAGTGCGTTACTTTTGACCAGGGCCCATAGGCATAGGGTTTTCATTTGACCTTTATTTAACTAGGGTTCAACATTCACTTTTTCTTCAGGACGTCATTGAGATCATTTGGAACTTCATAATCCTGTGAGTGCTGCACAGTTCAATCAAGTCTCACTCATTTAACATTATTCAACTTGACGTAAAACAGCTGGGCTTGATGGAGAATTTGAACATTTATTTCTGGTTCAATGGGTCTATTGGGTCTAGGAGGTCCTCTGTCTAGTTGACAAGTTCCTCAAAGGTCTGTGTCCATCGTTCCAGAGGGTGTTGTGTCTCATACATCCCTGTGTGAGAGCCAAGGTTCATCCAGAGCCTTTTGACCAAAGGGTCTGACTTCTAGGTAGGGGCCTTCGAAGTGTTTCTCCAATCCAGTGATGATGCAGTAGCTCTCGATTGCAATCAGTCTAATCTCTCCGGCAACCTATGGTGCCACCGTCTGTGTCACTCCGTCCGTCGCTTTCTCTCTCCATCCTGTGCCACGTAGCCTACTTTGGCCAGAATCTCCCTGTTCGGCCTGACTTCATCGTTGTGAGAAAGAGTCTCTACGCAGCTGTTTGTTAAGCTGAATGTCTACACTTGTGTCCCCAAATGTTTTTGAACTCACTGTAGCTTGCAGGTGTGAAGTTGAGTCTTGGTGGTGCAGAGTTGACTTCGTAAAACTGGGTAGGACTTTGAAACCAGTACTGGCCCAGTTTGACGCTTTGTAGGTTCTGAAGAGTAGACAATCCCAGCAGAACAGTTTCCTGGTTTACTCACACTGGGTCATCCATGGATAGCGCTCATAATTGTTAGCTTGAAAATGCCTTTCAAAGCTCTTTCCACAATGTACCAATTAGGGCAGTGCTGGTGTTGGCCACACCCTCTGCACAACATTTAACTTCTCATAGAAAGTTAGCCTTGATAAGGGCAATGCCAACATATTAGCCAAGACATCCTCCTCGATAACACCTGCTACAGCCACCCCATTGTCAAACAAAAGCATGGGAAAACTAGGCTACTGCTCACTATTGGCTCCCAGTCAATAGTGACATGTCTAGGCCTTCCAGAAGGCCTTTTTTATTTTAAACGACACCACCCTTTCCAAGTCTAAATGTGATTGGTTTATTCCATTGTCTAATACAATTGAATGGCAGAGTCCTTCTCTCCAGCTTCTGAAAGCCTAGCCAGTGGCTGACTGAACTAGCTAGATTTTTCTCCCCAGAGGCCACCAAAGAAAATTCCTGATTGGATATTATTTTTTCTTCAGTATTAACTCTTAGCTTTTCAACACAAACGGAAGCAATGAAATCAGAAGAGCATACATTAAAAAAAAAAACATTTTAAAAGAAGAAGTTCCTCAAGATTCTCCACTGACTTTGGGTTGCACACATCCCACTGAATGTGAATCTCCAGTTCATCTGCTGATCTTTCAGCAGTTTGCTGACATTTTTGTGGGATTTTAAATATAAAATCAGTTTGCACTCGGCTCGCCTAAGCACTCTGGCAGGCAAACGTTATTGGTGTGACACGTAGCCTGCAACTTTACCTCCATTTCCATCCTTTCTTCATACGATTATTTTTCTCTCTCTCATGTTCTCCTCTGATATCAAACACAGACGACTAAGACACTCAGGATGTTGCTGAGCAATGGATGGCCTTTTAGTAAAGGGTAAAGAAACCCAAACATGGACAAGTTACTCAACCTTGTTTCATATGGTATGTATTCATTTGTGGATGTTCATCACCCATTTCGTATGATGTGTTATGAATTACAATTCATATTATTTTATATATAATATATGTTACAAATTTACAAAAGCTAACAGGCTTAACGTTAGCAACTTTTGGTTTGCCAGATGTTCAGGTTATACGCCTACCCATCCACCCTGACCAACCACCCTCCTTCAGTAACCATCTGTGCTATGTAACCATACCAAACATAACATATCATCCTCATTTGAAAATGTACTATATTACGTCTGGTCTATGAGACCAGGCTGAGTTGAGACCATACTGTATTATTGTTCCTGATTTGCTCTTTCCTCTAGTGCACTTTACTGTTGAAGGCTCAGTGTATTTGTTGTTTGCTACTTTCCATCCACTGAACAATCACAGCTATAATTTACAATAGCAGGTCAGATTGAGGCAGCTGTATCCTGCCAGGCCACCACACACAAGGAGGACAAAAATACACTTGTCAAGTTTCAGCCTGCAGCCATGCACACAGCCACACACACTGACTTCTATCTACTGCAAATGTCAGATTGATGCATAATCAAATCAATAAAAGAGGAAGACCTGACTTGACGGATGTTGAGAGCCTTGTTGACATCCTGCCTGTGTTTAGTAAAGAGTCTCTTAAGACGGTGTGTTTGTTCCCACTCTGCTGCAGCGCGGTCTAAGAGTGTGATGCCTGGAGAGGGCAGCCCTGGGTCTGGCTCGCCCGGCTCCACCACCACCTCCATGGAGAGGCCACTGAAGGCCGGCTGGCTGAGGAAACAGAGGTCCATTGTGAAGAACTGGCAGCTGCGTTACTTTGTCCTGAGAGGGAGCACACTGACCTACCATAAAGACGAAAAGGAGGGGAGTGTCCAGGTGAGAGAGGGGGCACTAGCTATCCATTAATGGCGTTTCCTGAACAGGTCATATCGTTAGGAAAAACTCAGGGACCTTTAAGCATCCAAACAACACTACTGCTGTCAATATTCAGTTAGCATGTTTCCATCTTTATTGAAGTCATTTCCTGTGTTTCCTGTAGCATATATGTGTTATTTACTAAGATGTCAGTGCCTGTCTGCCCCTCTGTCCCTAGGGGGTGATCCAACTGAGGTTCAGCAAAGTAAATGAGCTCCCACTGAACCAAGACGACCCAGGGAAATTCCTGTTTGAGATCATGCCGCGTAAGCAGAAGACTGTCTCTGGTCTCTTTCGCTCTGTCTCTCTCTCTCTCTCTTTCCCCCTTGATCTCTCTATCTCTCTTTCACCCTCTCTCTGTCCCTCTGTCTCACCATCTCTCACTCTCTCTCTCTCTCTCTCTCTCTCTCTCTCTCTCTCTCTCTCTCTCTCTCTCTCAAGACCCATCTATGTATGATGTATCCCAGTGTGTTGAAGGGTCATACCCTCTCTGTATCTCTGTGAATTCCAGGCAGCAGTGGTGATCGGGAGCGGTGCCCCTACATTCTCATGGCCAACTCCCACAGTGAGATGGATGAGTGGGTCCGCACGCTGCGCAGGGTGGTTGGAGCACCCTCTAGTGGAGGTACAGGGAGCTTGCTGAACATATTTAGAGACAGGAGATTTCCCTGACCAAGGTACTTGACCAGGAAAAACAACGTATAGCTAGGATATATTTTTCCTGGTTGGATCACATGGTCAGGAAAAATGCAGGGCTCTAGTGTAACATCTGAACTTATTTCCTTAACTTTTGGTTCGAGAACTCTTTTTGGAGTTGCCTTCGGGCCCATGACATAAACCATACCACTGTTTCTAGCCATGGGTCAGTAGGCCTACATGGTCGCAAAGCTTGAGTAGCCTGCCACCGCTACCCACCAGACCAGTGGGTCTCGAGCCTCGACCCACAACTTGAGAAACTGTGTTTTTGATTCTCCAGATTGAGAGAATGTGAATAGGCAGTTAGATATCTATCTTTATCAGCATCATAAAAGTTGATAGTATTTCAACCACAAAAAAATGTGTGACTTACTCTAACTGCTCTCTTACCCCCTCAGCGATATTTGGCAAGAGCTTGGGTGATACTGTGACCTATGAGCAGCGGTTTGGCTCCCACATGGTGCCGGTACTGGTGCAGAAGTGTGCTGAATTCATCAGAGAACATGGACTGAGTGAGGAGGGCATCTTTAGACTACCGGGACAAGACAACACCGTCAAACAGTTCAGGGACGCTTTCAACGCCGGAGAGAGACCTTCCTTCCCAAGGTGAGATGCCTCAGAGCTAGGGCCCCAACATACAAACAGATAACTATTACACCCTTTTTATACAAACTCAAATGAACCAATTATCATTGCAGATGGGGTACTGTCTCTAAAGGTTGCATAGAGACATGAGAGAGATGCAGTCAGCATGATAGTGCAGAGAAGCCTGATACACTTCTTCTGCTCTCTGTGCTCTGTTGCTTACACCACATCCTGTCCAACTTGACAGAGAAGAGGAGTGCAACGTTAGTCAACATCACAGTGAACAGTCTTATAAGAACCTTCTGCTCACGCTTAACTCTCTTGACAAAATGAATGAAAACGGGGACAAACTGTTTTGGAGCTGGATTCAACACAAAATACCAATACACTCAGCACGACTGTGTGTGTGTGTGTGTGTGTGTGTGTGTGTGTGTGTGTGTGTGTGTGTGTGTGTGTGTGTGTGTGTGTGTGTGTGTGTGTGTGTGTGTGTGTGTGTGTGTGTGTGTGTGTGTGTGTGTGTGTGTGTGTGTGTGTGTGTGTGTGTGTGTGCGGTAGTGTGTGTGGCTGCGCTTGTATAGCCTGTGTACAGGATGCACTGTTTGACTGTTTTGTGCCCTGCAGTGACACAGATGTCCACACAGTAGCGTCGTTGTTGAAGTTGTACCTAAGGGATCTGCCTGAGCCAGTGGTTCCTTGGACACAGTACCAAGACTTCCTAGACTGCAGTCCCATGCTGGACCCCAACAGTGCTGCAGTAGGAACTCATATTTACTTAAATGAAGACCTTAGGCAAATGTCATAAATAAACCCTTTGCACTACAATTTGTGATTTAGGACCGTTTCTATCAACTTGTAAAGGAATAAATACAAACTAATTCTTTAACAAATATTCTTATAAATAAACATTTTCTCTTGGCTACAATTTGTCATTTAGCTCTATTTCTGTCAAGTGTTCTAAAATGAGTATGTACTGAATCAGAGTGTTTTTGATTTCCTTTCAACGAAGACCGTAGCCAAATATTCATATAAACAATTTTTTTCGGTACAATTTGTAATTTAGCTCTATTCTGTCAAATGTGCCACAATTACTATATGTCTGCGTTTAGACAGACAGCCCAATTCCTATTTAGTTTCCCAATAATTGGTATTTTGACCAATCACACCATATCTTTTCAGGTCACATCTTTTTCAGAGCTCATCTGCTTGGGCAAAAGACCATAATGTGAAAAATATATCAGAATTGGGCTGCCTGTTTAAACACAGCCTATGTAGGCCAACTGAATCAATGTTTTGCCTTACTAACTCTCTCTTTGCTCAGGGTCGTGAAAGACTGGAGAAGCAGATCACCCTCCTTCCTAGACCCAACTATAACCTCCTCAGCTACATGTGCAGGTGAGCTTACAGTCACACAACCAAAGATCAAGGGGATCAGGGGGATAAGGGGGATCAGGGGGATCAGGGGGATAAGGGGGATCAGTGGGTAATTGATTGAACTACAATTCAAGGAACCTGTAGTTTGAAGCTCCTTGCAAAACATTTGAAAAGCAATTTGATAACTACACTGTAATATTTCATCTATAGCTTCCTCATACAGCATTTGTTGTTTGATTAGTACATATTTTTGGTGTGACTGACTTTGCTGCATAACCTCTCTTTGCAGGTTCTTATTTGAGGTGCAGCAAAACTCCAAGGTGAACAAGATGAGTGTTGAAAACCTGGCCACGGTCATTGGGATCAACCTGCTCAAGCCCCAGATCGAGGACCCCATCACTATGATGACGGGTGAGACCAGACTGTCAGGATCCTCTTTGTGCATACTGTAACAGGGTAGTATTCTATTCTACTTTTATTTATCACATACTGCTGCGGCTTGATGCCATGACCAACTGACCTTACTGACCTGCAATAAATACAAATCATGATGCACTGTTTGATTAAGGGCTTGTAAGTAAGCATTTCACGCTAAGGTTCACACCTGTTGTATTCGGCTCATGTGACAAATACAACTTTGTTTGATTTTATATCAACAAATGGTTTCTTTATCCTCACTATATGTTTACCTTTCAGAAGTGTTTGTGTGTTAACAGACGGTATACTTGTCTGTCTCCTCCAGGGACTCCTCAGATCCAGAAGTTGATGACAGTGATGGTCAGACAGCATGAGGCTCTGTTTCCTCCGTCTAAAGACGTGGCTCCTTCACCCCCCAGCAAGAAGAGTGAGAGCAAGAAGAACAGTGCTCCACGCAGCTTTGTGGGCTGGGAGTCTGCTGAGGTAACAACATAACATTTTCAAACATAGCCCATATGGACCTAATTGAAAGTAGTGCACTATAAAGGGAATAGGGCACAATTTAGGATGTAACCTTAAAGAAGCTCTCCTATTGTTTCATACTGTGAATGTGGTAATGTGAGTAATATAGTATGATACATTATACCAGTAAGCATTGCATAAAGCTAAACAATATAAATATATTCTCTAGTTTTGTCTATACTATATTCCACATCCTCTATGTCCCTGCAGTGTGAGGGCTTTCAGTCAGAGTCTCCAGAGGAGGAGGAGGAAGACACAGACAACCTGGGGGCCGAGCCAGTTACCATCTCCATCCCCCAGCAGCCCCACTACCCTTTCTCATCCTCAGACCTGGACCCCTTGTCTGGAAGCCCCCGCAAACGCACCCAGACCCTGCCTACATTGAACTGCCCTGTCCCTGGGAGCGGGAGGGCCCGCAAGCTGGAGGCCATGAACCGCTGGAGCCGCATCCAGGAGAGCAGCGAGGAGAATGGAGAGAAGACTCTCTCAGAGGACATCTTTAAGATCCTGGACCTGCAGAAGATGTCTCTGTTCGGAGGTGCCCAAAAGGACTGGGAGGACAGAGGGACAGCCAGGAGAGGAAGTGACATCACAGTCACCTCTTCCAAACCCAGCAATGACCCCCAGCAAAAGTCTCAGTCCACGACCCCTGAGAAGAAGACAGAGGCCAGTACAACTGTGGTTCCATCTTCAGCCCTCCAACCAGACAGCAAGGCTGACCAGCAAGAGGACAGCCAGGGAAACTCAGAGCACCTCAGTACTAGGTCTGTATAATGGGGGTAAGAATACTGTCTGCATCCTAAATGGCACCCTATGCCTTACATGATGTACTGTAGGGAATTGGGTGCTATTTGAGAAGCAGACACTATCTTATTGGAAAGGACAAAATGTCAACACTCGTAAGATTATTACATAAATGCATGCACACACACACACACACGCACGCACGCACGCACACACACACACACACACACACACACACACACACACACACACACACACACACACACACACACACACACACACACACACACACACACACACACACACACACACACACACACACACACACACACACACACACACACACACACACACACACACACACACACACACTGACCAATACATACTTTACTCTGCATTCATAAATAATATCTCTCCCCTCTCATGCAGCCTGCAGCAGAGGAACAAACAGCTGAGTGCCACAGTAGCAGAACTGCAGTCAGCCCTGGACGCAGAGAAGCGCTGTGTGTCTGCTCTGGAGATCCGGCTGAGGAACGCGGAACACAGCCGAGACGAGGCCCAGAGACGTAACCAGGAGCTGGACCAAGAGATACAGCAGTTCCTCAGCAGAGAACCACAAGGGCCAACTTAGAACCATGAGGGCCAACTTAGAAGCACGAAGGGGCCAACCTAGAACCATGAAGGGGCCAACCTAAAACCACAGGTCCAACCTAGATCCAATAGCTCCCCACCAGGGAACCATGAAGCCTACCTAGAACATAGAACTGCCTATAGCCTTAAGTTATCAAAGAGATCCCACAATAAAGTATATAGATATTTAACATAGATATCTTTAAACTGTAACATAACATAGAGATCCCTCAATATAGAGATCTCCAACATAGAGAAGAAAGCCCATCACAGTGGACATCACAGCCTCATGCTGACCAGAGGCCACCTGCTGTTCTACGAGAGGTAGAGAGTCAATGTCTTGGCCAGAGCTGTAACTCTGGCTGGGACCTGGAACATGTTGCTACAGATGCAGGATCTTAATTTGACAATATTCCTGCAGTGGGAAAATAATCCTGCATTAACAGGAAATGTGAATTATTGTGTGGATTACAAATAATGGACATTTTTGTAGGGGGTGATACATTTTTTGTTAGGGCAAGTCAAGTCTGACATTTTCAAGTACACATTACAAACTTTAGAAGCCTTTTTAAACCTTGAATACACTACAAGTTTGCATTTCCTGCTGTGCATGAACTGTCCTGCAAGAACAGGGTGATCAAATTAAGATCCTATATCTGTAGGTTGTAAGTTGGTTTGTTGAGAAAACCCATGGGTAAACTCTTTAGTCAAACCAGCCATTGTGTTGACTACACTTCACATTTTATAAACACAAAATAAGGAATACTGTGACTGTATATGAATGGCCTTTGCTCGGTGTATCTGATTGTGTAGTATGCATGTGATGTGCAGTAGCCTATACAGTGCTGATAGTTGTTGACCATGCTGGCTCCGTTACATTTATATTCTCAGATGATTAGAGCATGTACATGAAATAGCAGGTTGCGCATAATGTCCAGGTTAAGAGAATGTCCAGGACAATTGGACTATAATGGTCTATATAAGTATTTCGGCCAGGATTCAATTCCCAGCACTGCGCGCTGGAAGCCAACTTTGCAGTTTTTAATTAAATTAATTTGACCTACATTCGCGGAGATCATGTTCACGGTGAACGCTGTGCATGTCGGCTCAATTGTTAAGGTTTGAATCCTGTTAATATTTTGTTTGACCAGACATTAATAAAGGAGGAACAGAATAAGTCAACTTGGCTGATCAATAATCTGCACCGTTTGTCATTATTGTGACTTACAGGGTTGAACTATAACCTTTTAAGAGGGATTGGCAATACAATAAGTGTTACTATAATAATCATGTTTCATAGAGTGAGTGCTAGAGAGAGAGATAGAAAGGATGAATGGGGGGCAAAGTGAATGTCGTCACTCACACTGACGGGGTCAGAGGAAAGATAGTGTATCAGTGTAGATAACATGTGTGTAAGGCCAGGGGAGAAATGGCTGCTGGGAAGTGTGTGCATATGTGTGTGTGCACATTTGTTTGTTCATTCGTGTGTGTGGGAGCACGTTTGTTCGTGCTTGTGTGTTTGTGAGAAAGGCCGTGATAGAGCGAAAGAGAGAGAGTGGGGCAGGGGTGTTATCAAACATTCTTCAGCAATGACAGGAGAAGGATGGGAGAAGGGACTGCATACATGGGACTGCAGGGGAGATAAGCACACTGTCAACTGTCACCCTGGAGGATGAGTAACAGGGGAAGGAAGAGCCTGTTCCTTCCCATGTTCTCCCCTCCTCACTATCAAGAGTGTATCTTTGCAGGTCATAGTCAGAAGCTCAGGAATGAGGACCCCTGAATTGTGGTTGAACTAAGCAGTGGCATCCATACAGATTTTGAAAGTGTAGTTAAATGATACGTCTAAATTTAGGATCTGCAGTTTATGGTGGCATAAATTAATCTCACATTCTAGCTTTTAGGCAAATCTGAGAAGACGAAGTGTTGTGATGAGGTATTGAGTGTTTGTAATCACAATGTTTGGAATCAGTCATCGACGGAGAGAGAAGGTAAAAAGGGCTTTATAAATACATTTCAATGATTGATTGATTGATTGATTGATTGATTGATTGATTGATTGAGAGGTATAGACAGTGGGCACTCAGTGTAGATTACTCATCTGGTCACTGGTCAGTGGGGAAGTGTTCTAACTTGAGTCATCCAGGTTGCAGTTCTAGTTTGACCTTTGACTCCATGCTGTCTCCCCAATCACAGTGGAATGCTTGGAGACCAGTCTGCCCATGCAAAGCCCTCTCTCTCCTGCACTCCACTCTGGGCTGTGGAATCTGGACTAAAGCTAAACTCAGGACCTTAGAACCACTGAACTGAGGGACGTGTGAGGGAACAGCACAGGGCACATTGGAAGTAATTGGAAGTCCTGCCTGCTGTGCATTTAATAGGCAGTGAGGCCTCTTGATCAGACATCCAGACAGAGATAACTCATTTCCAAAACTGCTGTGACTTCTGCAACATGTTAGCCTACTAAAAGAGGAAGGGTACTTACATTAAGTGTTGCAAACTTCCAAACTCAATTAGGTGGATTACGGGAAAGTTGTGTTTTGTTGTGTAGTCTACTCTGTTTCCACAACAGACGGGGAAACAACAACGCTATATATCAATTTTCTGAAATGTTGGTAAATGAGCTGTTATTGATTAAAGGAATTATGAAATAGATCGGTGTGTTTTTTCACTATCTGATCATGGCATGGGGTTGTTCAATTACAGACGTATTTGTATAAAATCTATCACTTGATGGTTTCATTTCACATAGACAAATAATCATGTTTCTTTGCAAAATGCTATACACTCATTAGTAACTATTTCCTAATATTGATTTGCACCCCGTTTTGCCCTCATAACAGCCTCAATTCGTCAGGGCATGGACTCTACAAAGTGTTGAAAGCGTTCCACAGGGATGCTGGCCCATGTTGACTCCAATGCTTCCCACAGTTGTTTCAAGTTGGCTTGATGTCCTTTGGGTGGTGGACCATTCTTGATACACATGAGAAACTATTGAGCGTGAAAACCCCAGCAGCGTTGCAGTTCTTGACACACTTAAACAAGTGCAGCTGGCACGTACTACCATACCTCCTCAAAGGAACTTGAATCTTTTGTCTTGCCCATTCACCCTCTGAACGGCACACCTACACAATCCATGTCTCAATTGTCTCAAGGCTTAAAAATCCTTCTTTAACCTGTCTCCTCCTCTTCATCTACACTGAATGAAGTGGATTTAAAAGGTGACATCAATAAGGGATCATATCTTTCACCCAGATTCACCTGGTCAGACTACAGTGCCTTCGGGGAGTATTCAGACCCCTTGAATTTTTCCACATTTTGTTATGTTACAGCCTAAAATACTTTTTTCCCTCACCAATCTACACATAATACCCCATAATGACAAGCAAAAACAGAAATAACTTATCTACATAAGTATTCAGCCCCTTTGCTATGAGACTCGAAATTGAGATCAGGTGCATCTTGTTTCCATTGATCATCCTTGAGATGTTTCTACAACTTGAGGAGTGACTTCCGTCTGGCCACTCTACCATAAAGGCCTGATTGGTGGAGTGCTGCAGAGACGGTTGTCCTTCTGGAAGGTTCTCCCATCTCCACAGAGGAACTCAAGAGCTCTGTCTGTGTGACCATCTGGTTCTTGGTCACCTCTCTGACCAAGGCCCTTCTCCCCAGATTGCTCAGTTTGGCCAGGGGGCCAGCTCTCGGAAGAGTCTTGGTGGTTCCTAACTTCTTCCATTTAAGAATGATGGAGGCCACTGTGTTCTTGGGGACCTTCATTCCTGCAGCCCTTTTTTGGTACCCTTCCTCAGATCTGTGCCTCGACATTATCCTGTCTCTGAGCTCTACTGACAATTCCTTCGACTTCATGACTTGGTTTTTGCTCTGACATGCACTGTCCGCTGTGGGACCTTATATAGACAGGTGTGCCTTTCCAAATAATGTACCATTAATTGAATTTGTCACAAGTGGACTCAAATCAAGTTGTAGAAGAATTTCAAGGATGATCAATGGAAAACGGATGCACCTGAGCTCAATTTCGAGTCTCATAACAAAGGGTGTGAATACTTAGGTAAATAAGGTATTTCTGTTTTTTATTTTTAATACATTTTCAAAAACCATTTTTTGCTTCGTCATCATGGGGTATTGTGTGTAGATTGATCAGGGGAAAAAAATAATTGAATCAATTTTGGAATAAAGCTGTAATGTAGCAAAATGTGGAAAAAGTCAAGGGGTCTGAATACTTTCCAAATGCACTGTATGTCATGGAAAGAGCAGGTGTTCTTAATGTTTTGTACACTCAGTGCATATCTGCCTCACTCAGAGAAATAAGTCACACAGTTAAATGTAACAAATAACTACATGTTTTAATAAAGAAATGTACAAATGATACATTTGTAACATCAATATTTTTATTTATTTATAATTCATACAGTAATATGAGCTCTGTATGTAAAACATTTACATTTTAGTCATTTAGCAGATGCTCTTATCCAGAGCGATTTACAGTGACTTAAGATATCTAGGTGAGACAATCACATATCACAGTCAAATATACAGGATATGAACATTCCATTATAGCTAAACAGAGGATACATATTGTTTCACAAAACAAAAACAAAAAAAACTTCATATACATCTGAAATCTATTAATAAAAAATCTGAGACCAGTAATATTTTACACACATGAAGGTACCAATTAGTCATAATTTCTGATTGAAAAACATAAATGTAAAAAATTAGCATTTTGTTAATAAACTCAACATATTCCTCTCTCATTTTACTTTTTTCTCAAAATAAAACAAATGTTTTTTTAGGATTCCATTTTTAAGTATTACAACTAATTTATGAAATAATACAACTTCTGTCATAAAATGAAAATGAAATGCAGGATTATGCGTTGTGCTGTTCTCATCAACTGATTTTAATCTGTTGGTTTTATGCAGATGTACTGATGTCCATTACATCTCACACCTCATTAAAATGACATTCAATTGGGAAGGTTGCGACATATCCTGTCGCATTCATAAACATCAACAAACCCTTTACGGATTTGTAAACAAGAACTGGTCAATGGAGCAAAGTCCTGTGTCTGCAGATCCACAATTTACAAAACAAATAAACACATAAACAATATCATCCCTGCTGACCCCCAAAAATATTGCTTTCACAAGGAAGGGGCTAATGTTTACAAAATCGTCGTTAAGGAAGTAGTGAGATAACACACACGCACACACAAAATGCTTACCATATCATAGATAAGGGACAGAAAGAAAGCGAGAGAGAGAGAGAGAGAGAGAGAGAGAGAGAGAGAGAGAGAGAGAGAGAGAGAGAGAGAGGGGGGGGGAACAGAGGGATATACTGGGAGAAAAAACTAAAGAGATGCCTCTTTGGTAAACAACATCAAAAGGTGTGCATGAGAATAAAGGGTGTGAGATCTAGAATAAAAGTAGTTTTTCTGGGTTCCGAGCCACAGAGAGAAACACACAGAGAGAGGAACACACAGAGAGCGTGACAGAACACAGACCTCCACACGGATCAGCTCCAAGGTTCAACAGCACATTTTAAGTCACCAGAGACCCGACAACCACCCGGATCAGCAAGAGAAAAACACGGTTGCTGTTTCTCACCCTTCATCAAGCTGAATGTGGACCATTGGATTAACACGTGTGATAGATCTAATTCTGTTCAATTGCAAACAACCTTGGATCGTCCCTGTGGACACAACAACAGTACCACTCCTCTCCATGGCGGAAACTGGGCTCCCCAGGTTGGAAGCTACCTTTATCACCCGGATCCTCTTCCCCCTGCTCTTCTTGCTGCTCCTGATGTGGCCCCTGTCTGGGCAAGGCAGCCCCATATCCCTTGCCCCAGAGAGGCATCACCCTGCTCCCGGGCTGAGGGACAGCCACAGGGGAGTCATAGACCCATCTCTGTTGGAGCAGGACAATGATGTGGACATGCAGAGCCTGCTGGTGAATCTGAGAGGCCAGTTTCTCCGGACCTTCAACCTGTGGCCTGGGCCCTCCTGCCCAGCCGCCTGGCAGTGCCCGTGTGGAGCCTCCTGAGTACATGATGGAGTTGTACAACCGCTTCGCCAATGACCGCACCGCCATGCCCACCGCCAACATCATCCGCAGCTTCAAGAATGAAGGTAGAGGACCGCTGTACTGTATTGGGTATCCATATCCCGTACTTAGTTCAAATTATGCTAGATGGTGTTCTTCTCTTTCATTTGAAGTAAAAAATAATTATTGTGCTGTAAGCCCTTTATCCCTTTATAATGAAAGTATTATTATCACAACTGTTCATCAAAAATGTATTACGTATCCAAATTGACCTGTATTAGGTCAACACATGCATGCATAGAGTAAAAACAATGAAGGATAAATATTTATTTATTTATTTTTACAAATACTGTAGCACCTTAAATATTTGAGTGTTTTTTAATTATTTGGTTGAGAATATCCCAAAAAGTTTAAGGTGAATTTCTCATAATTTTTTTTATTTTTAAATTACAGTTGAAGTCAGAAGTTTACATACACCTTAGCCAAATACATTTAAACTTCGTTTTTCACAATTCCTGACATTTAATCTTAGTAAAAATTCCCTGTTTTAGGGATAACCACTTTATTTTAAGAATGTGAAATCTCAGAATAATAGTAGAGAGAATGATGATTTCAGCTTTTATTTCTTTCATCACATTCCCAGTGGGTCAGAAGTTTACATACACTCAATTAGTATTTGGTAGTATTGCCTGTAAATTGTTTAACTTGGGTCAAACGTTTTGGGTAGCCTTCCACAAGCTTCCAACAATAATTTGGGTGCATTTTGTGGCCCCTTCCTCCTGACAGAGCTGGTGTAACTGAGTCAGGTTTGTAGGCCTCCTTGCTCCCACACGCTTTTTCAGTTCTGCCCACCAATTGTCTATAGGATTGAGGTCAGGGCTTTGTGATGGCGACTCCAATACCTTGACCTTGTTGTCCTTAAGCCATTTTGCCACAACTTTGGAGGTATGCTTGGGGTCATTGTTCATTTGCAAGACCCATTTGCGACCAAGCTTTAACTTCCTGATGTCTTGAGATGTTGCTTCAATATATCCACATAATTTTACTGCCTCATGATGCCATCTATTTTGTGAAGTGCACCAGTCCCTCCTGCTGCAAAGCACCCCCACCTCATGATGCTGCCACCCCTGTGCTTCACGGTTGGGATGGTGTTCTTCAGCTTGCAAGAGTCTCCCTTTTTCCTCCAAACATAATGACAGTCATCATGGCCAAACAGTTTTATTTTTGATTCATCAGACCAGAGGACATTTCTACAAAACATGCGATCTTTGTCCCCATGTGCAGTTGCAAACCATAGTCTGGCTTTTTTTCTGACGGTTTTGGAGCAGTGGCTTCTTCCTTGCTGAGTGGCCTTTCAGGTTATGTCGAAATAGGACTCGTTTTACTGTGGATATAGATACTTTTGTACCTGTTTCCTCCAGCATCTTCTCAAGGTCCTTTGCTGTTGTTCTGGTGGATTGATTCGCACTTTCGCACCAAAGGACGTTCATATCTAGGAGACAGAATGCATCTCCTTCCTGAGCGGTATGACGGCTGCGTGGTCCCATGGTGTTTATACTTGCGTACTATTGTTTGCACAGATGACCGTGGTACCTTCAGGCATTTGGAAATTGCTCCCAAGGATGAACCAGACTTGTGGAGGTCCACAATTTTCTTTCTGAGGTCTTGGCTGAATTCTTTTGATTTTCCCATGATGTCAAGCAAAGAGGCACTGAGTTTGAAGGTAGGCCTTGAAAAACATCCACAGGTACACCTCCAATTGACTCAAATTATGTCAATTAGCCTATCAGAAGCTCCGAAAGACTTCCGGCGCCGACAGAGATGGCCGCCTCGCTTCGCGTTCCTAGGAAACTATGCAGTATTTTTTTTTTTTTACATGTTATTTCTTACATTGGTACCCCAGGTAATCTTAGGTTTCATTACATACAGTCGGGAAGAACTACTGAATGTAAGAGCAACGTCAACTCACCATCAGTATGACCAGGAATATGACTTTCGCCACCCAGGACAACGGAATGGATCCCAGCCTGCGACCCAAAACAACAACGTCATAAAAGCGGCAAACTAAGCAGTCTTCTGGTCAGGCTAGGGAGACGGGCACATCGGGCACCACTCCCTAGCATACTACTCGCCAAAGTCCTGTCTCTTGACAACATCGGTGAAGCCAGCTAGTATCTTCAACCTTCGCGCCGACAGAAACAAGATGAGGGGCGGGGGCATATGCCTTATGATTAACGAGACGATGATTAACGAGACGTGGTGTGATCACAACAACATACAAAAACTCAAGTCCTTCTGTTCACCTGACTTAGAATTCCTCACAATCAAGCTGGGGATTTTAACAAGGCTAATCTGAAAACAAGACTCCCTAAATTGTATCAGCATATCGATTGCGCAACCAGGTCTGGTAAAACCTTGGATCATTGCTATTCTAACTTCCACAACGCATATAATTCCCCCCCCACGCCCTCCTTTCGAAAAAGCTGACCACGACTCCATTTTGTTGCTCCCTGCCTACAGACAGAAACTAAAACAAGAAGCTCCCGCGCTCAGGTCTGTTCAACGCTGGTCCGACCAATCTGATTCCACACTCCAAGACTGCTTCCATCACGTGGATTGGGATATGTTCCGCATTGCTTCCAACAACAACATTTACGAATACGCTGATTCGGTGAGCGAGTTCATTAGAAAGTGCATTGACGATGTCGTTCCCATAGCAACGATTAAAACATTCCCAAACCAGAAACCGTGGATTGATGGCAGCATTCGCGTGAAACTGAAAGCACAAATCACTGCTTTAAACCAGGGCAAGGTGACCAGAAACCGAATACAAACAGTGTAGCTATTCCCTCCGCAAGGCAATCAAACAAGCTAAGCGTCAGTATAGAGACAAAGTAGAGTCACAATTCAACAGCTCAGACACAAGAGGTATGTGGCAGGGTCTACAGTCAATCACGGGTTACAAAAAGAAAACCAGCCCCGTCACAGACCAGGATGTCTTGCTCCCAGGCAGACTAAATCACTTTTTTGCCCACTTTGAGGACAATACAGTGCCACTGCAACCAAAACCTGCGGACTCTCCTTCACTGCAGCCGATGTGAGTAAAACATTTAAACGTGTTAACCCTCGCAAGGCTGCAGGCCCAGACGGTATCCCCAGCCGCATCCTCAGAGCATGCGCAGACCAGCTGGCTGGTGTGTTTATGGACATATTCAATCAATCCTTATCCCAGTCTGCTGCTCCCACATCCTTCAAGAGGGCCACCATTGTCCCTGTTCCCAAGAAAGCTAAGGTAACTGAGCTAAACAGCTGAGGAATGGAGATCAAAATTATAGTTTTAACTGTGTTTTGAAGCTATGCAGTGTTTGTTTATAATTACATTGTCTACAAACAATGGAATAAAACAAGCTTATATTTGGGGTTCTGATGGGGTAAGACTGTTGCTCATGAGGCTTTTCTAAGTTACATTCTTCAAGAATCAACGACTATATATTAATAATTTATATAAAAGTCCGAAAATGGATGTACCAATCACAGATTGCCCCTTTAATGGATTGAATTGAATGAATGAATTCATTAAATCAGATGTCAACCAGATGTCATCAAACAGGCACCAACTCACATCAACAAAACTCTCCAATGCATTAAAATGGAACAATATCAACACAAACTCTCGCTCGCTCTCTCACATAGACATGCAAACACACACACACACACATACGCACAAGCGCGCACACACACACACACACACACACACACACGCGCACGCGCACGCGCACGCACACACACACACACACACACACACACACACACACACACACACACACACACACACACACACACACACACACACACACATTTATAACTCACCATCTCATATTTTCTGACTTATTATCTCATAACTCGTAGTCAGATTTTCTTCTTTGTTTGTGGAAATGGGCTTCCATAGAACAGAGCCCTTACACAACATGTGTAATATTAATGAAAGGATCAGTTCAACAATACACATAACACTTGACAAAACATGCCTCCACCAATCAAATACATGCATAAAAAGTTCATTAACTGCAAAATATGAGAAATTAAGTAAAATCGACACACTTTTCTTGAATAGTCCTACACCATAGAACTACATGTCTGAGTTATTCACAACCACAGACACAGCTCTTTAAAATCACCATACTAATGACAAGTGCATTGCGATATTTTGGCAAGAAGAAAATAGGAAACTATGAGATCAGTGACCTCTGTTGTCTCGTGTTAGATGAAAGCAGAGGCCGTCTATATATGGCTGCAGACAAGAGGGCAAGGACCCAAACCAATTACTGGATGACTGGATGTCAACATGCTAGCATGCTAGCCTCGGTGTAGGAGCTCACTAATTTAATATTTACAGAAACCACTGAAAAGAGGAGTCTGGCCACTGTCAACTAATGCCCAAGTCTAGGAAGCATGTTGAAATAGGTAGTCTTTAATGGTTGTGCTGACAATATCTCATGAATATGGTTTCTATGGCTACTGCTCGTGCTACAGAATGACACGATTCTCAAAACATGCAGTGTATGACCTATCAATTGACTATCATAAAAAATAGATTCTTTCTCTTTGTGTAAGGGTTCATGTGCCAGATTTATGAAAACAAGTTTTTTTTTGGATGTGAAACACACTTAGGCTTAATTGTGCAATTGTTATGTTTAAGTAATAAACTAGTTTGTCTAAGCTAGAAAATGTGTTTTGATTTGTCATCCTGCCCTGCCTTTTCTCTGATGTGGGACAGCTCCCATCTCATCCCTCCCTCTAGATCCCTCAGGCCCATATCTCAATAGCAACCCAGCTCCTTACCCTGATCCCCCTCATCCTGCACTGCAGCTGGACAACAAGACATCATAGAGACCTAAACTTTAGTCTGTAATTGTATGTCTACTCTGTCAGTTGTGCAAGGGTGTGTTTGTGGGTGTTCTTTCCAGCTGTGATTTTGTGTAATTATCTATCCATGCTCGTAGGAATAGTACAAGGGAGAAAAGGAGAGAGAATAAATAATAGACACACAGATAAAGAAGAACAGAGAGGTTTAGTAGGAGAGAGAGGCAGCGCGAGACAGAGCAAGATGGAGAGATGAGAAAAGAGAGATGAGAGATAGAGAGAGACAGAGATACAGAGAGAGACCGAGCAAGCGAGAGAAAGGGGGAGGGTGCTGTGAGATGTAAGGAATCATTGAACGTGAGTATTTACACGGGAGGAAACCTCCTAATTGCCTGTAATGAGGACAGGGGGATGTGTGGCTTACGGTCAACGATGCTGCCCTCCATTCAGCCAGCTCTCTGCCCCGCAGCCCCACTGATCAGGGAGATACAGTAGTTGGCACACTTGTCGGAGGCCAATTGTCCTGAGGAAGTTGTGCTGAGGTCATGTTGACATGTGGACTAGCTGTGTGGTGAAGAGCTAGGTGTGTGCCTGCATCCTCCAGGGATGGCCCTCGGGCCTGTCTTCCCCTTTCAACCCCAACAATGTTAATCACAGCTAGGGCGAGCCACACGTCGCCAGGAATAAACACTACTGTTCTGTATTGTACCCCAGGCAGCAGCAGATCATTCAGGAGCTCTAGTGGATACACAAAGACGTCTGTGGAGTGTAATGATGTTAGGGATGTCTGAAACTATCTGTACATTTCCACGCTCTGCACAAAGACATCAAATCAAGCTTTATTTGTCACATACGCCGAATACAACATGTGTAGACCTCACCGTGAAATGCTTACTTATAAGCCCTTAACAGTGTAGTTCAAGAAAGAGTTTAGAAAATATTTACCAAATAAGCTAAACTAAAAAAAAGTATAAAATGTAACACAATAAAATAACAATATATAGGCTATATACTGGGGGAAAAGTTTAGTCAAGGTCATTTGTACATGTAGGTAAGGGTGAAGTGACTATGCATAGATAATAAACAGCCATTAACATCAGTGTACAAAACAAATGGAAGGGGGGGTGGGTGTCAATGTAAATAGTCCGGTGGCCATTTTATTAATTATTCAGCAGTCTTATAGCTTGGGGGTAGAAGCTGTTAAGGAGCCTTTTGGTCCTAGACTTGGCACTCCAGTACCGCTTGCCATGCGGTAGCAGATTAAACGTTTTTTTTACTTGGGTGACTAGAGTCTGACATTTTTTGGGCTTTCCTCTGACACAGCCTGGTATATACAGTAGGTCCTGGATGGCAGGAAGCTTGGCCCCAGTGTTGTACTGGGCTGTATGCACTACCCTCTGTAGCGCCTTACGGTCAGATGCTGAGCAATTGCTATACCAGGCGGTGATGCAACCGGTCAGGATGCTCTTGATGGTGCAGCTGTAGAACCTTTTGAGGATCTGGGGACCCATGCCAAATCTTTTCAGTCTCCTGAAGGGGAAATGGTGTTGTTGTGCCCTCTTAACGACTGTCTTGGTGTGTTTGGACCATGATAGTTTGTTGGTGATGTGGACACCAAGGAACTTGAAAATCTCGACCCACTCCACTACAGCCCCGTTGATGTTAATGGGGGCCTTTTTGGCCCACCTTTTCCTGTAGTCCACGATCAGCTCCTTTATCTTGCTCACATTGAGGGAGAGGTTGTTGTCCTGGCACCACACTGCTAGGTCTCTCTCGGTTGAGGATCACCGTGGCAGACATGTTGTTGCCTACTCTTACCACCTGGGGGCGGTCCATCAGGAAGTCCGGGATCCAGTTGCAGTGGGAAGTGTTTAGTTCCAGGGTCCTTAGCTTAGTGATGAGCTTTTTGGGCAATATGGTGTTTTTAACGCTGAGCTGTAGTCAATGAACAGCATTCTCACTTTTGTCTAGGTGAGAAAGGGCAGTGTGGAGTGCGATTGAGATTGCGTCATCTGTGGATCTGTTGGGGCAGTATGCAAATTGGAGTGGGTCTAGGGTATCCGGGAGGATGCTGTTGATGTGAGTGTTATGGGGCGGTGTGAGTGTTACGGGGCGGTAATAATTTAGGCAGGTTACCTTCGCTTCCTTGGGCACAGGGACTATGGTGGTCTGCTTGAAACAAGTATGTATTACTATTACTATAGACTTACTATTCCAGGTGTGCTCTATGCTGCTCAGGGCTTTACTGTTGTACTATTAGTAACTTTCATCTCCTCAATCAGTGCTAAACTGACTATCACTGATATGGGGGACTTCTTTTTTGGGGGACAATTTAATTTTTTTGTCATTGTAGCCTCAACACACACACTAGACTAGTGTACTGTAAAAACAACTATTTCCTGTGTCTATGATTCATGTTTTCGCTCTCAATCTAGCATCTATTTCTCCCCAACCACGCTGTGACTCTACTGAGTAGCCTACATGTTGCAAGTTATTGACTTGAGCCCCTTGTTACAATCAGTCAGAAATTGACTCAATGAAGACATCTTGTGGTCTTCCAAGGTATTTATGGACTCTGATTCTGCATCATGTAAACTTTCCAGGACCACCATTCTGACATTATTATGAAACCGCTGAGTCTTAATAAAATACAGCAGTTACTACTCAGTACTTAGCCGTATTCCAGAAAACATTATCTGTGATTGAGTTCAAGTAGAGTGAAATGTACTTTTTGTTAACAAAATGTGGAAAAGGGGAAGGGGTCTGAATACTTTCAGAATGCACTGTAATTTGAATAAACCTTGAGTACATTTTATGTATATTTCTCAACGTATTAGTAGTTATGTATTTACTACAATTCTAATTTAGTGTAAACAAATATTTATATGTAGTTGACCAATAAACAGTGGTGGAAAAAGTACTCAATTGTCATACTTGAGTCATTTTTGATTAAGGCATCTTTACTTTAAGTAAAAGTCAACAAGTAAAATATTACTTGAGTAAAAGTCTAAAACTATCTAGTTTTAAATGTAATTAAGTATAGTGCTGGAAAAAAGTACTCAATTGTCATACTTGAGTAAAAGTATAAAAAGTACAAGTAAATGCTATACATCAAATTCCTTACATTAAGTAAACCAAACAGCACGATGTTCTTGTTTTTTTTTTAGTTTACAGACAGTGTCACGCCCTGTGTACTCTAGTTTTTGTATGTCTATGGTTTTTTGTATATCTATGTTGGCCTGATATGGTTCCGAATCAGAGACAGCTGTTTATCGTTGTCTCTGATTGGCGATCATATTTAGGTAGCCATTTCGCTCATTTGTGTTGTGGGATCTTGTCTACGGTTAGTTGCCTGTGTGCACCAGCAGCTGCACGTTTCGTTTAGTTGTTTGTTGATTTGTTCCGTGAGTTTCGATTTTTAAAATGTGGAACTCTCATGCTGCGCCTTGGTCCGATCCTTACGACAAACGTGAAAGACAGGGGCACACTCCAACACTCAGACATTAGTATTTACGAACTGGGTACTTGCGTTTAGTGACTCAGCCAGATTAAACGCAGTGGGGATGACAACGCATGATATTGATAGGTTTGAATTGGACCACAATTCTGTCCTTCCTGATTCTTTGAACAAGTACTTTTTTGATATCAGGGAAAATGTATGGGAGTAAAAGTACATTTTCTTTAGGAATGTAGTGGCGTAAAAGTTGTCACAAATATAAATAGTGAAGGAAAGTACCCCCCAAAACGACTTAAATAGTCATTTTAAGTATTTTTACTTGACATCACTGCCAATCAAAGTGATTGTATTATAGTATACTAGCATGATCAATTAATAACCTTTTACTGCAGTTGGCTAAATCAAGGTCACAGAGTGTTTATTGGTAGTATTACACAAATCTACTTTGAAACAAGAGTATACACCTCATCCACATGGGAATGGGCTTAAAAAGCCTGCACCATGTGAGATATAGCATTAAATGTATTACATTGAGGTTGCATCCCAATATTACACTTTATTTACATCACAGCAGACTGAAATATAACAGAACTGTTTTAAAAAGAAACACGAGCGATACACTTAAAAAAAACTGAAATTATAACATTCTACCCATGACGCCACTAGAGGATGATTTGGTCATTTATATTTTCTTTACAAATAGTGTATTTATAATATATTCCAAGCATACTTTTACAAATAGACCTAATCATTAACCACATTAACTATTGTAATTAGCCATGCAAAGGTTACCTTGATTGACCAAAGCATCTTCTCAGCCAATGTTACAACAGTTATTTACAAATAGTTGTGGCTGGAGTGACCAGTTGTTCACATTGCAGTAAAACATTAACATACAAAAAATGTGTTAAGTATAATTAAAAGTGCAACATTATTCAGTTGGAAAATGAACATCAAATTTCACTTAGCTAAATATGAGGAACAACATATAATTCAAAACTACAGGTGCAGAAAAGGATGCTGGGTAATATGCAAAAATATCACAAATGTATCATTTGATTCATTTGAACATTTCTTTACAGTTCAGACATATAAAAAAGTAGTTATTTGTTACATTTGACTGTGTAAAACCAAGCAGTACAAATTATTTCTCTGAGAGTGAGGCAGATACAGTTGAAGTCGGAAGTTTACATACACTTTAGCCCCCGTGCTTCACGGTTGGGATGGCGTTCTTCGGCTTGCAAGCGTCCCCCTTTTTCCTCCAAACATAACAATGGTCATTATGGCCAAACAGTTCTATTTTAGCTTCATCAAACCAGAGGACATTTCTCCAAAAAGTACGATCTTTGTCCCCATGTGCAGGTGCAAATCATAGTCTGGCTTTTTTTATGGCGGTTTTGGAGCAGTGGCTTCTTCCTTGCTGAGCGGCCTTTCAGGTTATGTCTATAGGACTCATTTTACTGTGGATATAGATACTTTTGTACCCGTTTCCTCCAGCATCTTCACAAGCTCCTTTGCTCTTGTTCTGTAACTGATTTGCACTTTTCGCACCAAAGTATGTTCATCTCCAGGAGACAGAACGCATCTCCTTCCTGAGCGGTATGACGTCTGCGTGGTCCCATGGTGTTTATACTTGTCCATCTGTACAAACAACAGTACACGTGGTACCTTCAGGCATTTGGAAATGGCTCCCAAGGATGAACCAGACTTGTGGAGGTCTACAATTCTTTTTCCTGAGGTCTTGGCTGATTTCTTTTGATTTTCCCATGATGTCAAGCAAAGAGGCACTGAGTTTGAAGGTAGGCCTTGAAATACATCAACAGGTACACCACAATTGACTCAAATGATGTCAATTAGCCTATCCGAAGCTCCTAAAGCCATGACATAATTTACTGGAATTTTCCAAGCTGTTTAAAGGCACAAACTTAGTGTATGTAAACTTCTGACCCACTGGAATTGTGATACAGTGAATTATAAGTGAAATAATCTGTCTGTAAACAATTGATGGTAAAATTACTTGTGTCATACACAAAGTAGATGTCCTAACCGACTTGCCAAAACTATAGTTTGTTAACAAGAAATTTGTGGAGTGGTTAAAAAACTAGTTTTAATGACTCCAACCTAAGTGTATGTAAACTTCCGACTTCAACTGTATATAAACATTTATAATAATGTGTCTCTACCCGCGGACATTCATCCACTCGCAAAATATTTACAGCCTCCAAACAGTGGTGAATGGAAAGAGACATCTGTTACACAAAACACCAAAATGTGTGATGACATTTTCCGATCGTCATTAACAGGGATGCAAACTGCTGAGGGCCCAAAAAGGTGACACTTTTGTTTTGCATTGAAACATGCAAAAAAAATCCCTGTTAGGGGGAAATGCAGGCTTTAACTAATTAAACAACAAAGAATATGATCTACATGATCAGTCTCTATGTGTAAAATAAAAAGTGGTTCATGTGAACCTGACTCACAGCTAAAAAATGTAAGGAAAGCAATCCAATGTTATTTGTTACCTAGACTTTACTGTTAGCCATGCCAGCCTTTATAATAGAAAGTTTATGACCACACACGAATATTGCACTTGGGAAAAAACATCTTAAAGTAGAAATAGAATGAAACAAACAGGGATTATATTTTTGCTCTATTATAGTGGCCACTATAGTAGACATCGATCAAGTGCACAAGGCTATATTGGCAAAAATAACGTTCACTGAGTAAAACATATATAGAATCCCCCCTCACCCACGTGTTCCTGTCAAGTTCAACACAACAAAAACAATATATTTGGGCTACAGTGCACATTATTACATTGTACACTTTCTGTCTGTGGACATCAGCAAAAGTGAGAAAGAGGGAAAATGTGTGGTGTTCCTTTCACCTCTATAGTGGCATCCAGTTTAAGCCAGGCCCATCTCCAACTACACTTGATCCCTGAATCCACTTGTTTAACAAGCAATGCCTCATTTTCACCTAATTCTCTCACTCTGAAAATTAACCACATACTGTACAGGGAAAACATTAGTTAGCATAGTGGTTAGTTTGTTAGCGAGTTAACATTTCACATAGTTGCTTACTGGACCCTGGCAATCTAACAGGTTATAACTTGAGAAACGGCAAGGAGTCGTATACCAGTTAATACTATAGCGAATTGGTTAGGTTACTAATGTTAGCTCATCTGATGTTGTAACTTTAGCTAGCTGACGTTAGCGGTCTGATTTTATTAGCAAGCTCATTTTCACACCATACACTCAATTATTTGATCTGATAATGCTGCTCAACATTTCTCTGGATAGCAGAGAATTCGAGCCAGCTAGCAAAATACTTAATGCTAATACTTGTTCCACCACACTTTCTCCCTCACCTCAAACTTTCCAAATGCCAGTAGTTTTTCAGTTATAGCTCATGAAGTATGCTTCATCACTTTCTCACCCCTATCTCCATGGTCAGGCTTCTCACCTAACGTTACCTCTTCGTTATCGTGCCTGCCCATCCAACATCACTACCCTGGACGGTTCTGACTTCGGTATTTGTTAGTGTCCACATATTCTAGGTGTCTGGTTAGACTGTAAACTCTCCCTCCACTCACATTAAGCATCTCCAATCAAAAACTAAATTTAGAATCGGCTTCCTATTTCGCAACAAAGCATCCTTCACTCATACTGCCAAACATACCCTCGTAAAACTGACCATCCTACCGATCCTTGATTTCGGCGATGTCATTAACAAAATAGAATCCAATTCTCTACTCAACAAACTGGATGCAGTCTATCACAGTGCCATCCATTTTGTCACCAAAGTCCCATATACCACCCACCGCTGCGACCTGCATGCACTCGTTGGCTGGCCCTCGCTTCATATTCGTCACCAACCCCACTGGCTCCAGGTCATCTATAAGTCTATGCTAGGTAAAGCCCCACCTTATCTCAGCTCACTGGTCACCATAGCAGCACCCATCAGTAGCACACGCTCCAGAAGGTATATTTCACTGGTCACCCCCAAAGCCAATTCCTACTTTGGCGGCCTTTCCATCCAGTCCTCTGCTGCCAATGACCGGAACGAACTGCAAAAATCACTGAAGCTGGAGACTCATATATCCCTCACTATCTTTAAGCACCAGCTGTCAGAGCAGCTCACAGATCGCTGCACCTGTACATTGCCCATCTGTAAATAGCCCATCCAACTACCTCATCCCCATACTTTATTGATTTATCTTGCTCCTTTGCACCCCAGTATCTCTACTTGCACATTCATGTTTTGCACATCTATCACTCCAGTGTTTAATTGCTATATTGTAATTACTTCACCACCATGGCCTATTTATTGCCTTACCTCCCTTATCTTACCTCATTTGCACACACTGTATATATAATTTTTCTACTGTTTTATTGACTGTATGTTTGTTTATTCCATGTGTAACTCTGTGTTGTTGTATGTGTCGAACTGCTTTACTTTATCTTGGCCAAGTCGCAGTTGTAAATGAGAACTTATCCTCAACTAGCCTACCTGGTTAAATAAATACATAAAAGGGGATGTGCTTCTGTAACTGGCAAACTGACTTTCCAGATTGGCTGAGTAAATGATTGGATAAGCCTTGGATACAGCTCCAAACACGATTGGGTCACCTATTTTGGATTCAAAACGGCGAATTTCACCTAAAGGTGACTAGTTTGCATTCCTGCATTAAGCCAGAATTTATGCGTCAACTGCTGTCCGTGTGCGTCTTGGTGGCGCCAACTCACCTTTGCCTTGGCAAAATGTCAGTGTTCTCTTCTAACCACATCACATTTTGGAGTATAGGCTATACCAATGTGAAGGAAAAATGAAGATACAGATGACAATTTTCTAAGACAACAGTACTGTGTGTTATAACGATTGTAGAAGGGGAACAGCAATCCCACATGTTATACATTGAAGAGATGGGGTGGGGTTGTATCACTTGGATGCCACTATGTAATAGATAAGTGTAACAGTATAGACTTTACGTCCGTCCCCTCACCCCGACCTGGGCGCGAACCAGGGACGCTCTGCACACGTCAACAGTCACCCTCGAAGCTGTTACCCATCGCTCCACAAAATTGCAGAGCAAGTGATGTCACCGATTGAAACGCTATTTAGCGCGCACCACCGCTCACTAAGCTAGCCGTTTCACATCCGTTACATAAGCTTGCCAAGAAACATCAGTAGAGAGGAGTGTGCTGAACTGAACCAGATGTTCCTTGCCTATATATGCTAAAATGTATTTATGTCTAAGAGTCCAATGCTGGCTGCATCCAGAAAAGGTCTCCCCTACGCAGGTCACTATTGAATAAACCCTGGGTGAATGCTTAACAGTTCTCGACTACAAAAGCAGTTGTTTCTACAACACACAGTTTTCAAGTCCATTTGCTCATATTTCATGCAGTAATGATAAAAGGTGGTGTAATTGCCTACAGTTCTCTTGACATTTTGTTTTAATTATTTTGATAGGCTCATGTACAGTGAAACACTATATATTTTGCACCGGACCATAGCGCCTTACTTTCACACCTGAAAATAATCAGAGGGAAAAAAAACGCTCGTACGAAGCTCTAAGAAACGTATGGTTATCAGAACGTTATGCGCTAGCTGGGCTATTAGTGACAGTAGAACAAATAGCCTGACTATAAGAGTAGAGTAATTATAACAGGCTATTAACAGTCTATTACAAACATGCCAATTTAGCCATATTATCACATATTGAGATCTCTGCCATACCTAAGTCCCATATGAATCAACACATAAGCACCTGGAATTTACAAAACAAACACTTTATAAAATGTATTTCCAATCAAAAACAGTTTTCCTAAACCTAACCGTTACTCTAACCTTCACTCCTAAACTGAACCTTAACCTAACCCCTAAGCTTAAAGGGACTTTGCAATTTTGCAAAGCCCTTTATCTACTTCCCCAGAGTCAGATGAACTCATGGATACCATTGTTATGTCCGCACACACACACACACACACACACACACACACACACACACACACACACACACACACACACACACACACACACACACACACACACACACACACACACACACACACACACACACACACACACACACACACACACACACACACACGTGGTGTAGGCACACAAATCCGTTGATGGCAGGGCCATCAAAAATTTAGATGGGTGTCACATCCTGACCATAGAAAACCTGTATTTTCTATGGTAGAGTAGGTCAGGGCGTGAGTAGTTTTTGTTGTTGTTCTAGTTTATATTTTCTATGTGGGGTTCTAGGTTTGATTTTCTATGTTGGTGATTTGTATGATTCCCAAATAGAGGCAGCTGGTTATCGTTGTCTCTTATTGGGGATCATACTTAAGTAGAATGTTTTCCACCTGTGGGTTATGGGATATTGTTTATGTATAGTGTGTTTGAGCACTACGTAGTCACGGGTCTTTGTAAATTGTGTTATTTTGTTTTCAGTTTCACTTATTCATTAAAAGATGTGGAACTATACTCACGCTGCACCTTAGTCCGACTATCATCATTATAACGAGCGTGACAATGGAACTAAATTTAGGCACTCAAATCATTAAATTATCATTAAAGAATAGCCTACCTTATACCCTACTGTAATCAATCGCACACAACAAACCATTTAACCATGTGATTTTGCATTAAATGACCAATTTGTTTTGTAGACCTACATAAATGCATGACTCTTGCATTTAACATGCAACTCACA
This sequence comes from Oncorhynchus gorbuscha, assembly GCF_021184085.1. Taxonomy (NCBI): domain Eukaryota; kingdom Metazoa; phylum Chordata; class Actinopteri; order Salmoniformes; family Salmonidae; genus Oncorhynchus; species Oncorhynchus gorbuscha. Next base: position 74,450,526 of record NC_060177.1, read on the forward strand.
TAGACCTACACATAATAAACCAGAGGCCTAAAGCTTAATTAATAGACTACAAGACTAGAACATAATGCCCAAATATGACTGTAATAATCACAATAGGCAGCCATAGCCAATATAGACAAGAACAGTGGTCACCAAACTTTTCTTAGCCGAGATCACTTTGAGTAAAAATACAAGCCTAGTGCAATTCTCTGCTGGGTGCAGGAGATCAAGTGTTCCTACAATGTGTGATATCAATGAAATGGTTCAATAGCCTATAGGGCCTAACTATAGTGCATGGCGGAGAAGCACAGCGCTAAGTTCAATTTCCAATTAAACTACATTCCTAAAAATGATAGGCCATTGACTGGAAATAAGTATTGTTTCATTAATTTGCCTAATTTAATATATAATAAGAGAGGTCCAATTAGAGTCCTGTATATTTCAAAACTGGAGTCTCATGCTAGGCTATATGATGGTAATAGGTCCGTTTTTGTAGCCTACAACTTGCGAAGCGCATCAGAGCATAAGTTGAAATAACTTCTTTATTTCACTGGACTGATGGTCATGTCTCAGCAGAGGGAGGTAGAGAGTGCGAGTCGAAGTAGAGAAACGTGTTTCATGATTTCTAAAAGTATCAGTGTTGTAGTGCTGATCATTGTCTCTGAATGTACTGAAACTATCTTTAAGGCCCTTGATTAGATCAATGCAATCAGTGACTGATATAGAGGGGGATTGGAGGCCCTTCATGGCAAAATCACTGATATCAAATAACTTGGCAAATGCGCCAACATCCTCTTTTATACAAGGTCTGTTGAACAAGATTAACAGTGAGCTTTGTTTGGCTAACTAGCTAGCTAACGCTGAGTAGCCTACACAGTGGTAAGCTACTGTTTCCTGCACATGGTATCAGTGTGAAGTGACACGTGCCAGAACCCGTCCATTATTTTGAAGTTGATAAGCTGTAAATAATCAAGCATAATTCAAATTAATTTGAATTCATGAATGGAATTTATTTTATGTACAGCACTAGATTTTTTGTGGTGTCCTGAAAGGCATCTTCCAAATAAAATGCATTATTCTTATTGTCTCTGAAGCCTGTGATAGAAAAATGACTTGTTAACCTGATTTGTTTGATATTAATAGTTAGATATTAATACTTAACAAATGGGATATTTCTGTCCTGTTAGTGTCTGTGTTTTTATGGTCTCCACTCTAGTTCCCTGCCACTAATCTGGGCGTATGGTCACCAGAGATGGCTTGAGTTGACAAATGAGTTAAAGACTGCATTGCATAGAAAATATGTGGTTGGTGTAACCAGGAGGAGTTTAGAACAATTCCTCATAGTCTCTAAATCATCCTTGCATCTGGGAAACTAAGCCAGGGAGGGGTGAAGACATCACCCACGTGCAGATAACAACAGAATGAACCCAGAGTGACTTATTTCCACGACAAGCCTCTGATTCTGTCTCTGATTCTGAAGGATGCAATTTCCAATCCAGCAACAGAAAGTTGTTTGAGATTTTTGTTTTAAGCCTATCCCAAACCTTAACCACTCAGAGTTAAATGCCTAACCTTAAGATTTCGGAAGTTAATGCATACACTTAACCTTAAACACTTTCAAATTTGCAACAACTTCGAAAAGTTATGTTTGAGAAACCTGGACGAATGTCTAATTCTGACGTGAGACAGTGAGAGCTAGTTGAGGCTTCACTGTGTGGCTGTTACCAAGTTGTATCCAGGCTGTATCACAACTGGCCGGGATTGGGAGTCCCATAGGGAGGCACACGATTGGCCCAGCGTCGTCCGGGTTTGGCCGTCATTGTAAATAAGAATTTGTTCTTAACAGACTTGCCTATTTAAATAAATGTTACATTTAAAAAAGTGCCATAGAGGGAAAAGCAAGCACAGATTGGTTCAATCCAAAGCCTACGTGTAAAGAATATTAAATAATGCATCTGTGATTGTATTTATTGCAACTTTCTGAAGATGCAATGTCACGGGAATGCCTGTGTCTACCACTTTGTGCAGCCAGTAAATTATTTTGATATATATATATTTTTTTACATGTAAACTTTAACTAGGAAAGTCAGTTAACATTGCAGAAACAGTCGTTTCTAAAGGCCTTCCGGTAAACTTTCCAAATGAAATGTTAACTGCAAAGTAGGCTTACCTGGTAAAATGAATTGTATCAAATCGGGTGGTATTTTGATTACCAAACTCTGCTATTGCACATGCAGTACAGAAACACTGCCAGCCAAAAACCAGTCTCTTGATGTGCTCAATTGAAATTAAAAGGGGAACTAAAACCTGCAAAATATAAAGTTGTATTTTCTTCCTCACACCTCAAAAGTGGTCTCCTGATGTGATTTAAGCTTTGTTGTACGTGCACATACATACACAGTCAGACCCCAGGCTTTTCCCCCTCCTCCTCCTCCTCCTCATTGTCCTCCCTCCATGTTTCCTCCCAGCCTCCTCCCTTACCCTCAGGTAGGTCCCACAAAGCCAGTCCCAGTGCCTGAAGTAGGGGGCGTAGTTCCCCCTGTAGACGTGGTGGTGTGCCTGGTGGAAGGGGGCCCCTCCGAAGCAGGGCAGCAGTCTATGGAGGGCCCAGGGCAGGTCATAACCACAGTGGTCCTCTACGGCCAGCCAGGTGTTGAGCAGGTGGAACAGGGCCTCGCTCAAAGGGTGGCAGCCCACCACCCAGGCACTGGTCAGGGCCAGCACCTGCAGGGAAAGGAGCTCAGCCGGGCTGGCATCCTGGGCAGTCAGGGCAAAGGTAATCCGATTCTGGTGGTGAGCCTGGTGGACCATCCGATACAGCCAAGGAACCCTGGGGACCATACAGACATAACTTTGATGTGTATTGTGTTGGTCTATAACTTTGTTGTCTGGGTTACAACTAAATTATCAAAAACATAGGTGTGTGGTGAATTAAGAGGAGTAGCCTTTAGTGATTGAACCAGTGACACCTCAAATCAAATCACATTTTTTGGACACATATGTCACGCCCTGGTCGAAGTATTTTGTGTTTATCTTCATGTATTGGGTCAGGCCAGGGTGTGGCATGGGGTTTTTGTATTGTGGTGTGTTTTGTCTTGGGGTTTTGGTGTTGGTATTGGGATTGTAGCTTAGTGGGGTATCTAGCAAAGTCTGTCTGGAGTGGTTCTCAATCAGAGGCAGGTGTTTATCGTTGTCTCTGATTGGGAACCATATTTAGGCAGCCATATTCTTTGAGTTTGTCGTGGGTGATTGTCCTTAGTGTCTTTGTTCCTGTCGCTGTGTTAGTTGACAAGTATAGGCTGTTTCGGTTTTCGTTACGTTTATTGTTTTGTAGTGTTTTGTGTTAATTCATGTTTACGTTTGTTGATTAAACATGGATTGCAATCTACACGCTGCGGTTTGGTCCGACTCTCCTTCATCACCAAAAGAGAACCGTTACAACATACACATGGTTAGCCAATGTTATTGCCAATGTTATTGCCAGTGTTGGGAAACACTTGTGAAATGCTCTGGTGATTGAACCAGTGACCCCTGCAGTTACAGGGCGAGCACATTCTTGGCAGATGCTATGGTATGCTTACATACAGGAAGGCCCTGAGAAGCAGTGACATGCAGTCGGGGTAGGCAGTGCTTAACCTGTGATAATCTAAGAAAAAAAGCTACTATGAAAAGCCAAATAAAAAACACAATTATATAAATTATTATTTTTTGTTATCTAATGTTTTTTCTCAATGATTCTAGTTGTTTTTATGCTCAATCTCAAAAGTTGCTAAAACTGCATCAAAACCTCAGGAAAGGAGCCAGGGTATTCATGCCTTCCTTCCTGACTCCAGTCACTGTTCAAACCACATTTTATTTGTCACATGCACCGAATACAACAGGTGTAGACCTTAAAGTGAAATGCTTACTTACAAGCCCTTAACCAACAAAGCTTTAAGAAGTTAAGACAAAAAAAGATCAATAGAAAATAAAAGTAACAAATAATTAAAGAGCAGCAGTAAAATAACAGTAGCGAGGCCATATACGGGGTGTATCTGTACAGAGTCAATGTGTGGGTGCACCGGTTAGTCGAGGTAATTGAGATAATATGTACATGTAGGTAGAGTTAGTGACTATGCATAGATTATAAACAGAGTAGCAGCAGTGTAAGAGGGGTCTGGGTAGCCCTTTGATTAGCTGTTCAGGAGTCTTATGGCTTGGGGGTAGAAGCTGAACCTCTTACGGCTATAGAGATGCTAGCGTCTCTCCTGGCCAATAGCCTGGGGAAATGCGTAGCGCCAAATTCAAATAGTACGAGATAAACTCAAACTTTCATTAAATAGCACATACAGGGTACTCAATTAAAGCTACACTTGTTGTGTATCCAGCCAACATGTCAGATTTTTTAAATGTTTTTCGGCGAAAGCTTGAGAAGCTATTATCTGATAGTATGCACCTCCCCGAAATACCTGAGGGAGACGTAAACAAAAGAATTAGTGTAGCCAGCGCTATACAAAACGCAGAAATAAAATATAAAACATGCATTACCTTCTTTGTTGGCACTCCAATATGTCCCATAAACATCACAATTGGTTCTTTTTTTCAATTAATTCCGTCCATGTATACCCAAAATGTCCATTTATAAAGCCCGTCTGATCCAGAAAAAAACAGCTTTCCAAAACGCAACGTCATTTTTTTAAATTAAAAAGGTTGCCTATAAACTTTGCCAAAATACTACAAACTACTTTTGTTATCCAACTTTAGGTATTTGTAAACGTTAATAATTGATCAAATTGATGACGGGGCGATCAATAGCAGCAAGTCAAGAAATCATGGAAGATTTTCTCTCTTTCATAACTTTCCACCGTGTAACCTCTGACAGGAAGTGCCTATTCTTCATTTCACCAAAGATTAACTTAAACCCAATTCCAAAGACTGGCGACATCGTGTGGAAGCTGTAGGAACTGTAAACTGGGCGCTATCTAATTTCCCTTGCCATAGACAATACAGGGAACTGGCGGAGGGATATATATATTTTTGTGAACAGTTCTTCCTTGGGGTTTTGCCTGCTACACAAGTTCTGTTATAGTCACAGACATGATTTAACCAGTTTTATAAACTTCAGAGTGTTTTCTATCCACACATACTAATCATATGCATATACTATATTCCTGGCATGAGTAGCAGGACGTTGAAATTTTGCACACTTTTTATCAAAAAGTTGAAAAAATTGACCCTAACCTCTAAGAGAAGCCTCTTGGACCTAGACTTGGCGCTCCGGTTCCACACAGTAACAGAGAGAACAGTCTATGACTAGGGTGGCTGGAGTCTTTGACAATGATTAGGACCTTCATCTGACACCGCCTGGTATTTTATTTTAGTGATGAAACTATGGTGTTTAATTTTGGAACCAGGGTCCAGGATGCAGGGCACATGGTGTTTAACCAGTTTGAATTCATCTGTGGATCTGTTTGGGCGGTATTACCATGGAATGGGTCTACCTTTATTTAACTAGGCAAGTCAGTTAAGAACAAATTCTTATTTTCAATGAAGGCCTAGGAACAGTGGGTCCTAATCATTGTGCCTGTTCAGGGGCAGAATGGCAGATTTGTACCTTGTCAGCTCGGGGGTTTGAACTTGCAACCTTCCGGTTACTAGTGCATCAACGCGGTATTCTAACCAGGGTTTCTGGGATAATGGTATTAGGCTACCATGCTTCATGGCCGATGGAGTATTTAGAGGTCCTGGATGGCATGTTGGACAGCTTGGCCCCAGTGATGTACTGGGCCGTATGACCACTACCCTCTAGTGCCTTGCGGTCGGAGGCCGCAAGCAGTTGCTCTTGGTTGGTTTGTGTCATACCAGGCAGTGATGGAACCAGTCAGGATGCTCTCGATGGTGCAGCTGTAGAACCTTTTGAGGATCTGAGGACCCATGCCACATCTTTTCAGTCTCCTGGGGGGGGAATAGGCTTTGTCGTGCCGTCTTCATGACTGTCTTAGTGTCCGACTCGTTGAAGAAGAATTCCTCCAGTACGGGGTGAGTAATTGCTGCCCTGATATCAAGAAGCGTTTTCCTGTTTGCTTATGGCAGTCGTATACAGCTCATTGAGCGGGTTTTAGTGCCAGCATTTGTCTGCGGTGGTATATAGACAGCTCTTTTCCGGTCATAAGACATGGTGGCAGAAACATTATGTTCAAAATATGTTACAAATAATGCAAAAAAACATACACAATAGCACAATTGGCTACAAGATCGTAAAACGGCAGCCGTCTCCTTTAGCAACATTATTATTTCCATGGGAAGGACAGGGTACGCAAAAGAATCACTGCTTTGCCTAGCTTCATTTGTTGCATTGAGACTATTTCATATGTTGTGCATGCGTATTGCCTAAACATTTGTGGGTAAGCTCTGCACATTTGGGCATGTCTACATAATTGTATATAAGACAGCCGATCAGAGATCAGAGGAATGTTTTACAACACTTTGGACAAAAGCCAGGTTTGATAATTGTGTTATCCTTGGCCGTGCAACGCTGTTACTGAGAGGTTCACCCTAAAAGACAAAACACATTTTCCTTGCAATTAGTGGGATAGGCTACTGTTGAATGAAAATACATGTAGAGTATATAACTGAAGCATTTTATTTATCTAGCTAGAATTTCATTTGAGACACTGACATTTTGAACTGCATTTTCAATCATTTTTATTGTTGATATGGACATTTTGTTAGAACATTTATTATACAGTACCAGTCAAAAGTTTGGACACACCTACTCATTCAAGTGTTTCTTTATTTTTACTATTTTTTTACATTGTATAATAACAGTGAAGACATCAAAACTATGACATAATTATGTTGGAAGTTGGTCTTTTACCAAATAGGTCTATCTTCTGAACCCCTCCCCTACCTTGTCACAACACAACTGATTGGCTCAAATGCATTAAGAAAAAAAGTAATGTTGTGGAATTGATAACATTTGTAAGATGTTTAATATTCATCAAATGTGTGTAAGTTACTTCTCATCAAATGTGTGTAAGTTACTTCTCATCAGAATGGTATATTTGTATAATACTGTGGTGAGGTTGCAGTTATCTGTTCTATGTCAGGACTAAGTTGCATGGGCCACAGAGAGGGGAGAGGTCAAGGGGTCATCTTTTCGGTGTGGCAGTGACTCCCTACTTTTCTCATGGGGGGGAAAGGAGGGTGGAATCATTCTATGCTCCCTCTTTGTTGACCTGTAGGGTCACTCTCCTCTCCGTGAGTTTGTCCAGGAGTTTGTATTTAGAGTGGGTTGTATATAAATGACAATTTGATATATGCCTATTGATATGGAGGATTTGGTTTATGGTTCTGGGGTTTGGGAAAGGAGACAAAGCTGAACGATGAATTATGTCTATGCTGTTTGACTATGTGTGTCTCTGCTATTAAAGGAACTCAGTTGCATTGTAAAGGTCTCACAGAGAATCCACTGGGAGACACTGAATTTATCTGAGAGTCACAGGATTGTGATAAGAGCTCATATAATTAAAGATTGACTTTTATAACTAACTCTGACGTGTGTGTGTGGTTTGCTCCCATGATTTGGTAAATAGAGGAAATTTCCACGACAGTAATTCCACAAATTAACTTTTTCTTGAAACTCCAGGCTAACCGGCAGGGGACCTGGGAGCAGCATTGGGCCCCAGAGATGCGTCTGTACAGGCCCACCTCTGTGTGGACACATCCTGGCAGCCATCAACCACTGTCCCACTGCCTTGTGGGTTAATCTGATACAACAAAGGCTAGGGGATCACACCCTGAGAGAAAAGCAGCGTGCTGGCGGCATGCGGTAGGCGGACGCCGACAGACTGGAGGGCCGGCAGCCTCCTGCAGCTGTGGAAGATACTGGTCGTCCTGGGTTTCCCCCTTGTCCCTGGACTTTCACTGTAGGAAGAAGTAGTGCTGTTGGGGATTGCGCACCCTCAGCGGCACTTTAAATCACTTCCTTTGCACGCGTATCAACTTCTGACCTTGGTGAAGCCATCAACCAGAAACCGGACTAAAGTCTGGGGGCGTTGGGGTGTCTGGTGATGGGGGCAGGAGTGAATGCACCGGGAGCCCTTAATCATACCCCTGCACGCCAGCGGCACAGGGCTACTATGGTCGCCAGCAGCTGGCACTTGAGTTTAATCTGCTCACATCAGACTACTGTGTGACTGATTAGCCCTATTAAGGAGCCACACGGCTCACCCCAGCTGGGGAGAGGCTTAGAAAAGGTAGCCTAAACATTGCCCACTCACGCCATCCTGGATAGACTACCGCACCTATCAGGAGTTCCACTCACGCCATCCTGGATAGACTACCGCACCTATCAGGAGTTCCACTCACGCCATCCTGGATAGACTACCGCACCTATCAGGAGTTCCACTCACGCCATCCTGGATAGGCTACTGCACCTATCAGGAGTTCCACTCACGCCATCCTGGATAGGCTACTGCACCTATCAGGAGTTCCACTCACGCCATCCTGGATAGGCTACTGCACCTATCAGGAGTTCCACTCACGCCACCCTGGATAGACTACCGCACCTATCAGGAGTTCCACTCACGCCATCCTGGATAGACTACATTTACATTTAAGTCATTTAGCAGACGCTCTTATCCAGAGCGACTTACAAATTGGCTACCGCACCTATCAGGAGTTCCACTCACGCCACTCTGGATAGACTACCGCACCTATCAGGAGTTCCACTCACGCCATCCTGGATAGACTACATTTACATTTACATTTAAGTCATTTAGCAGACGCTCTTATCCAGAGCGACTTACAAATTGGCTACTGCACCTATCAGGAGTTCCACTCACGCCATCCTGGATAGGCTACTGCACCTATCGCGAGTTCCACTCACGCCATCCTGGATAGACTACCGCACCTATCAGGAATTCCACTCATGCCATCCTGGATAGACTACCGCACCTATCAGGAGTTCCACTCACGCCATCCTGGATAGACTACCGCACCTATCGGGAGTTCCACTCACGCCATCCTGGATAGGCTACCGCACCTATCGGGAGTTCCACTCACGCCATCCTGGATAGGCTACTGCACCTATCGGGAGTTCCACTCAGCGGTCGAAAAATGCTAAAGAAAATAATTCCCCTGAGACTGGCGACATGGAACATCAGAACTCTTTTAGACACTGACGATAATAGCGATAGACACCATCGGAGAACAGCTTTGATTGCTGCAGAACTAAGGCACTACAACATTGACATTTCTTCCCTGAGTGAGACCAGGTTCCTGGATGAAGGTTCCCTGAAAGAGGAGGGAGAAGGTTAAACCTTCTTCTGGAAAGGTTACCCTCCGGGTGGACAACATCAGCACGGTGTGGGACTGGCAAATGAGAACAGCCTTCTACCCAGCCTCACCAAAACATCTGTCAGCATAAGTGAAAGACTCATGTCTCTCCGTATCCTCCCAGCCAAGATGCGTTATGCTTACTCTTCTCAGTGGATACACACCAACGCTACCATCTGAAAATGAGAGAAAGGACTGCTTCTACCAGTCACTAGATGAGGCAATTCACAAGCATCCCCATGAATGACAAGATCTTTCTGCTGGGTGGCCTCAACGCAAGGGTGGGACAGAACAACAAACTATGGAGTACTGGGTAGGCATGGTGTTGGCCAGGTCAATGAGAATGGCATGGGACTGCTAACTCTATGTGTCGCGCATTATCTCATTGTCACTAACACCTTGTTCCAGCAGAAGAACAAATATCCAACATCATGGATGCACCCACACTCCAAACACTGGCACCTGATTGACTACGTCACAGTGAGACATTCTGATACTAATGACATCCTGCTGACACGTGCCATGAGAGGTGCAGAATGCTGGACAAATCACCGTATGATACTGGATAATCACCAGGTGAAAATAGGCATCCCTCCCCCCCAACACCTGCAGAAGTCCAGTAAGAGGCATCTACACTGTATCTGGCTTGAGAAAGCTGCAGTAAGGGACGAGTTTCCGTTGCTCTCTCGCTGAAAGGCTGAGGGAGACGGAGCCTCTTCTGAGTGCAGAGGACCCCATGGAAGAGAAATTGACATCTATTAGCTCAGTGCTCTCAGGCAGTGGCTCACTCCATTGGCTACAGAGGTAGGAAACATCATGACTGGTTCGATGAGAACTCTGTCCAGTAAGGGTCCAGTAAGGCTGTGATGGTGTCAATATGCAAAGCACACAGGGCTACTCTCAACAGCACCACATCTGCTACCCTTCACATGAAATGGCACGCATAGCGCAAGGAAGTGCAAACTGACCATTTTGAAGCACTACTCAATCAGCATCCTCCTACAGACCACTCCATCCTGGAAGAACTGCCTGTTCATCCACCCATTTAAGACCTCAGCCATTTGCTAACCTTCCAAGAGGTGTTATCAGCTATCTGTTCTCTCAAGAACAATAATACTCCTGGCGTTGACAGCATCCCGGCAGAGCTACTTAAGGGAGGTTATTTCTGCACCAGAACTCTCCACCAGTACATCACTAAGGTTTGGGACCGGGAGATCGTCCCCCAACAGTGGCGGGATGCAAACATTGTCATGATCAATAAGAACAAGGACGACAAGTCCATCTGCACAACAGCCGGGAGATATCCCTTTTGGCTGTTGCCAGCAAGGTCCTGGCCAAGGTGATGCAACACAGGCTGGTGAACAACATCACAGAGGCTGCTGCCAGAGTCACAATGCGGCTTCAGAAAGAACAGGAGTATGGTCGACATGACATTCACGGCAAGGCAACTCCAGGAGAAGTTCAACTTTTTTGGAACAAGCTGTCGTACACGTCAATCCAGAGCATCCCAAACATGCTCAATGGGTGACATTTCTGGTGAGTATGCAGGCCATGGAAGACCTGGGATATTTTCAGCTTCCAGGAATTGTGTACAGATCCTTGCGACATGGGATGTGCATTATCATGCTGACACATGAGGTGATTTCCGCAGATGAATGGGCCTCAGGATTGCATTCAAATTGCAAAATAGCCAAATGCTATTGTGTTCTTTGTCCGTAGTTTATGCCTGCCCATACCATAACCCCACCATGGGTCACTCTGTTCACAACGTTGACCTCAGCAAACCGCTCGCCCACACGACACCATACACACGGTCTGCCATCTGCCTGGTACAGTTGAAACCCGGACTCATCCGTGAAGAGCACACTTCTCCAGCGTGCCAGAGGCCATCGAAGGTGAGCATTTGCCCATTGAAGATGGTTACGACGTTGAACTGCAGTCAGGTAAAGATACTGATGAGGACAACGAGCAAGCAGATTACTTTCCCTGAGTCGGTTTTTGACAGGTTGTGCAGAAATTCTTTGGTTGTGCAAACCGGGCTGGCTTTGGTGGACATTCCTGCAGTCAGCATGCCAATTGCACGCTCCCTCAAAACTAGAAACATCTGTGGCATTGTGTTGTGTGACAAAACTGCACATTTTAGAGTGGCCTTTTATTGTCCCCAGCACAAGGTCCACCTGTGTAATAATCATGCTGTTTAATCAGCTTCTTGATATGTCAGGTGGTTGGAATATCTTGGCAATGGAGAAATGCTCACTAACAGGGATGTAAACAAATTTGTGCACAACATTTGAGAGAAATAAGCTTTATGTGTGTATGGAAGATTCCTAGGATATTTTATTTCAGCTCAAGAAACATGGGACCTACACTTTACTTAACCCTACTTTTTTTTTTTTGCATTTATATTATTGTTTAGTATATTTGGATGAAATGTGTACATATGTTGGTATTTTACTGCCACCTATTGGTTGTGACTGTGGATGCTACATTGATCTAGAGAATCCCACAGTAACGGTGTCATACAGAGAAATGGTTCCAATCATTTTTCCCATTGGGGATTTTTTAGAAACAACAACCTTATTTAGAGCCAAAAATAAATTATAAGGGCTGTGTTTCGTGTAGGCTTACCCTGGTGTGACGTTTTGATAACCATGTAAATCTCTCTCAGACAAGGTGACTTATTTTTGTCTTTATTTACGCTCAGATTTGAAAATGCTAATTAACACCAATGTAGATATCATGCAAAACTACAAATCCCTGCAAGCTCCTGCACGTCATCTCTAGATGACACCTTTGCTAACATGTATTGTGTCAATTTAAAACTTTCACAAGACAGTTCACAGCATTGTCTATTTAAAGAAATGTAGCCAATTTATTCATTACTACATTTAGCTAACATTAGATAGTTAATCCAGAGATTCTTACCTTTTATTCGATTCAGTAGTCTCATCATGGCATTTGTGGTTCATTATGATAGCCACATTTGACGCTCATTTGCATTTCATTTTTTTGGGGGGTAAATACAGGCATTATATATTGATAAGTCACCATGTCCTAGAGATACTTACACAGTTATACAAAACGTCACGCCTGGGTAAAACCTACACCAAACACAGACCTTATTTTAAGTGTTTATAAAATCTCATATGAGAAAAATTAATGGTGGTAACACGACTGGAACCATTTCCCTGTATGACTGTCATACTCTATGGCTGAGCTGAGTTGAGCAGTGTCATTTTGTCAGATGATATGAAATATGTCACCATATTATGCACAACCTGAAGTGAATCACTACACATCAACGTGTCTCATAAAAACAAAAAGCTTACCGATGCATGGAATAATGCCATATGAAGAACAGCGCATCGAATAGAAGTAGGCATGCGATAACCTCCGCTATGAGCACTCTCCAGGATGGCGCGAGTTCTGGAAATATTGGATTCCGAACGCTTTGGTAAAGCGCGCTGGCCGGGAGAATAGTTGTCAGGTATTTGATAAAAATCCTCCAAAAGCAGTCAACCCATCGCTGCAAACACAACCCCAACGGTTCAGCGTTCCTAGAGATCCTGTAGAAATGTATCCGTGGCCAGAAACATCCCAGCGCTTCAAACACTAGGAAAGGTGAGCAGAGGAGGATGTGGATGAAGAACGCAAAGCACGCGGGCAGATAAGGTGACGTGAGGAACTCCCGTCGCGCTTGCATATCATCCCACAGCGCTTGGAGCAGTAATCTTTCTCCATTTGGGTCCCCATGTTGATCAAAAGAACAATTCATGTCAGACATAGGCTTCATATTTAATCAAATCAAATTTTCAACGGGAAGTGTTCTCAGCATCTAACCTAGTGTTGGCTATTTGAAATATCGGCAGTCCTCTCCAGCAATTTCAATCCAACTGAAAGTAGGCTATGAATTTAGTTATACAAATACTTATTTTCTCCTCCTTCATGGTTGGGAACACACCCACTGTGCACAGACATCAATTCAACTGTTGGTTCAACGTAATTTCATTGAAATCACGTGGAACAACCTTGATTAAACCACTGTGTGCCTAGTGGGCAGGCTTGTCTGTTATTTGGTGGGAGAGTAGTTGATTCATAGCAGCAGTTAAATCTATGAGACAGTCAATCAGACTGTTTCCCATAACCAAACCTCTTGCATGGGGTCTCTCTATGGTCAGAGACAGATTCAGAAATCATAGGCATGGGGCTTTGTTTTTTATAGCTCCCCCCACCCCTCTTCCCTGCACACTATCATTTTCTGTAATCAAATCCTTGCACCAAGATACAATCCGATGCTTGGTACATTTACTGTTGAAGAAGAAAAAACACTTTATATTAAAGCCATAATGTTTGCCATGAGGCATAGGCTACAGTTGAGCAGAGGCGATTTCAGGATTTCCGCACATAGATTAAAAAAATACCACAACAATGATCGAAATGAGTGGCTACTCTGACTGACAATGTGATATCAATCTGGTCTTGAATTCTAACAAACAATAGCCCAGGCCAATGAACACAGATTGTACAATATTAGTGTAACGGCGTTCGTCTGTTGAAAGAAGAGAGTCGGACCGAAATGCAGCGTGTAGGTTACTCATGACTTTAATGAAAGAACGCGGTACATGAAATAACTGAAGACTAAATACAAAAACAACAGAACGGAACGTGAAACTAATTACAGCCTATCTGGTGACTACAACACAGAGACAGGAACAAACACCCACGAAATACAAAGCGAACTCAGGCTACCTAAATACGGTTCCCAATCCGAGACAACGAGAATCACCTGACTCCAATTGAGAACCGCCTCAGGCAGCCAAGCCTAACTAGACACACCCCTAATCATACACAATCCCAATGCTAATAAAACCCCAATACGAACCCAACACATAAACCCATGTCACACCCTGGCCTGACCAAAATATATAACGAAAACGCAAAACATATTAACCAAGGCGTGACAGAACCCCCCCCCTCCTAAGGTGCGGACTCCCGGACGCACCTCAAGAGCATAGGGAGGGTCCGGGTGGGCGTCTGTCCATGGTGGCGGTTCAGGCTCGGGACGTGGACCCCACTCCATTAATGTCCTAGTTCCTCCCCTTCGCGTCCTGGGATAATCCACCCTCTCCGCCGACCATGGCCTAATAGTCCTCACCCAGATCCCCACATAACTGAGGAGCAGCTCGTGACAGAGGGGCAGCTCGGGACAGAGGGGCAGCTCGGGACAGAGGGGCAGCTCGGGACAGAGGGGCATCTCAGGACAGAGGGGCATCTCAGGACAGAGGGGCATCTCGGGGCAGAGGGGCAGCTCGGGACAGAGGGGCAGCTCGGGACAGAGGAGCAGCCCGGGACAGAAGCAACCTGGGACTGAGGGGCAGCCCGGGACTGAGAGGAAGCCCAGTACTGAGAGGAAGCCCAGTACTGAGAGGAAGCCCAGTACTGAGAGGAAGCTCAGGCAGGTAGTAGGCTCCGGTAAATCCTGGCTGGCTGGCAGAACTGGAAGATTCAGGTTGACAAGCAGATCTGGAACTTGCAGGCTTGTTTTCAAATTGCTGTGCGTTTTGTTGCCAACCTATTTTGCTACCTGACAACTTTACGGGTTTCACTTTTTAATTACCGTTCATATATTTATTTTTTCCTCGACTTTTTCACTCCGGACGCTTTATCTGGACACGATTCGTCAGGACCTCCAACAGCCGAAGCTAAGTAGTAACATTAACATGATGCCTTCTAATTGCAGCCGCTGTGCTCGCCTTACGGCGAGGATAGCTGTACTGCAAGCCCAGCTTCAGACGCAATCGTTAGGCAAGGGTAATTTCAGTGTAGGAAAGGATGAAACAGCGTCTGTGCCACCAGTAAGTACAGATAGTAGTATAAATCCCTGGCACAGTCCCCGCAGCCGGACAACTTTCTCACGGTTTCTGGTAGGAAATGCTGTAGGAACGCTCAACCGGTGTCGCTCATTCAGCAGACAGAAACTTTCAACCGGTTCTCCCCATTAAGCAGCGGGTCGGTGTCAGAGGCCGAGTCTTCTCTGGTCTCTACTCCTCCCGTTACGGGGTCTGAGACGCCGAAGCTTCCCACCATTAGCTCTGACAAATTGAAAACTCTAGTCATTGGCGACTCCATTACCCGCAGTATTAGACTTAAAGCGAATCATCCAGCGATCATACACTGTTTACCCGGGGCAGGGCTACCGACGTTAAGGCTAATCTGAAGATGGTGCTGGCTAAAGCTAAAACTGGCGAGTGTAGAGAGTATAGAGATATTGTTATCCACGTCGGCACCAACGATGTTAGGATGAAACAGTCAGAGATCACCAAGCGCAACATAGCTTCTGCGTGCATATCAGCTAGAAAGATGTGTCGGCATCGAGTAATTGTCTCTGGCCCCCTCCCAGTTAGGGGGAGTGATGAGCTCTACAGCAGAGTCTCACAACTCAATCGCTGGTTGAAAACTGTTTTCTGCCCCTCCCAAAAGATAGAATTTGTAGATAATTGGCCCTCTTTCTGGGACTCGCCCACAAACAGGACCAAGCCTGACCTGCTGAGGAGTGACGGACTCCATCCTAGCTGGAGGGGTGCTCTCATCTTATCTGCCAACATAGACAGGGCTCTAACTCCTCTAGCTCCACAATGAAATAGGGTGCAGGCCAGGCAGCAGGCTATTAGCCAGCCTGCCAGCATAGTGGAGTCTGCCACTAGCATAGTTAGTGTAGTCAGCTTAGCTATCACCATTGAGACCGTGTCTGTGCCTCGACCTGGGTTGGGCAAAACTAAACATGGCGGTGTTTGCCTTAGCAATCTCACTAGGATAAAGACCACCTCCATTCCTGTCATTACTGAAAGAGATCATGATACCTCACATCTCAAAATAGGGCTACTTAATGTTAGATCCCTTACTTCAAAGGCAATTATAGTCAATGAACTAATCACTGATCATAATCTTGATGTGATTGGCCTGACTGAAACATGGCTTAAGCCTGATGAATTTACTGTGTTAAATGAGGCCTCACCTCCTGGCTACACTAGTGACCATATCCCCGTGCATCCCGCAAAGGCGGAGGTGTTGCTAACATTTACGATAGCAAATTTCAATTTACAAAAAAAAAGAAAATGACGTTTTCGTCTTTTGAGCTTCTAGTCATGAAATCTATGCAGCCTACTCAATCACTTTTTATAGCTACTGTTTACAGGCCTCCTGGGCCATATACAGCGTTTCTCACTGAGTTCCCTGAATTCCTATCAGACCTTGTAGTCATTGCAGATAATATTCTAATCTTTGGTGACTTTAATATTCACATGGAAAAGTCCACAGACCCACTCCAAAAGGCTTTGGAGCCATCATCGACTCAGTGGGTTTTGTCCAACATGTCTCTGGACCCACTCACTCTCACAGTCATACGCTGGACCTAGTTTTGTCCCATGGAATAAATGTTGTGGATCTTAATGTTTTTCCTCATAATCCTGGACTATCAGACCACCATTTTATTACGTTTGCAATTGCAACAAATAATCTGCTCAGACCCCAACCAAGGAACATCAAAAGTCGTGCTATAAATTCACAGACAACACAAAGATTCCTTGATGCCCTTCCAGACTCCCTCTGCCTACCCAAGGACGCCAGAGGACAAAAATCCGTTAACCACCTAACTGAGGATCTCAATTTAACCTTGCGCAATACCCTAGATGCAGTTGCACCCCTAAAAACTAAAAAAAAATGTCTCATAAGAAACTAGCTCCATGGTACACAGAAAATACCCGAGCTCTGAAGCAAGCTTCCAGAAAATTGGAACGGAAATGGCGCCACACCAAACTGGAAGTCTTCCGACTAGCTTGGAAGGATGGTACCGTGCAGTACCGAAGAGCCCTTACTGCTGCTCGATCGTCCTATTTTTCTAACTTAATTGAGGAAAATAAGAACAATCCGAAATTCCTTTTTGATACTGTGGCAAAGCTAACTAAAAAGCAGCATTCCCCAAGAGAGGATGACTTGCACTTTAGCAGTGATAAATTCATGAACTTCTTTGAGGAAAAGATTATGATTATTAGAAAGCAAATTACGGACTCCTCTTTAAACCTGCGTATTCCTCCAAACCTCAGTTGTCCTGAGTCTGCACAACTCTGCCAGGACCTAGGATCAAGAGAGACGCTCAAGTGTTTTAGTACTATATCTCTTGACACAATGATGAAAATAATCATGGCCTCTAAACCTTCAAGCTGTATACTGGACCCTATTCCAACTAAACTACTGAAAGAGCTGCTTCCTGTGCTTGGCCCTCCTATGTTGAACATAATAAACGGCTCTCTATCCACTGGATGTGTACCAAACTCACTAAAAGTGGCAGTAATAAAGCCTCTCTTGAAAAAGCCAAACCTTGACCCAGAAAATATAAAAAACTATCGGCCTATATCAAATCTTCCATTCCTCTCAAAGATTTTAGAGAAGGCTGTTGCGCAGCAACTCACTGCCTTCCTGAAGACAAACAATGTATACGAAATGCTTCAGTCTGGTTTTAGACCCCATCATAGCACTGAGACGGCACTTGTGAAGGTGGTAAATGACATTTTGATGGCATCGGACCGAGGCTCTGCATCTGTCCTCGTGCTCCTAGACCTTAGTGCTGCTTTTGATACCATCGATCACCACATTCTTTTGGAGAGATTGGAAACCCAAATTGGTCTACACGGACATGTTCTGGCCTGGTTTAGGTCTTATCTGTCGGAAAGATATCAGTTTGTCTCTGTGAATGGTTTGTCCTCTGACAAATCAACTGTACATTTCGGTGTTCCTCAAGGTTCTGTTTTAGGACCACTATTGTTTTCACTATATATTTTACCTCTTGGGGATGTTATTCGAAAACATAATGTAAACTTTCACTGCTATGCGGATGACACACAGCTGTACATTTCAATGAAACACGGTGAAGCACCAAAATTGCCTCGCTAGAAGCATGTGTTTCAGACATAAGGAAGTGGATGGCTGCAAACTTTCTACTATTAAACTCGGACAAAACAGAGATGCTTGTTCTAGGTCCCAAGAAACAAAGAGATCTTCTGTTGAATCTGACAATTAATCTTAATGGTTGTACAGTCGTCTCAAATAAAACTGTGAAGGACCTCGGCGTTACTCTGGACCCTGATCTCTCTTTTGAAGAACATATCAAGACCATTTCGAGGAAAGCTTTTTTCCATCTACGTAACATTGCAAAAATCAGAAACTTTCTGTCCAAAAATGATGCAGAAAAATTAATCCATGCTTTTGTCACTTCTAGGTTAGACTACTGCAATGCTCTATTTTCCGGCTACCCGGATAAAGCACTAAATAAACTTCAGTTAGTGCTAAATACGGCTGCTAGAATCCTGACTAGAACCAAAAAATTTGATCATATTACTCCAGTGCTAGCCTCTCTACACTGGCTTCCTGTCAAAGCAAGGGCTGATTTCAAGGTTTTACTGCTAACCTACAAAGCATTACATGGGCTTGCTCCTACCTACCTCTCTGATTTGGTCCTGCCGTACATACCTATACGTACGCTAC
This sequence comes from Oncorhynchus gorbuscha, assembly GCF_021184085.1. Lineage (NCBI taxonomy): Eukaryota > Metazoa > Chordata > Actinopteri > Salmoniformes > Salmonidae > Oncorhynchus > Oncorhynchus gorbuscha. Next base: position 74,469,363 of record NC_060177.1, read on the forward strand.
GGTCACAAGACGCAGGCCTCCTAATTGTCCCTAGAATTTCTAAGCAAACAGCTGGAGGCAGGGCTTTCTCCTATAGAGCTCCATTTTTATGGAACGGTCTGCCTACCCATGTCAGAGACGCAAACTCGGTCTCAACCTTTAAGTCTTTACTGAAGACTCATCTCTTCAGTGGGTCATATGATTGAGTGTAGTCTGGCCCAGGAGTGGGAAGGTGAACGGAAAGGCTCTGGAGCAACGAACCGCCCTTGCTGTCTCTGCCTGGCCGGTTCCCCTTTTTCCACTGGGATTCTCTGCCTCTAACCCTGTTACGGGGCTGAGTCACTGGCTTGCTGGGGCTCTCTCGTGCCGTCCCTGGGGGGGGTGCGTCACCTGGGTGGGTTGATTCACTGTTGTGGTCGGCCTGTCTGGGTTTCCCCCTTTGGGTTGTACCGTGTCGGAGATCTTTGTGGGCTATACTCGGCCTTGTCTCAGGATGGTAAGTTGGTGGTTGTAGATTTCCCTCTAGTGGTGTGGGGGCTGTGCTTTGGCAAGTGGGTGGGGTTATATCCTTCCTGTTTGGCCCTGTCCGGGGTGTCCTCGGATGGGGCCACAGTGTCTCCTGACCCCTCCTGTCTCAGCCTCCAGTATTTATGCTGCAGTAGTTTATGTGTCGGGGGCTAGGGTCAGTTTGTTTATCTGGAGTACTTCTCCTGTCCTATTCGGTGTCCTGTGTAAATCTAAGTGTGCGTTCTCTAATTCTCTCCTTCTCTCCTTCTTTCTCTCTCTCGGAGGACCTGAGCCCTAGAACCATGCCCCAGGACTACCTGACATGATGACTCCTTGCTGTCCCCAGTCCACCTGGCCATGCTGCTGCTCCAGTTTCAACTGGCCTGGGCCCTAGGACCATGTCCCAGGACTACCTGACATGAGGACTCCTTGCTGTCCCCAGTCCACCTGGCCATGCTCCTGCTCCAGTTTCAACTGTTCTGCCTTACTATTATTCAACCATGCTGGTCATTTATGAACATTTGAACATCTTGGCCACGTTCTGTTATAATCTCCACCCGGCACAGCCAGAAGAGGACTGGCCACCCCACATATGCTCTCTCTAATTCTCTCTTTCTTTCTCTCTCTCGGAGGACCTGAGCCCTAGGACCGTGCCCCAGGACTACCTGACATGATGGCTCCTTGCTGTCCCCAGTCCACCTGACTGTGCTGCTGCTCCAGTTTCAACTGTTCTGCCTTATTATTATTTGACCATGCTGGTCATTTATGAACATTTGAACATCTTGGTCATTTTCTGTTATAATCTCTACCCGGCACAGCCAGAAGAGGACTGGCCACCCCACATAGCCCGGTTCCTCTCTAGGTTTCTTCCTAGGTTTTGGCCTTTCTAGGGAGTTTTTCCTAGCCACCGTGCTTTTACACCTGCATTGTTTGCTGTTTGGGGTTTTAGGCTGGGTTTCTGTACAGCACTTTGAGATATCAGCTGATGTACGAAGGGCTATATAAATAAATTTGATTTGATTTGATTTGATTTGGTTGTCTGGCAGATCTGGAAGAGACTGGTTGTCTGGCAGGGCAGACTGGGAGCACTGGCGGCGCTGGGCAGACTGGGAGCACTGGCGACGCTGGGCAGACTGGGAGCACTGGCGGCGCTGGCCAGGCGGGAGACTCCGACAGCGCAGGAGAGGAGAAAAGCGCTGGCTGCGCTGAACAGGCGAGGCGCACTGGAGGCCTGGTGCGTGGTGCTGGAACTGGTGGTACTGGATCGAGGACACGCACAGGAAGCCTGGTGCGGGGAGCTGCTACCGGAGGACTGGTGTGTAGAGGTGGCTCTGGATAGACCGGACCGTGCAGGCGCACTGGAGCTCTTGAGCACCGAGCCTGCCCAAGCTTACCTGGCTTGATGCCCACTCTAGCCCGGCCAATAGGAAGGGCTGGTATGTGCCGCACCTGGCTCTGCACCCGCACTGGAAATACCGTGCGCTCCATAGCATAACACGGTGCCTGCCCGGTCTCTCTAGCCCAACGGTGAGCACAGGGAGTTTGCGCAGGTCTCCTACCTGGCATAACTATTCTCCCTTCTAGCCCCCCCAATAATTTTTTGGGGCTGATTTTCCGGCTTCCAACCGCGTCGCCGTGCTGCCTCCTCATACCTGCGCCTCTCCGCTTTACCCGCTTCTATTTCTTCCTTGGGACGGCGATATTCTCCAGGCTGAGCCCAAGGTCCTTTACCGTCTAATTCCTCCTCCCATGTCCAATTCTCCAAGTGGTGCAGCCTCTCCCACTGCAACTGCTCTTCACGATTAACAGGGAGAGTTGGCTCAGGTCTGAACCCTGACTCAGCCACTCTCTCTCTGCGCCCTCCCCCAATAAATAATTGGGGGTTACTTTCGGTTTTCGCTCTGCGTCGCCGTGTTTTCCTTTTTGACTCCATTAGCCTGTAGCCCTCTTCGCACTGCTGAAGCGAATCCCAGGCGGGCGCCTGCACTCTCTCTGGGTCGGCCGCCCACCTGTCGATTTCTTCCCACGTCGTATACTCCATGCCTTTACCTTCCATAACGTCCTCCTTTAGCTCCTGCCAGTTATCTACGTCACACGCTGCTCGGTCCGTGAGAGGTGGGTGTTTCTGTAACTGCGTTAGTCTGTTGAAAGAAGAGAGTCGGACCGAAATGCAGCGTGTAGGTTACTCATGACTTTAATGAAAGAACGCGGTACATGAAATAACTGAAGACTAAATACAAAAACAACAGAACGGAACGTGAAACTAATTACAGCCTATCTGGTGACTACAACACAGAGACAGGAACAAACACCCACGAAATACAAAGCGAACTCAGGCTACCTAAATACGGTTCCCAATCCGAGACAACGAGAATCACCTGACTCCAATTGAGAACCGCCTCAGGCAGCCAAGCCTAACTAGACACACCCCTAATCATACATAATCCCAATGCTAATAAAACCCCAATACGAACCCAACACATAAACCCATGTCACACCCTGGCCTGACCAAAATATATAACGAAAACGCAAAACATATTAACCAAGGCGTGACAATTAGGAGGATTTGTTTGGACACACCTACTCATTCAAGGGTTTTTCTTTACTTTTAGTATTTTCTAGATTGTAGAATAATAGTGAAGAAAAAAAACCATGCAATAACACTTTTACTACAATCATGTAGTAAAAGTGTTAAACAAATCAAAATATATTTTATATTTGAGATTCTTCAAAGTAGCCACCCATTGCCTGGATGACAGCGTTGCACATGCTTGGCATTCTCTCAACCACCTTCATGAGGTAGTCACCTGGAATTTCAATGACATTTCTGGCATTTTAACTAACAGGTGTGCCTTGTTAAAAGTTCATTTGTGGAATATCTTTCCTTCTTAATGCGTTTCAGACAAACAGTTATGTTGTGACAAGGTAGTTGTGGTATACAGAATATAGTCCTATTTGGTAAAAGACCAAGTCGATATTATGGCAAGAACAGCTCAAATAAGTAATGAGAAACGACAGTCCATCATTACTTTCAGACATGAAGGTCAGTCAATCTGGAAAATGTAAAGAACTTTGAAAGTTTCTTAGGAGGCCATTCCTTCTCTTGCTAGAACGAAAAAAAACACATATTCTAGCTTTGACAAATCTGATGTATTAGTTAAACATATCAATTGCACAGTTATGACTAAGTAGGCTATGTATCAAATCCAGAAAAAAACATTGCCACGAATCTGTCACCAGCAGACATGTACACAAAAGGTAAGAATCACATTTTTTTTTGTGAAATAGGGGTAGTCTAGACTAGTCTGTTCCCAATGTGTTTCATTCAAACCAATGCTACTTCTTCACTTGGAAATTATTTTGTTCTGTCAGTCCTCTCTAAACTAAAATGAAACTATGAACTGTCTCATGCTTGAAATCCCCTCTATAAGACTATCTGATGCAGGAATACTGAAGCAGGATTACAATCTGAAGCAGGAATACTGGAATACTTCTGATTGCACACACTTAATACACTCCTCGAAGAAATGGTGCTATTACCCTAGGGTTCTTCGGTTTGTCCCAATAGGGGAACCCTTTTTTATGCTACGTAGAAGGTCTTACCTTGAACCCTTTACTTAGTAGAATCGTCTATGAACAGTTCTAGAACCCTTCTTCCTATATCTTTGAAGGGTTCTTCCTAGAACCGTCTATGAATGTGTTGTCTAGGAATGTTTCCATCTGTCATGCAGGTGAAAGAGGACCCAAAAGCGACTTGGCGAAAACAGAGTCTTTAATCCAGTAAAGTAAATACAATCAAAAAAAACACAACTTTCACTCGAAATGACGAGGACAAACTGGAGACTCGATCTTGAACAGCTGGTGAACAGCAGGTTGCCTCGGGAAGGCACTTGAACCAAACAGACTCAGACACCTGCTCACCACGCAGCATCTGAGGAAAACACGACACGACAGGGCGATACACAAACACAGCACGGTGAATTATAAATGAGGATCCGACAGGGCAGGTACGGGAAACAAGGAGTGAAATAGGGACTCTAATCAGGGAAAAGGATCGGGAACAGGTGTGGGAAGACTAAATGATGATTAGGGGAATAGGAACAGCTGGGAGCAGGAACGGAACGATAGAGAGAAGAGAGAGCGAGAGAGTGAGAGAGGGAGGGGGAGAGAGAGGGATAGAAAGAGGGAAAGAACCTAATAAGACCAGCAGAGGGAAACGAATAGAATGGGAAGCACAGGGACAAGACAAGATAATAAATGACAAAACATGACAGTACCCCCCCCACTCACCGAGCGCCTCCTGGCGCACTCGAGGAGGAATCCTGGCGGCAACGGAGGAAATCATCAATGAGTGAACGGTCCAGCACGTCCCGAGACGGAACCCAACTCCTCTCCTCAGGACCGTAACCCTCCCAATCCACTAAGTATTGGTGACCCCGTCCCCGAGAACGCATGTCCATGATCTTATGTACCTTGTAAATAGGTGCGCTCTCGACAAGGACGGGAGGGGGAGGGAAGACGAACGGGGTGCGAAGAAAGGGCTTAACACAGGAGACATGGAAGACAGGATGGACGCGACGAAGATGTCGCGGAAGAAGCAGTCGCACAGCGACAGGATTGACGACCTGGGAGACACGGAACGGACCAATGAACCGCGGAGTCAACTTACGAGAAGCTGTCGTAAGAGGAAGGTTGCGAGTGGAAAGCCACACTCTCTGGCCGCAACAATACCTAGGACTCTTAATCCTGCGTTTATTGGCGGCTCTCACAGTCTGTGCCCTGTAACGGCAAAGTGCAGACCTCACCCTCCTCCAGGTGCGCTCACAACGTTGGACAAACGCTTGAGCGGAGGGAACGCTGGACTCGGCAAGCTGGGATGAGAACAGAGGAGGCTGGTAACCCAGACTACTCTGAAACGGAGATAACCCGGTAGCAGACGAAGGAAGCGAATTGTGAGCGTATTCTGCCCAGGGAGCTGTTCTGCCCAAGACGCAGGGTTTCTGAAAGAAAGGCTGCGTAGTATGCGACCAATCGTCTGATTGGCCCTCTCTGCTTGACCGTTAGACTGGGGATGAAACCCGGAAGAGAGACTGACGGACGCACCAATCAAACGACAGAACTCCCTCCAAAACTGTGACGTGAATTGCGGGCCTCTGTCTGAAACGGCGTCTAACGGGAGGCCATGAATTCTGAATACATTCTCGATAATGATTTGTGCCGTCTCCTTAGCGGAAGGAAGTTTAGCGAGGGGAATGAAATGTGCCGCCTTAGAGAACCTATCGACAACCGTAAGAATCACAGTCTTCCCCGCAGACAAAGGCAGACCGGTAATGAAGTCTAGGGCGATGTGAGACCATGGTCGAGAAGGAATGGGGAGCGGTCTGAGACGACCGGCAGGAGGAGAGTTACCCGACTTAGTCTGTGCGCAGTCCGAACAAGCAGCCACGAAACGGCGCGTGTCACGCTCCTGAGTCGGCCACCAAAAGCGCTGGCGAATAGACGCAAGAGTGCCTCGAACACCGGGATGACCAGCTAACTTGGCAGAGTGAGCCCACTGAAGAACAGCCAGACGAGTGGAAACAGGAACGAAAAGGAGGTTACTAGGACAAGCGCGGCGACGCAGTGTGCGTGAGTGCTTGCTTAACCTGTCTTTCAATTCCCCAGACTGTTAACCCGACAACACGCCCATAAGGAAGAATCCCCTCGGGATCAGTAGAAGCCACAGAAGAACTAAACAGACGGGATAAGGCATCAGGCTTGGTGTTCTTGCTACCCGGACGGTAAGAAATCACAAACTCGAAACGAGCGAAAAACAACGCCCAACGAGCTTGACGGGCATTAAGTCGTTTGGCAGAACGGATGTACTCAAGGTTCTTATGGTCTGTCCAAACGACAAAAGGAACGGTCGCCCCTCCAACCACTGTCGCCATTCGCCTAGGGCTAAGCGGATGGCGAGCAGTTCACGGTTACCCACATCATAGTTGCGCTCAGATGGCGACAGGCGATGAGAAAAATAAGCGCAAGGATGAACCTTATCGTCAGACTGGAAGCGCTGGGATAGAATGGCTCCCACGCCTACCTCTGAAGCGTCAACCTCGACAATGAATTGTCTAGTGACGTCAGGAGTAACGAGGATAGGAGCGGACGTAAAACGTTCTTTTAGAAGATCAAAAGCTCCCTGGGCGGAACCGGACCACTTAAAACACGTCTTGACAGAAGTAAGAGCTGTGAGAGGGGCAGCAACTTGACCGAAATTACGAATGAAACGCCGATAGAAATTAGCGAAACCTAAAAAGCGCTGCAACTCGACACGTGACCTTGGAACGGGCCAATCACTGACAGCTTGGACCTTAGCGGAATCCATCTGAATGCCTTCAGCGGAAATAACGGAACCGAGAAAAGTAACGGAGGAGACATGAAAAGAGCACTTCTCAGCCTTTACGTAGAGACAATTCTCTAAAAGGCGCTGTAGAACACGTCGAACGTGCTGAACATGAATCTCGAGTGACGGAGAAAAAATCAGGATATCGTCAAGATAGACAAAAACAAAGATGTTCAGCATGTCTCTCAGAACATCATTAACTAATGCCTGAAAAACAGCTGGCGCATTGGCGAGACCGAACGGCAGAACCCGGTACTCAAAATGCCCTAACGGAGTGTTAAACGCCGTTTTCCACTCGTCCCCCTCTCTGATGCGCACGAGATGGTAAGCGTTACGAAGGTCCAACTTAGTAAAGCACCTGGCTCCCTGCAGAATCTCGAAGGCTGATGACATAAGGGGAAGCGGATAACGATTCTTAACCGTTATGTCATTCAGCCTCGATAATCCACGCAGGGGCGCAGAGTACCGTCCTTCTTCTTAACAAAAAAGAACCCCGCCCCGGCCGGAGAGGAAGAAGGCACTATGGTACCGGCGTCAAGAGACACAGACAAATAATCCTCGAGAGCCTTACGTTCGGGAGCCGACAGAGAGTATAGTCTACCCCGAGGAGGAGTGGTCCCCGGAAGGAGATCAATACTACAATCATACGACCGGTGAGGAGGAAGGGAGTTGGCTCGGGACCGACTGAAGACCGTGCGCAGATCATGATATTCCTCCGGCACTCCTGTCAAATCGCCAGGTTCCTCCTGAGAAGTAGGGACAGAAGAAACGGGAGGGATGGCAGACATTAAACACTTCACATGACAAGAAACGTTCCAGGATAGGATAGAATTACTAGACCAATTAATAGAAGGATTATGACATACTAGCCAGGGATGACCCAAAACAACAGGTGTAAACGGTGAACGAAAAATCAAAAAAGAAATAGTCTCACTGTGGTTACCAGATACTGTGAGGGTTAAAGGTAGTGTCTCAAATCTGATACTGGGAAGATGACTACCATCTAAGGCGAACATGGGCGTAGGCTTCTCTAACTCTCTGAAAGGAATGTCATGTTTCGAACCCATGCTTCGTCCATGAAACAACCCTCAGCCCCAGAGTCTATCAAGGCACTACATGTAGCACCCGAACCGGTCCAGCGTAGATGGACCGACAAAGTAGTACAGGATTTTGATGGAGAGACTTGAGTAGTTGCGCTCACCTGTAGCCCTCCGCTTACAGATGAGCTCTGGCTTTTACTGGACATGAATTAACAAAATGTCCAGCAACTCCGCAATAGAGGCACAGGCGGTTGGTGATCCTCCGTTCCCTCTCCTTAGTCGAGATGCGAATCCCTCCCAGCTGCATGGGCTCAGTCTCTGAGCCAGAGGAGAGAGATGGTTGCGATGCGGAGCAGGGAAACACCGTTGATGCGAGCTCTCTTCCACGAGCCCGGTGACGAAGATCTACCCGTCGTTCTATGCGGATGGCGAGAGCAATCAAAGAGTCCACATCTGAAGGAACCTCCCGGGAGAGAATCTCATCCTTAACCACTGCGTGGAGTCCCTCCAGAAAACGAGCGAGCAGCGCCGGCTCGTTCCACTCACTAGAGGCAGCAAGAGTGCGAAACTCAATAGAATAATCCGTTATGGACCGTTCACCTTGGCATAGGGAAGCCAGGGCCCTAGAAGCCTCCCTACCAAAAACTGAACGGTCAAAAACCCGAATCATCTCCTCTTTAAAGTTCTGGTACTTGTTAGAGCAATCAGCCCTTGCCTCCCAGATAGCTGTGCCCCATTCTCGAGCCCGGCCAGTAAGGAGTGAAATGACGTAAGCAACCCGAGCTCTCTCTAGAGTATGTGTTGGGTTGGAGAGAGAACACAATCTCACACTGCGTGAGAAAGGAGCGGCACTCAGTGGGCTGCCCGGAGTAGCAAGGTGGGTTATTAACCCTAGGTTCTGGAGGCTCGGCAGGCCAGGAAGTAACAGGTGGCACGAGACGAAGACTCTGGAACTGTCCAGAGAGGTCGGAAACCTGAGCGGCCAGGTTCTCCACGGCATGGCGAGCAGCAGACAATTCCTGCTCGTGTCTGCCGAGCATGGCTCCTTGGATCTCGACGGCAGTGTAACGAGCGTCTGTAGTCGCTGGGTCCATTCCTTGGTCGGATCCTTCTGTCATGCAGGTGAAAGAGGACCCAAAAGCGACTTGGCGAAAACAGAGTCTTTAATCCAGTAAAGTAAATACAATCAAAAAAACACAACTTTCACTCGAAATGACGAGGACAAACTGGAGACTCGATCTTGAACAGCTGGTGAACAGCAGGTTGCCTCGGGAAGGCACTTGAACCAAACAGACTCAGACACCTGCTCACCACGCAGCATCTGAGGAAAACACGACACGACAGGGCGATACACAAACACAGCACGGTGAATTATAAATGAGGATCCGACAGGGCAGGTACGGGAAATAAGGAGTGAAATAGGGACTCTAATCAGGGAAAAGGATCGGGAACAGGTGTGGGAAGACTAAATGATGATTAGGGGAATAGGAACAGCTGGGAGCAGGAACGGAACGATAGAGAGAAGAGAGAGCGAGAGAGTGAGAGAGGGATAGAAAGAGGGAAAGAACCTAATAAGACCAGCAGAGGGAAACGAATAGAATGGGAAGCACAGGGACAAGACAAGATAATAAATGACAAAACATGACACCATCAGTCTTATTAACCTTCACAATTAAACTATTTATGACAATAGTGTTTTACTTGACACAAAGAAAAATTACACTCAACTCTGGCTATTAACACCAACACTGGGGTTATTTTACACCACCGAGTGTTAATTTAACTCCTGAATGAACACTAGAAATGTTACACTGAAATATCAACACTAGGTAAAAAGGGCCAATTTGCTGTCTACCATACAATATACTGCTGTTTCATGCATACTCCCTTCTATTCTTCTCCTCTCTGCTCAGAAAATACTAATTTGAAAGACAGAATTGATGGCACAGATATAAACTATGTCAGTAATGTATATGTACAATTATTAAGGGAATACCAGATACATGCACAAATATTCCCATATAGGTAGTTTACAGCATTCTCACATTTTTAAACTGGTCAGATTACTCAAACTCCTGATGTTAAAGTTTAAACACAGAGGTAAACACATGCTCAGGCACTATTTTAAAATATATATTTTTTTACAAAATTAAGCTTTTTCTGATTCAGAAGTGTTCTATAGAACCCTTCTTGCCAACCAAATTATTTTTCTTGCCTTCCAAAGAATAATCAAAGAACCCTTTCTGCCAAAAAACTGTTGTCACAGCCATATAAGGAGACAATGGAAAACAGAGCCTCAAAAATTCTGCTCATTTCCTGTTTGAAGTTTCATCTTGGTTTCGCCTGTAGCATCAGTTCTGTGGCACTCACAGATAATATCTTTGCAGTTTTGGAAACGTTAGAGTGTTTTCTTTCCAAAGCTGTCAATTATATGCATAGTCGAGCATCTTTTTGTGACAAAATATTGCGCTTAAAACGGGCACGTTTTTAAAATCCAATAATGAAATAGCGCCCCCATAGGTTGAAGAGGTTAAAGGTTCTAGGCAGAACCCTTTGCCTTACAATGAACCGTTGTCTTCCAAAAAGTTTATTCAGATGAAAACAAGTTATTGGTAGAACATTATCCCTCCAACAAGAACCCTTTTAGTAAAGAACGATTCTAAGAGTGTAGGGTGTTTATCACAGGTGATACAGTTGAAGTTGGACGTTTACATACACCTTAGCCAAATACATTTAAACTCAGTTTTCATTTCCTGACATTTAATCTAGTAAAATGTCCCTGTCTTAGGTCAGTTGGGATCACCACTTTATTTTCAGAATGTGAAATGTCAGAATAATAGTGGAGATAATGATTTATTTAATCTTTTATTTCTTTCATCACATTCCCAGTGGGTCAGAAGTTTACATACTCTCAATTAGTATTTGATAGCATTGCCTTTACATTTTTTAAACTTGGGTCAAACGTGTCGGGTAGCCTTCCACAAGCTTCCCACAATAAGTTGGGAGAATTTTGGCCCATTCCTCCTGACAGAGCTGGTGTAACTGAGTCAGGTTTGTGTAACTTAAGCCATTTTGCCACAACTTTGGAAGTATGCTTGGGGTCATTGTCCATTTGGAAGACCCAAGCTTTAACTTCCTGACTGATGTCTTGAGATGTTGTTTCAATATATCCACATAATTTTCATTCCTTATGAAGCCATCTATTTTGGGAAGTGCACCAGTCTCCCCTGCAACAAAGTACCCCCACAACATGATGATGCCACCCCCGTGCTTCACGGTTGGGAGGGTGTTCTTCGGCTTGCCAGCGTCCCCCTTTTTCCTCCAAACATAACGATGGTGATTATGGCCAAACAGTTCTATTTTTGTTTCATCAGACCAGAGGACAACAAAAAAAAGTATGATCTTTCGGGTTATGTCAATATAGGACTCATTTTACTGTGGATATAGATACTTTTGTACCGGTCTCCTCCAGCATCTTCACATGGTCCTTTGCTGTTGTTCTGGGATTGATTTGCACTTTTCGCACCAAAGTACGTTCATCTCTAGGAGACAGAACGTGTCTCCTTCCTGAGCGGTATGATGGCTGCGTGGTCCCATTGTCTCTATACTTGCTTACTATTGTTTGTACAGATGAACGAGGTACCTTCAGACGTTTGGAAATTGCTCCCCTAGGATGAACCAGACTTGTGGTCTACAATTTTTTTTCTGAGGTCTTGCCTGATTTCCCCATGTCAAGCAAAGAGGCATTGATTTTGAAGGTAGGCCTTGAAATACATCCCCAGGTACACCTCCAATTGACTCAAATGATGTCAATTAGCCTATCAGAATCTTCTAAAACCATGACATAATTTTCTGGAATTTTCCAAGCTGTTTAAAGGCAGTCAACTTTGTGTATGTAAAATTCTGACACAGTGAATTATAAGTTAAATAATATCTGTAAACAATTGTTAGAAAAATTACTTGTGTTATGCACAAAGTAGATGTGCTAACCGACTTGCCAAAACTATAGTTTGTTAACGAGAAATTTGTGGAGTGGTTGAAAAATGAGTTTTAATGACCCCAACCTAAGTGTATGTAAACTTCTGACATTAACTGTAATAGGTGATTTGTTTCTTTGACTGTAGATAAAACTTGGCTTCGCTATTGGACATAGACTTGTACCAGAAAGATGATAGTGAAGTCATGGCACTTTAGTGTTACATATTATAAACAATAGGCTAATGCTGTTGGATGCAAGATAATTTCTTAACGGATACAATAAAGCCATCATCAAAATGATGGATTTAGGGCTCTATTCAATCTATATCGCAGAAGTGTTACAGCGTGATTGAAATCTAAAGGCATGTTCCTGCATTAGTGGAGACTGCATTCACACTAAACGCTGCATATCAGCTCAATCTGAAATTACATTTACATTACTATTGCGCAATCTGTAACTCTTCGGCGATACAGATTGAATAGAGCCATTAGATTTTGAACGTTACACAACAAATTGAGCCAAACATCTCTAAAATAAGAGTTCAATTTAACAGAGGATGCTTGAAAAATATGTTATCTAATGTTTATTTTCTGCAGGCCATGTCTTCAAGTATAAATTGGAGTTGTCGCTGTCATCAAATTGGGTAACTTCTCATCTTCATAACTTCAGAAACAGTCTGTAACTTTGTGCAATAGTCTGAATGGCTGTGAATCCATCATCACAATTTACATAACATGAGCACATCTGAACTAGCCTTTCAATAGGCAGTGGTATGTAGCCGAATCCAATCAAGATTCAACATGTTTGTCTTTCTTCCTTGACAGATGTGAAAGGGCAATGTAAGAAAAAGTCAATGAAAACACCCACAGAAACATCACTCTACAAAGGAAAACTAATTTTATTGTATAAATGACAAAATTATGGATTGCTCATTCACAATTTAATATCAGTGAGAGTGCAAAAACAGTTCCCTTCAAGTAATCAGTCAAGTCAACCTGAGCGAGTCTAAAACAGTTTATACAGGTAGTCACTCGCACAGCTAACGCAGAGCAAACCAGAGTTACATTAAGAGAACAGTTTTATAGATACACAGTACAAGAATCAAATGCCTCACAAACAAGTTTAGTTAAGCACTGGTGAAAAACATACAAATGATTAACCCCAAATGAGCTCTGTCTCCAACACTGAGGGTACCAGTGAGTGAAATGCAGAGTTAAAAATCTGATGCTGCATCTTTCATTTACAACCCCATTGAGATCATTATACCATTGAATCCATTACCAAATCCTTCCAATAAAGTAATTAGCTTTTGTTTGTTTTTCTGTCAAGAAATCACACTGTGACAACTCTATACAAGAGATAATGTACATGAGAGAAAAATGCACAATTATGTGTTTAGTCAAGATCTGTTACATCTGTTGTTGTGATAAGACCCTGGCAAGATAGTAAAGATAGTAAGACAATTCTTATGGGAGAGCGGTCTGTATGAAGAAACAAGGCAATCCCAACATTTTAGTGATAAAATAATGAATCACACACAACTGTCTCTCTGTACACATCTCTTACACTTATTATGAGCTATGCAACACATAAAAGACGACCATCATTAGAAAATACAAGAAAACGCTAGCAAATGAAGTAACAATGGAAAAAAACATACATCACACACTTGCATAAGTTCAGTTAATGTTTAAATGTCCCTGGTGCAAGAGGAAATTAGAAAAACAATACAACACAAAAAGTGATAATTCAGTCAACAGAAACAAACCACATTACGCTGTTACATTCAATATCTCTGTTTCGCCTACGGTCTTCTCAGGAGAGTCTGTTGTTGAGCTAATAAAGCCTCCTGGTCCAGGTTTGCATCCCAAATGGCACTTTATTCCCTATATAGTGCACTATTTTTGACAGGAGCCCTATGGATAGTAGTGCACTATAGTAGTACACTATATAGGGAATAAGGTGCCATTTGGGATTCATAAAAACAAAAACAAAACCCAAGGCTCCTCTACCATCCCACTTTGTGCCTGGCCTTGGCCCAGCTCCAGCCCTAGAATGGGTCTCTCCTCTCCATCAGTCCAGGTCCAGGATCTGTTCAGCTAGGACGTCCATGGCAGCTGAGGCCTTAGATGTGCCTGGCCCAGAGTCAACAAACATCTGGGGGATCTCACTGCCAAAGTAGATCTTACTGTTAGCTGCTATGGCCTGGAACTTCATCAGCTGCAGGTACTCTGGCGTCAGCTTCAACTGGGAGGCAGAGAGAGATAGGAAAAGGAAAGATGAGGGGAAAGAGAGAGGAGAGGGGGAGAGAGAGGAAGAGGGGGCAGAGTGAGAGAAAGAGGGGCGAGACAGGGCATTGATGGATTCCTGGCTGTAGTGTGATGTTAGATTGTAGCCTGAGGGGCAGTGGGTTCTCTCTGACTGTTCCAGCTGCTCCCAATTCACTCCCTTCTACCTTCCCTTGGCTCTAACCCTCGGATATTTGTAGATCTGCATGGAGGAAGCAATATAGTGGGATTATGTAGACCCTTCAGATCTGCAAACATGGAAGGGTTAGGGCCAAGGGGAACCTTCTGTCTCCTCTCAATATGCTCCTCTCACCTTATTGGCCTCAGCAGCTCTTTGTGCTGTGTAGAACTCTGCATCGGCCCTGGCTCTCATCTTGGCCAGGAAAGCTCTGTCTGCAACCCAGGGGTTAGAGGTCAGAGACAAAGAGGAGTGGGTCAGAGAAGAGGCATCAGCAGGGCTATAAAGTGTAGAAAACAAATGTAGAAAAGAAGAATCCCTTGGGCTTTGGGAAATGCCAACACTAGTTCAAATGGAAACTGTCTGAGGAGACAGGAGGGAGCAGGAATATGTCTCAATTCAGGGGTTCTTAAACTTTTTCAGCTCGAGACCCAATGAGCAATTGACCGTCCTACCATGACCCAAATTGTCCTCATTCCAAGATGGCGTAGCAGTCAGACGTCTTTGTCCTTCGTCTTGTCGTGTCCCATGTATATCTTTTTCTTCGCATATCTTTTTTATATTTTTCTAAACCTCAACTTCAAAATACTCTCCTGCAACCCACTTCAGCCAATGTGGTGTGGATCTGTTTTTTCTAAAGTATTTTTATTTACCTCGGAACCGGAATCCCCCAACATAAACTAGCCAGCTCACTAGCTACTAGCGGTCATCAGCTAACCTTTAGCTCGGAAAACTCTCGCCAGTTTGTACAACGCGACTCAAAACCGGACCAATTTTCTCTCCATATCCCCGGATTCCTACCGCAAGCTCTGAACCTTTTCACCTAGATCATAGCAGCTAGCTAGCTGCAATCCGAGTGACAATTCCTGGCTAACGTCTGTCCCGAATCAAGCACCAATTAGCCTGGAGCTAGCCCATGCTAGGCCCATTCTCCCAGCTAGCTGAAGAGGCCCATCAGCCAATCCTGGGCTACAATACCCGGACCCCTTCCACTGCCGGTACGGGGCACGGAACCCCACCGATCCTTCACGACTGGACTACCGATGTAACCTGCTCGAGGAAGTACTCAACTGCCCCTACGTTACGACATCCCCCGAATGCCTATCTGTTAGCCGCGGCCCGCTAGCTGTCTAGAGCATATTGGACTGTTAGCTGAATAGATCCATAGGCCAATTTTTTCGGCCACTATACTTATTTTGCCAATTGGACTTGGACCCCTCTACTACTCGGAACCCTATCACGACTGGTCTATCAACGTCACCGCACGAGGAGGCTAAAACAGACTTTCCTCCGTCGCGACGTCCCTCTAAGGTCCTTCTGCTAGCCCCGGCCTGCTAGCTGTCTGAATCGCCGTGTCTCCAGTCAGCCCAACCACTCACTAGACCCCTATGCTCACTCGGCTACGCATGCCTCTCCCTAATATTAACATGCCTTGTCCATTACTGTCCTGGTTAGTGATTACTGTCGTATTTCACTGTAGAGCCTCTAGCCCTGCTCAATATGCCTTAACCAACCATGTAGTTCCACCTCCCACATATGCGGTGACATCACCTGGTTTAAATGTCTCTAGAGACAATATCTCTCTCATCATTACTCAATGCCTAGGTTTACCTCCAATGTCCCCAGAAACCTGCTCCTTTTACTCTCTGTTCCGAATGTACTAGACGGCCAGTTCTGATAGCCCTTAGCCGTACCCTTATCCTACTCCTCCTCTGTTCCTCTGGTGATGTAGAGGTTAATCCAGGCCCTGCAGTGACTAGCTCCACTCCTACTCCCCAGGTGCTCTCATCTGTTGACTTCTGTAACCGTAAAAGCCGTGGTTTCATGCATGTTAACATTAGAAGCCTCCGCTCTAAGTTTGCTTTATTCACTGCTTTAGCACACTCTGCCAACCCGGATGGCCTAGCCGTGTCTGAATCCTGGTTTAGGAAGACCACCCAAAACCCTGAAATTTCCATCCCTAACTGTAATATTTCCCGACAAGATAGAACTGCCAAAGGGGGCGGTGTTGCAATCTACTGCAGAGAGAGTAAGACAGAACATCACAGGCTATCGAGATTTGTGCCCAAACAATTTGAGCTTCTACTTTTAAAAATCCACCTTTCCAGAAACAAATCTCTCACCATTGCTGCTTGCTATAGACCACCCTCTGCCCCCAACTGTGCCCTGGACACCATATGTGAATTGATTGCCCCCCATCTATCTTCATAGCTCGTGCTGCTAAGTGACCTAAACTTTCATGAAATCACAAGTGCAATAAATCAAAATAAAGCTTAACTTGTTGTTAATCCAGCCAAGATGTCAGATTTCAAAAAGGCTTTACAGCAAAAGCAAACCATGCGATTATCTGAGGACAGCGTCCAGCACACAAATGCATAACAAATCATTTTCAACCAGGGAGTTCAGACACGAAAGTCAGAAATAGCGATATAATATATGCCTTACTTTGAAGATCTTGTTCTGTTGGCACTCCAAAAGGTCTCAGTTACATTAAAAATGGTCCTTTTGTTCGATAAATTTCTTCTTTATATCCATAAAAACTCAGTTTAGATGGAGCTCTTCTGTCAATAATCCACTCGGTTTCCATCGGACAAAATGCATACAAAATGAATCCCAAACATTACCAATAAACTTATCCAAACAAGTCAATCAATGTTAATAATCCATCCTTAGGTACCCTAATATGCAAATAAACAATCAAATTTAAGACTGAGAATCATTATTTTCTTTACCGGAGATAAACAAAAAGAACGCGCTCTCTTGGCCATACGCATGGAAGAACTACAGCCAAAATGGGAGCCCTTAGAAAAACTACTTCTTCTCCCTCATTTCTCCAAAAACCAGCCTGACACTCTAGACTGTTGACATCTAGTGGAAGCCCTAGGAACTGCAATCGGGTACGAAATCAGTGGTAGGGGGTGGTTTGTCCTCTGGGTTTCACCTGCCATTTCAGTTCTGTTATACTCACAGAAACTTGAGTGGTTTCTATCCAAATCTACCAATTACAGTGGGGCAAAAAAGTATTTAGTCAGCCACCAATTGTGCAAGTTCTCCCACTTAAAAAGATGAGAGAGTCCTGTTATTTTCATCATCGGTACACTTAAACTATGACAGACAAAATGAGGGAAAAAATGTCCAGAAAATCATGTTGTAGGATTTTTAATGAATTAATTTGCAAATTATGGTGGAAAATAAGTATTTGGTCAATAACAAAAGTTTAATCTCAATACTTTGTTATATACCCTTTGTTGGCAATGACAGAGGTCAAACATTTTCTGTAAGTCTTCACAAGGTTTTCACACACTGTTGCTGGTATTTTGGCCCATTCCTCCATGCAGATCTCCTCTAGAGCAGTGATGTTTTGGGGCTGTTGCTGGGCGACACAGACTTTCAACTCCCTCCAAAGATTTTCTATGGGGTTGAGATCTGGAGACTGGCTAGGCCACTCCAGGACCTTGAAATGCTTCTTACGAAGCCACTCCTTCGTTGCCCAGGCGGTGTGTTTGGGATCATTGTCATGCTGAAAGACCCAGCCACGTTTCATCTTCAATGCCCTTGCTGATGGTAGGTTTTGTTACTTTGGTCCCAGCTCTCTGCAGGTCATTCACTAGGTCCCCCGGTGTGGTTCTGGAATTTTTGCTCACCGTTCTTGTGACCATGGTGCTTGCCTACGGAGCTGTGAGGGGAACGGCACCTCAGTACCTCCAGGCTCTGATCAGGCCCTACACCCAAACAAGGGCACTGCGTTCATCCACCTCTGGCCTGCTCGCCTCCCTACCACTGAGGAAGTACAGCTCCCGCTCAGCCCAGTCAAAACTGTTCGCTGCTCTGGCCCCCCAATGGTGGAACAAACTCCCTCACGACGCCAGGACAGCGGAGTCAATCACCACCTTCCGGAGACACCTGAAACCCCACCTCTTGAAGGAATACCTAGGATAGGATAAGTAATCCCTCTCACCCCCCTTTAAGATTTAGATGCACTATTGTAAAGTGACTGTTCCACTGGATGTCATAAGGTGAATGCACCAATTTGTAAGTCGCTGGATAAGAGCGTCTGCTAAAGGACTTAAATGTAAATGTAAATCATTTTGACCCCACGGGGTGAAATCTTGCGTGGAGCCCAAGATTGAGGGAGATTTTAAGTGGTCTTGTATGTCTTCCATTTCTTAATAATTGCTCCCACAGTTGATTTCTTCAAACCAAGCTGCTTACCTAAATGACTTAAATGTAAATGTACCTATTTCAGATTCAGTCTTCCCAGCCTGGTGCAGGTCTACAATTTTGTTTCTGGTGTCCTTTGACAGCTCTTTGGTCTTGGCCATAGTGGAGTTTGGATTGTGACCGTTTGAGGTTGTGGACAGGTGTCTTTTATACTGATAACAAGTTCAAACAGGTGCCATTAATACAGGTAACGAGTGGAGGACAGAGGAGCCTCTTAAAGAATTAGTTACAGGTCTGTGAGAGCCTCATCTTTTTAAGTGGGAGAACTTGCACAATTGGTGGCTGACTAAATACTTTTTTTGCCCCACTGTATATGCATATGCTAGCTTCTGGGCCTGAGTAGCAGGCAGTTTACTTTGGGCATGCTTTTCATCAGTTAACACTCCAGCCATCCTACAATCTAAGCTTGATGCCCTCAATCTCACACAAATGATAAATGAACCCACCAGGTACAACCCCAAATCCTGAAACACGGGCACCCTCACTTGCCCTCCAAAGAAACCTCTGCTGTTTTCAACCAAGATCTCAGCGATCACTGCCTCATTTCCTGCATCCGTAATGGGTCTACAGTCAAACGAACACCCCTCACCACTGTCAAACGCTCCCTAAAACACTTCAGCGAGCAGGCCTTTCTAATCGACCTGGCCCGGGTATCCTGGAAGGATATTGACCTCACCCTGTCAGTAGAGGATGCCTGGTTATTCTTTAAAAGTGCCTTCCTCACCATCTTAAATAAGCATGCCCCATTCAAAAAATGTTGAACCAGGAACAGATATAGCCTTTGGTTCTCTCCAGACCTGAGTGCCCTTGACCAGCACGAAAACATCCTGTGGCGTTCTGCATTAGCATCGAATTGCCCCCGTGATATGCAACTTTTCAGGGAAGTTAGGAACCAATATAAACAGGCAGTTGGAAAGCTAAGGCTAGCTTTTAGAAGCAGAAATTTGTATCCTGTAGCACAAACTCAAAAAAGTTGTGTGACATTGTAAAGTCTATGGAGAATAAAAGCACCTCCTCCCAGCTGCCCACTGCACTGAGGCTAGGAAACACTGTCACCACTGATAAATTCACTATAATTGAGAATAAGCATTTTTCTACGGCTGGCCATGCTTTCCACCTGGCTACACCTACCCAATCAACAGCCCTGCCTGCTCCACAGCAACTCGCCCAAGCCTCCCCCATTTCTCCTTCACCCAAATCCAGATAGCTGATGTTCTGAAAGAGCTGCAAAATCTGGACCCCTACAAATCAGCCGGGCTAGACAATCTGCACCCTCTCCTTCTAAAATGATCTGTCGAAATTGTTGCAACCCCTATTACTAGTCTGTTCAACCTCTCTTTCGTATCGTCTGAGATTCCCAAAGATTGGGAAGCAGCTGCGGTCATCCCCCTCTTCGAAGGGGGAGACACTCTAGACCCAAACTGCTACAGACCTATATCTATCCAATCCTGTCTTTCTAAGGTCTTCGAAAGCCAAGTTAACAAACAGATCACCGACCATTTCGAATCCCACCGTACCTTCTCCGTTATGCAATCTGGTATCAGAGCTGGTCATGGGTGCACCTTAGCCACACTCAAGGTCCTAAATGATATCATAACTGCCATCGATAAGAGACATTACTGTGCAGCCGTAATCGTCGACCTGGCCAAGGCTTTCAACTCCGTCAATCATCACATTCTTATTGGCAGAATCAACAGCCTTGGTTTCTCAAATGACTGCCTCGCCTGGTTCACCAACTACTTCTCAGATAGAGTTCAGTGTGTCAAATCGGAGGGCCTGTTGTCCGGACCTCTGGCAGTCTATGGGGGTTCCACAGGGTTAAACTCTCTTCTTTGTATACATCAATGATGTCGCTCTTGCTGCTGGTGATTCTCTGATCCACCTCTACACAGACGACACCATTTTGTATACCTCTGGCCCTTCTTTGGACACTGTGTTAACTAACCTCCAGACGAGCTTCAATGCCATATAATTAACTCTCCTTCTGTGGCCTCCAACTGCTCTTAAATGCAAGTAAAACTAAATGCATGCTCTTCAACCGATCGCTGCCCGCACGTCCAGCATCACTACTCTGGATGGTTCTTAGAATACTATACTTAGAATATGTGGACAACTACAAATACCGAGGTGTCTGGTTAAACTGTAAACTCTCCTTCCAGACTCCTCTGGCCCTCGCTTCATACTCGTCGCCAAACCTACTGGTTCTAGGTCATCTCAGGTCGTCTCTGCTAGGTAAAGCCCCGCCTTATCTCTGCTCACTGGTCACCATAGCAGCACCCACCCGTAGCACGCACTCCAGCAGGTATATCTCACTGGTCACCCCCATAGCCAGTTCTTCCTTTGGCTGCCTTTCCTTCCAGTTCTCTGCTGCCAATGACTGGAATGAACTGAAAAAAATGACTGAAGCTGGAGACTCATATCTCCCTCACAAGCTTTAAGCACCAGCTGTCAGGGCAGCTCACAGATCACTGCACCTGTAAATAGCCCATCCAACTACCTCATCCCCATACTTTATTTATCTACTTTGTACCCCAGTATCTGTACTTGCACATTCATCTTCTGCACATCTACCACTCCAGTGTTTAATTGCTATATTGTAATTACTTTGTCACCATAGCCTATATATTGCCTCACCCCCATTATCCTACCTCATTTGCACACACTGTATATAGACTTTTTCTACTGTATTATTGACTATGTTTGTTTATTCCATGTGTCGAACTGCTTTGCTTTATCTAGGACAGGTCTCAGTTGTAAATGAGAACTTGTTCTCAACTAGCGTACCTGTTTAAATAAAGGTGAAATAAAAATAAAAAATTAAGAAGAAATATTGTGTAATTATAGATGTATTCTCCTAACTCACGACCCACCTTTTACATGCCCAGGTCCCACTTTGGGTCCCGACCCATAGTATAAGAAACCCTGTTTAAATGTATTTCACCTAAGCTCTGAGCTTCCACACTCAGTCAGTCAGTCAGTCCTCGAGGAACTGCTTTTTCTACCATCATGACTCAGAGCCAGAGCCAAGGACAACAATGTAGAGCATCCTAAAACCCCGTTGTATAAGCACACTATTTCACTGGCCAGTGGCCTAATGATAAATTTACAGGTACTATAATTTTGCCAGATATACACACCTTCAATTTCAGAGATCGTTTTCTCTGTTTCTTTCTCCATGACTTTCTGGCTAAACTTGATTTCCGCCACTTGAGCCACCTTCTCTGCCTCTGTAGAGCACATGGAGACAGGAAATTAACCTTCTGGGATTTTAGCGAGAAAACTGTCTGAATCCCTGTTAATAATTATAATTTGTTTATAAAATGTCAGTGTTATTGTAATTGTCAGTTTAATATCTTGTCAGTGTAAATATAAGGTTATAGTGCGTTAGTGTCACCCATGACTCACCAATCACAGCCCTCTTTCGCTCTGTCTCCGCCTCCTTCTCCACCACCTTCTGAGTCTGAGCAGAAATCAGCAGCTTTGTCTTCTCGGCCTCCCTAAACCCACACACAAACAGAGATTACAGCGTGCCAACAGCCGGTTAACATCTTTCTCCAGTCCCACAACATGCAGTGGTTCTATAATTTCCTAGAATATCCTATCCTAGGAAATATCCTAACCTTCTTTAGTGATAAGTATGGTGACTTTTGTGCAACAACATGTTAACTCAACACCATGAATAAACAGCATCAAACATTCCATCACTAAAGTCTTCCAGATGTAAGTGGTGAGCAGACAGAAAGATGAACCAGCAGAGACAGTTCCACTTACTTTGGGTCTGCATCCCTACTCCCCATGTAGTGCACTGGTCAAAAGTAGTGCACTATTTAGGGAATACGGTGCAATTTGTGACATAGCCTAGGTCCGGGGAGAACATATATGGGTGATTCTACAGAAGTGGTGTAAATTGCTGTCTCACCCCCCCCCCAAAAAACCTATAAAATGCATATGTTCTAATGCAAGGCAATAACAAACATATTGTTAAATTAATATAGTACAAAGGTATTGTTCATACATCTATTTCAATTGAAAGGTGGCTGTCCCAAACCATGACTACTAAACTTTAGCAATAAATTATTTGTATAATGTTCTTAACACTATTATTTCAATAGAACATACTGAGTTCTGTTATTACACTGAAAGATACTGATCTAATTGGTAGTTTAAACATCTTTCTCTGAAAAATGCTGCACCACTTTTGACATCACTACAAAAACACACGCTAAAAGATTGTAGAATGTGCCTTAAGCTACCACCCTACAAATAGTACAAAAGTATGTGGACATGCTCCTCAAACACCTCATTCCAAATTCATGGGCATTAATATGGAGTTGGTCCCACTGTTGCTATAACAGCCTCCACTCTTCAGGGAAGGCTTTCCACTAGATGTTGGAACATTGCTGCAGGGACTTGCTTCCATTCAACCACAAGAGCATTAGTGAGGTTGGGCGATAAGGCCTGGCCCTCAGTCGGCGTTCCAATTCTTCCCAAAGGTGTTCGATGGGGTTGAGATCAGGTCTCTGTGCAGGCCAGTCAAGTTCTTCCACACCGATCTCGACAAACCACTTCTGTATGAATCTCACTTTGTGCACGGGGGCATTGGCATACTGAAACAGGAAAAGGGCTTCCCCAAACTGTTGCCACAAAGCTGTAAGTTCAGAATTGTGTAGAGGACTACCATGTGGGTAGTGGAAAAGTGCTCATAATATATGCCTACCAGAGTGGCCTACCATCAGAAACAATGGAGAAAAATGCATCCCATAACATTTTAACAGCTCAAAATTGATAAGGCACTCGCACATCTGAGCTACCTTTTTTTGCAGGTGCATGGTAACAGTTGGATAAGGTGATAAAAACGAGAAGGAACCTGCACACTGCTCTTGATAGTATCAATGATCTTTAATAAGCTTTACGTATCGGCCTCAAGGCCTTCGTCATTCAGCCTACAGTAGCAGCCAATGTGTGGTGTTAAATGCCTTACATTCCATGAGACTTTTGGGGAAAAAAAACATGCAGAGCTTGACATTAACCTATTTATCTACTTGTCCTTCAGGGCTCATATTTCTTCTGAGTGGCAGTCCGAGGGGAGCTGCACACAGCTTAGAGGGAACATTTCCTCCACCCATAGGAATCCCCACCCGGTTGACTACTTTTAAATGGTGGAAGCGCTCAATGATAATGTCTATACCAAAATTAGTTGTTTCCATCTAGAATCATTTATTTATCTCTATGATTGACACGACACCGAAATGCTTGTTATTTTGTCAAAATAAAGATTGGTAAAGTGAAAATTTAAACATCTATCAACAAGTTTTAGATTCATACAATCAACATTGAACATTTTCCAGAGAAAAGTATATATTTCTCTAAATTCAATTTAAAGGTTTTAAAAATCAGGTAAAAACAAAAAAAATTGTATGCAAATACAATTTAAGGTTGGGAATTCAGGTAAATATTTAAATATGCAATACAAACAGTGTGTGAGTAGTATACACACGGGCCACAAACACACAAATAAAGGCACAGTACAACAGTGGTGTGCAGAACGGCATCTCGGAACACACAACTCGTCGATCCTTGTCACGGATCGGCTATTGCAGCAGACGCCCACACCGGGTTCCACTCTTATCGAGAAGTCTCCAGTGGGCATGCAATCACCTACACTGGACAATTGAGAAGTGGAAAAACATTGCCAGGTTCGATGAATTCTGTCTCATGTTGCATCATGCAGTTGGCCGTCCATGGACCCATCCTGCATGGTGTCAACGGTACAGGCTGATGGCAGTGGTGTTATGCCGTCAAATCTGAAGCAACTGTGTGATGCCATCGCGTCAGCATGTACCAACACCCCTGTGGAACGTTTCAAACTTGTAGAATCCATGCCCCGAAAAATTCACGCTGTTCTGGAGGCAAAGGGGGGGTCCGATCCGGTACTAGATGGGTGTACATAATAAACATTTAAACAGGCCGCTGAGTGTATGTCTACCAGACATATGTTGGAAGACGTGTGCTGAAAGTTTGGGAGAAATATTCTTTCCAACCCCCAATTTTTACCGCTTCTGTAGAACGACCCATATAAAGAACACACAGCAGGGGGTTGGGGGTTCAGGGAACATGGAAAGTTTCAGTGTTCTACAGCCAAATGTTCTACTCACATCATCTCATAGTTCCTGCGAATGCTCTCAGGGATGTTGGGCTTCGTGACCCGGACCGCCTGTGGTAACGATTGCCAAACCACAAGTATGAAAAAGAGGGGAGACTTGAGATTATATCAAACATTCTTTTACTGTGGTAATAAAATGAATTATCATTACCAGATGATCATCTAGGCTAAGTTCCAATTGGCACTATATTGCCATTGTAGTGCACTACCTTTGAAGGGAATACATAGGGTGCCATTTGGGAGACAGCCTTGTAAAAACGAACACAATCGTCCTCCCCAAACTCCCTCTAAAGTGAACTGTACTGTAGTGTTATTATTTCCTGGTAGAACCTACAGTTGTTATTGTAGTTTCTTCTAGAGGATTTATGGGAACAACCAGCTGAGTTTTTTTTACCCAGTGGGACATTAATTTTTACTTTTTAGCTTGAGCCTCAAATGAGCAACAAAACCAAACATCTCAGCTCTACAGGAATAGAAAGAAAAGACTGAAAGCATCTTAGCTCTAACAAGAATAGAGAGAAAATAGTAAAATCAAATGCTTTACAGGAATGAGCAGAGTTGGGGAAGGAAATTATTATTTCTCTCCGCGTCTGCCAGAATCTCGCTCTCCTTTTTGTCTGCCTGTATTTTCCCATAGTTCTCCAGTCCAGAAATTGCAACTATGGATGTGACAAATGTAACATTTTTCTTAATTAGTCTGACAACAAAAAATTCCCAAAATGAAAATTAGACAGTCAGGGAGAATGGAAAATTCCCAAAACAATGAATTTAGAAGAATATATTTTGTTATTGTGTTTGAGCAAATTAGCCATTGCAAAATGATTAGAATTGCAGGAAACCTTCTCTAAAACAGAGTCATGATGTGGCCCTTTCTAGGTATAGATCTGGCTTACCCCTCTCTCACTTTCTCCTACACCCAGGCTCTGTTATCTCAGGTCGTAAATTCCTGGCGGAGACCCTCTCCTCCTGGCCACGCAGTATGGAGAGAGAGGGTTTCACAGTAGAACTTCTACTACATCACAGAATTTGAGAACTGAACAATATCCATATTTTGGATATTGTTTAAACGGTCGGTGGAGAAGCCAGCTACGACACTGTCCGTTTTATTTCATGTTTGTGACCTCATGAAAAACAATATAGCCACATTACCCTAACTCTGTTTATACAGGTTCCTCAGTTAAGATATTTGCATCAAATTCTTGTATAAAATGAATGAGTAAAGATGAAACTATTTGTGAAATGATGTGATGTTAAACCTTTAACGGGAGAGAATTGTATTCCATTTAATGTTTAACTAAGTCATTGGCCTGCCCCGTGAGCACAGACATGATCTGGCATCATGGAACAACCCTTTCCTATCGTTACGAATAAAACCCCCTCCAGAGGAAATCATCTTCAGACCACGCATACCTCGGTGCAAGCTGAGGTGGCAAAGGTTTGAGTACCAAGACTAAGCAAACCCACAGCGTAAGATGTGATTGCGAATAGTTATTGAATTCCTAACCATACCCCGTGGAGCATTGGCTACACGGCTAGAAATGGTTCATCTGAGACTATCGATCCCTACAGAATAAGAGCAAATCTTAGATACTAATTACTAGTCTGCAGCTAGAAATTATGTAAACCTGGGATGTGAATACCGACATCCGCCGAAATATATATTCTATGAGAACATTTCTAAATGGTACTCTGAAGTATCCATTCTAACCACGAAAGACTTTGATCTTCAGGGAAAGAGAGACTCGGATTAACTTTACAGCAGACAGACCGGATTTCAATAGAGATCACGACACATAGGCGTAAATATATATTGATTTCAATTACAGTCCACCTGACTGTGCTGCTGCTCCAGTTTCAACTGTTCTGCCTTATTATTATTCAACCATGCTGGTCATTTATGAACATTTGAACATCTTGGTCATGTTCTGTTATAATCTCTACCCCGCACAGCCAGAAGAGGACTGGCCACCCCACATAGCCTGGTTCCTCTCTAGGTTTCTTCCTAGGTTTTGGCCTTTCTAGGGAGTTTTTCCTAGCCACCGTGCTTTTACACCTGCATTGTTTGCCGTTTGGGGTTTTAGGCTGGGTTTCTGTACAGCACTTTGAGATATCAGCTGATGTACGAAGGGCTATATAAATAAATTTGATTTGAATTATTCCCGAATTAGGGAGTGTTCATGTGCAAAGGATTAGCATTTCAATTAATATAGTTATCAACTGTGTGTAGTGATCCTTTTGTCTTTCCCGCTCTCAGTCCACACCCACTTCTCTTTATCCACCAAGCCGTCATATCGGCTTAGCCCACTAAGGAATCTTCCCTATCATTTGTTAGTAATATATCTGTTTGTTTATGCATTTCTGTGATTATTTAGATAGTTAGTAAATAAATGGTTATGCTAATTGGTGTATGAATGATTCATAGTAAAGGCTGGGTTTGTGCAGATAACCAACAATTTACGACATTTGGAATGAGACTGACGTGAAGTAAAGAATAATGAATTAATAGAAGATTAATTGATCAGATATTAAAATATCTGAAGAGTTATATTCGGAAAATTATAACTTTGTTCTGAAGATTTTCTTTGGTGCCCCGACTTCCTAGTTAATTACATTTACATGATTAGTTTAATCACAAATAATAATTACAGAGAATTGATTTGATAAAATAATATTCTTCACTTTTAATGATGCCAAAGACACGACAACAACATTTTCTCTCAGCTGCATGGCAAAATGTGCAGGATTGCACAAGATTTGCTATAAAACTGCAAAAATGTTTCTCAGCTGCATGGAGAAATTTGAAGAATTGCACAAAAGTGGCTTGAAAATGTAAACCTTTCTCTACACCGCCAAAATGTGGGCCTCTAGACTTTTCTGAAATTAAGCTGTGCCAGTGGGCTGACCCTGCCACGCCCCCCCCGGTACACCCACCACCTAAGCCCCTTTTTGATCCAGAAAAAAAAAACACTCATTTACAGTCCATACAGGAGCTTGTTGCAGCCCACTCATCACCTGACATTCATCATCACAATATCAGATTTTTGGCATGGCTAAATTTCAGATAAAATGTTGTGTGGCCTCAGTCGAGCAGTGAATTCAACTACAAAGAACAGGGAGATTTTCCAATGCCTTGCAAAGAAGGTCATCTATTGGTAGATGGGTAAAAATAAAAATAAAAACAGACATTGAATATCCCTTTAAGCATGGTGAAGTTATTAATTACACTTTGGATGGTGTATCAATACAGTCACTTCAAAGACACAGGCGCCCTTCCTAACTCAGTTGCCGGAGAGGAAGGAAACCGCTCAGGGATTTCACAATGAGGCCAATGGTTACTTTAAAACAGTTAGAGTTTAATGGCTGTGACAGGAGAAAACTGAGGATGGCTCAACAACATTGTAGTTATTTCACAATACTAACCTTAATGACAGAGTGAAAAGAAGGAAGCCTGTACAGAATACAAATATTACAAAACATGCATCCTGTTTGCAATAAGGCACTAAAGTAAACCTTCAAAATATGTGGCAAAGAAATGAACATTATGTCTTGAACACAAAGCTGTATGTTTCGGGTAAATCCAACACAACACATCACTGAGTCCCACGCTTCGTATTTTCAACTATGGTGGTGGCTGCATCATGCTATGGTTTTGCTGGTCATCGGCAGGGACTAGGGTGTTTTTTTAAGGTAAAAAGAAATGGAATAGAGCTAAGCACAGGTAAAATCCGTGAGGAAAACCTGGTTCAGTCTGCTTTCCAACCGCCACTGGGAGACAAATTCACTTTTCAGCTGAACAATAACCTAAATTACAAGGCCAAATATACACTGTAGTTGCTTACCAAGACCATGTTGAATGTTCTTGAGTGGCCTAGTTACTGTTTTGACTTAAAATCAGCTTGAGGATTTATGGCAAGACTTGAAAATGGCTGTCTAGCAATGATCAGCAAATAACTTAACAGAGCTTGAAGAATTTATATTTGACAAATGTTAGAATTTTTGAGTGTATTTTGTGTAGATTGTTGACAAAATTACAATGAAATATTTTAATCACACCTTGTAACAACAAAATGTGGAAAAAAGTCAAGGTGGTGAATACTTTCTGAAGGCACTATAAATATATTTAAATAAACATGGATTAATTAACAATATTTGTACTGGTATGCAAGAATTCCCTAAGACTAGTTTCTCCTGCCTCCCATGTCTCTCCCTCACGCCTCCCATGTCTCTCCCTCACGCCTCCCATGTCTCTCCCTCACGCCTCCCATGTCTCTCCCTCACGCCTCCCATGTCTCTCCCTCACGCCTCCCATGTCTCTCCCTCACGCCTCCCATGTCTCTCCCTCACGCCTCCCATGTCTCTCCCTCACGCCTCCCATGTCTCTCTCTCCCAGTCAGTTTCAGTACCTGTATGATCAGTCCAGGAGCCATGCTGGTCAGATCTTCTTGTAAGGTCAGCTTCAGGTTCTCATCTATCTGGTCTGAGGACACACACACACACACAACAGGGTTAGAGGATATACCATGGAGACAGAGGCTGCCATTTGTGATACCCACTATAGCATGTGTAGGTTGTAAATCCATAACAGAGCTAACTGGCTAGCTACTGGATGTCATAAGGTGAATGCACCAATTTGTAAGTCGCTCTGGATAAGAGCGTCTGCTAAATGACTTAAATGTAAATGTACTACTGTTAGCTAGCCAGATAGCCAGGAAGAATTGTTACCTAGCTACCCATGAAGAATTGACAGCTGCCTTGGATACCATTGGTTTTAGATCATTTTTGACTGTTATACTATCTAGTTAGTGACATTATTCAGATTCACATATCTAGCTGATAATTATGAAGTAAAATGTTTGCTTTGTGTATATCTCATTTTGTCTCTATTGCCATTGTCCTGTCTAGAAGAAGGAAGGTTCAGTGAATGGGTAAGTCAATAGGGCTAACTGGCTAGCGACCCACAAAGAATTGTTAGCTAGCTACCCACAAATAATTTACATCTACCTTGGATAACATTGGGGAGATGCAGCGTGAGGTAATACAGTAGGGGGAGTGTGAGTGCTTCTCAAATTAAATGTTTTATGCGTTCTCCACAACCTCGTCCTCACAAGTAACTCAACAGAATGTCCTCGGAGAATGCACTTAGAGCATGGTAGTATGCATATTGAGAAACACCCTTTAAACCCCTTTAACAAATATTCTAGAACTGCCTATAGTTTACACTTACCGAACAAGCCGATGTAGACCTCCTGAAGAGAATGGACGCTGCAGAACTGGTTGAGCTCATGGTGAACCTTATTGAATATTAGGGCCTTGTCGTAATCCGCTGTGAAGTTCTTCACTATATCATACACTGTAGAGGAGAGAACAAAGAGTTGCTGTGAAGTTCCTCATTATATCATACACGGCAGAGAGCAGAGAAAGAAGTGTGGCTACATTAAGTAAGTAATAGTGGCTACCGTAAATAACCCACTGTGTACACAGTGTTTGAATAAACGCTGTTTCAACATAATTTGTCAACGTTTTGTGACGTGGAATCAACGTGTAAAATACATTGGATTTGAAAAAGTAATCATCCAGTACCCCTTTCATCTCATTTCAACCAGTGTTGAGGGACATCCTTTATTTCTGGCTAATATTTATTAGGTACACAATATTTATTAGGTACCCTTCACGAAAATGGTATTCTCCTACAGACAGTGGGTCACGTGGCCGTGGCTTGCTGTATAAAGCAGACCAACAGGCATACAGGCATTCCGTTACTGTTTGACTGAAAGTTAGAATGGGCAAAACTAGTGACCGAAGTGACTTTGAGCATTGTATTATCGCCGGTGCCAGGCTCGCCGGCTTCAGTATCTCAGAAACGTCCGGCATCCTGGGCTTTTCACGCACAACAGTGTCTAAAGGTTTACCGAGAATGGCGCGACAAAAAACATCCAGCCGGAGAATGGCAAGAATTGTGTAAGCTAACAGGCGGGCCCACAAACAGACAAATAATGGTGCAGTGCAACAGTGGTGTGCAGAACGGCATCTCGGAATGCACAACTTGTCAGTCCTTGTCACGGATGGGCTATTGCAGCAGACGACCACACTGGGTTCCACCCAATCAGCTAAAAACAAGAAGAAGCGGCTCCAGTGGGCATGTGATCACCAACACCGGACAACAGGTTCCTGTTTGCGTTACGTCTCTTGATACCAATTCAGCAACATTTCCATGGCCCAAAGAATTCAGGCTGGTGGGTCCAACTCGGTACTAGATGGGTGTACCTAATAAACTGAGTATACATGCCCCCATATAGATGATCCTTATTTTTGGGGGGACCTAGAATGCAGACTGGCTGGGATGAGTGACTTTCCCATTCAAAATCGGAGGAGTCTTTAAAATCAGGTTCTTGATCCCATTCTGGACCGCAGTATCCCATCTCTTTCCCACCCATGTAGGTCAGTTGGGGTATTAGATAGAGCCTTACAGAGCCTGTTTGGTTGACGTGTAGAGAACATTCAAACCAACAAGAGGCTACACACTTTTACTCCACCCCCACATGTTTATTCTAAGATTGACTATTTCCTCATTTCTAGCACTTTCCGCTCCTCCACCCTCTCATGCATAATTGGGAGCATAATGGTATCTGATCATGCTGATGTATATACAGTGCAATCGGAAAGTATTAAGATCCCTTCGCTTTTTCAACATGTTGTTACGTTACAGCCTTATTCTAAAATAGATAAAATAATTTTTTACCCTCATCAATCTACACACAACACCCCATAATGACAGCGCTAAAACAGGTTTAGACATTTTTGCAAAACCTTATTTCATACGTTTTCAGACCCTTTGCTATGAGACTCGAAATTCCTATTCGGCACCTCCATACATTAGAGGTCCCGATGAGCTTGTACATTTTAATTTAGATGTTTTTTGGATGTACATAGCGGCTGTAACAGGGGTAAATTAGATAGTTGCTCAGCAAACTCACATCAACTGAATACAGGTGTCTAGTTCTGTGAAGTAATGTCAGGTGTTATTTACTCTCCTTTTTGAACCACAGAAAACAGTATGCACAGAGAATTCACCAACCGTCTGCAGTCCACATTGCCTACGGCTTATGTAAGATTCTACACAAAATGTACAATGAGTCCAAGTGTATTTGGAAAGTATTCAGACCCCTTGACTTTGTCCACATTTTATTTCATTAGCCTTATTCCAATATGGATTATATGAAACAAATTCAAATCAATCAATCTACACACAATACCCCATATTGACGAAACAAAACAAGGTTTTTAGAAATGTTTGCAAATGTATGAAAAATAAAAAACAGAAATACCTTATTTACATACGTATACAGAACCTTTGCTATGAAACTCAGGTGCATCCTGTTTCCATTGATCATCCTTGAAATGTTTCCACAACTTGTTTGTAGTCCATCTGTGGTAAATTCAATTGATTGGAAATGATTTGGAAAGGCCCACACCTGTCTATATAAAAGGTCCCAAAATTGACAGTGCATGTCAGTGAAAAGAAAAACAAGCCACGAGGATGTCAGTAGAGCTCTGAGACAG
Organism: Oncorhynchus gorbuscha; assembly: GCF_021184085.1. Taxonomy (NCBI): domain Eukaryota; kingdom Metazoa; phylum Chordata; class Actinopteri; order Salmoniformes; family Salmonidae; genus Oncorhynchus; species Oncorhynchus gorbuscha. Next base: position 74,501,660 of record NC_060177.1, read on the forward strand.
GATTGTGTCAAGTACAGATCTGGGGAAGGGTACAAAACATTTCTGCAGCATTGAAGGTCCCCAAGAACACAGTGGCCTCCATCATTCTTAAATGGAAGAAGTTTGGAACCATCAAGACTCTGCCTAGAGCTGGCCGCCCGGACAAACTGAGCGAACTGGGGAGAAAGGCCTTGGTCAGTGAGGTGACCAAGAACCCGATGGTCACTCTGACAGAGCTCCAGAGTTCCTCTGTGGAAATGGGAGAAACTTCCAGAAGGACAACAATCTCTGCAGCACTCCACCAATCAGGCCTTTATGGTTGAGTGGCCAGACGGAAGCCACTCCTCAGTAAAAGGCACATGACAGGACTCTCTGACCATGAGAAACACGATTCTTTGGTCTAATTAAACCATGAATAAACTCTTTGGCCTGAATGCCAAATGTCATGCCTGGAAGGAACCTGGCACGATCCCTATGGTGAAGTATGGTGGTGGCAGCATCATACTGTGGGATGTTTTTCAGCAGCAAGGACTGGGAGACTAGTCAGGATTGAGGGAAAATTCAACGGAGCAAAGTAGAGAGAGATCCTTGATGAAAACCTGCTCCAGAGCACACACCTTAAGTACACAGCCAAAACAATGCAGGAGTGGGTTCGGGACAAGTCTCAATGTCCTTGAGTGGCCCAGCCAGAGCCCGGCTTGAACCCGATCGAACATCTCTGGAGACCTGAAAATAACCGTGCAACGATGCTCCCCATCCAACCTTACAGCGCTTGAGCAAGAGGATCTGCAGAGAAGGGGAGAAACTCCACAAATACAGGTGTGCCAAGCTTGTAGCATCATACTCAAGAAGAATTGAGGCTGTAATCGCTGCCAAAGGTGCTTCAACAAAGTACTCAGTAAAGGGCCTGAATACTTATGAAAATGTGATATTTTAAATTTAATTTTTAAAATAAATTTGCAAAATATTCTCAAACCTGTTTTTGCTTTGTCATTATGGTGTTGTGAGACATTTCAAGCCAAGAAATTGCAAGATACAGCTTTTGATTGCTGCTAGATAAACCTAGTGTACAGTTCTGACTGCCTGCCTGGTGGTCGACCTGCCTATACTGTGCCGCTCCCCTCTCTCTCTCCGTCCCTAGCGAGCTAGTTTCTTTCTGTTGCAAAAATACTGAGTCTAATTAATCGATTCCTACTTCATTGTCGTTAACTTTGAAAAAATGTCAGAGAAAGGCAAGCGACAGCAGCGAAGTCCTTATGGCAACACTAAGAAGTTAAATGCAAACTTTGCGAGGTGGAATTGAGGTACAGTAATGGTAGTATAGGTGCAATGCTTAACCATCTGAAAGGGACGCACCATTAGACCCAAACCGTTTCTTGCAGCGGCATTGTGAATTCACGTGGAATTTTGTGAAATGTTCGTATCTTTTTAATGGGAAAAAAAATGGCCGTTAAAATGTTAAGAAGAATTGTCCATTTGTCACATCCCTAGTGCATTTTCATTTGTCCATGGTTGATTCGACCTTTGGAATTTTAAAGTAGTCACTATTAGCCCTATGAATAGGATGCCAAATTCATGATATTAAAAATAAACTTTTACTTTGGGATATTGTCTTGTATACACACACATTATTCATAATATACAGTATGTATATACTATCCGAGCAGAAGATACAGTATATCCACTTCAAATGTTGATATTTGGTTGCGTTCACAATTCAATATCCAATATGTCACTTCTGAATCTCAACCAAAAATCTAAGTTAAAGAATAGCACTAAATCAAATCCAATTTTAAATGCACTTCAAATAAAGTTTGATTTAGTCCTATTCTTCAACTCTGATATTTGGTTGAGATGGAGACGAGAATCCAACATATTAATAACTTGTAGATTACATTTTTAAATCAACCAACCATCATCATATACAAGGCAATAGCCAAAAGGTAAAAGTGTATTAATATAATGAACTTGGCATCCTAGTTATAGGATTAATGGTAACTACTTCTAAACTTCCAGAGATCCAATGAACCATGAATGAATGATAGTATACCTAGCTACACAATTAAATTATGTTGTCCTTTTCTGGGCAAATTAGATGTCAAAGTAGCCTACATAAAGACCATCTGTCTGCATTGACCATGCAGACTGAACGAAAGTGTCTCATGGATAAGCAACAATAAATGCGCTCCTTGAGTGACCGGGTGGGACTAAGTCTGTGTGGAAAGCGGCGTGGAGAGAGAGCGATGACTCAAGTAGCGGAGTAAACTATAGAAATGGACTTTACACACAGCGTATCACATTTAACAAGCCAAACATTCAAATACCGTTATAGAAGGTAAAGTAAAAACCCAAACTGGTCCGCGCATCAATACAGCTATATAGTCAAATACGGTATACAGCAAAGCCCTATTTCACTAACAGAAAAAGTGATTCACTAAAGAGTTGTTTTATTTGACTAAAACAGTTAAAATTTCCAATGAAGAGTTATATCTCAAAATCAAATCATTTCTGGTAACAATTAAGGACCTTACTGTGATCGTTTTCAATTAAAATTGTAAAATGGACACAAAAACAGAAGCTATCTGCATTTATGTCAAAATTTAGTTATCGACGCCAGCTTCGAATGCCGATAGATAGGCCTTGGTTCTCTCGCCCCCCCCTCATCAGTTATGTTTCCTTGAGAGACATCTCTTGTTTTGTATCGTTCTATGTTCTTTAATATTAAACTCACTAACTGCCCCTGCTTGCTGACTCCGTGTCGACGTTACCGAACACTGCCTCACTGAATGGAAGCAGCAGTTAATCAGGACTTGTCCCAGATGGTCAACGAACAGGGACAACCACGTCGCCAACACTACGACCAGCTGGCACATCTGGGGATGCCTATGGATGAGGCCTTCCGCGTTCTTCAACGTCTCTAAATTTCCCGAGGGGCATCAACCCAGTGAGCACCCCAGCCCATCCAACCGTCCGCCCAGGTCAGCGATGTCTGTTTGTCCCTCCCGGACAAATATGACGGGACTCCTTCCAAATGCCGTGGCTTCCTGCTACAGTGCTCCCTCTTTCACTCATCAGATGGGAGCCCCCACCACAGAGAGGTCCAAGGTTGCCACGGTTATTTCCCTGCTGACCAAACAGGCATTGGAGTGGGCTACGGCCTTCTGGGAGAGAGGCGGAGCTGGGTTCCTATGGGTGGGGTTCATGGCTCTGTTCAGGGGGGGTCTTCGACCATCCACCGGAGGGCAGAGAGGAGGGGGGGTGAGCATCTACAGCAGAATGGCCAGACCACGGCGGAGTAGGCACTTATCTTTCGGACAGTGGCAGCATCCATGGCTCCTCAATCTATTCAGAAGAGGATTGCGCGAAGAGGTCCAGACGGAGTTGGTGTGCCGACAATCTAACCTTGGACACACTCATCTCGATGGCCATCCGTCTGGATAACCTTCTTCGGGAGCGTCGGCACCCCAATCGCCTCTCTCCCTCCTTCGTTGACTGTCAAGAGCCTGAAACCATGGAGGTAGGGGCCACACACCTCCCCGCATCTGAGCGACGCCATCGGAGACAGTTAGGGCTCTATCCCCATTGCGGCTAGGAGGGGCACCAGCTTCAACGGTGTGTTCTTAACTGACTTGCCTGGTTAAATAAAGGTTTACAAAATAAAAATCCCTCGCCGCTGGACATCCAGGTATCACCCGCACCACTCAATCCCTTTCTGAGAAATACTGGTGACTCACTTTGGCCCAGGATATTGCACACTATGTCAACTCATGTTCAGTATGTACTCAATCTAAATCTTCCCGACACACTCCAGCAGGAAAGTTCCTTCCCTCTCCTGTGCCTCAGCATCCCTGGTCTCGTCTGTCCATTGATTTTGTCACTGATCTCCCCTCCGCTGATGGTTTCACTCCCATTTTGGTGGTTGTGGACAGATTCTTCAAATCATGCCGTTTTATCCCTCTCTCTGGTCTCCCTACCGCTCTCCAGGTCGCTGAGGCACTGTTCCAGCAGGTCTTCCGGCACTATGGCCTTCTGGAGGATATCGTCTCCTATCATGGCCCCCAATTCACATCATGTGTATGAAGGCCTTCATGGAGAAGCGGATCGCCACCGCAGTGAGGCTCCGTGTTCCATCCTGGTGATTACGTCTGGCTCTCCACCAGGAACCTTCCGCTCTGCCTACCCTGTAAGAAGTGGAGTCCCCAGTTTGTGGGGCTGTTCAAGGTCCTCGGAAGGGTCAATGAGGTAACTTAGATTACTACTCCCATCTAACTACCGGATCTCACCATCTTTTCATGTTTCCCTCCTCAGGCTCCTAGTCCCCTGGCTGATGACATCCCCCACGACACCCCTCGGTCTCCCTTGGACATTGAGGGGAGCCCCGTCTATGCCCTCAAATCACTCCTGGACTAACAACACCGTGGGGGTCGGCTCCAGTACCTGGTGGACTGGGAAGTGTGCGGTCCGGAGAAGCTGCCAGGACTGGTGGTAAGTAGACCGGCGACGTTGAGCGCCGGAGACGTGGAGCGGGAGTAGACGTGACAGTTCCCCATCTCCGGCGCTCACTAACCACCGGTCCTGGCAACCCATCTTTACGCACACCTGCATCTCATCATCAGTCACACCTCATTCTGCTATTGATTTGCTATTGATTGGGAGTCCCATAGGGCAGCGCACAATTGGCCCACCATCATCAGGGTTTGGCCAGTGTAGGCCGTCATTGTAAATAAGAATTTGTTCTTAACCGACTTGCCTAGTTAAATAAAAAATAAAAATAAGATCAGTTTTGAGTTGTGGTGAGAGAGATTAAACTTGAGCACATAGTAAAATTGAAATAAAACTGTTTTATTTTATTTTTTAAAAATCTGCTCCACCTTTTGATTTATTGGCAAATGACTTTACCTGCTGAGGGTACGAGGTAGTTCACCACTTCTATCCGGTCAAAGTAAATCATCACTCCACCACTGAAATAAATAAAAACAGAATGTGTAACAACACATATATGCAATAAATCCACAAGAATGGAGATAAAAGTAGCCGGTATTGTTTTTGCATCCATCAAGTTTATTTTGGGAAGAGATAGACAGACAACCCTACCCTGTTCCACACGGTACATTCTTCACTTCATCTGTCTGTAGAGTGGTCTACAAAGATAGAAATAAAGAGAAGGCATTCAACATTCAAAAAGCCATTACTTCCACAGGGCTCAATTTGAATAAAACCCTCATTGTATTATTTACACAGTAGTTCCTTTTTCCAAGGTCAAATAACTTCACAGACTGGTCTTGGGCACAGTATAAAAACCTACATGTAAACTTCCCTCACATGTATACTGTCACTTTCCAGAAAAAGTGTGTGGGCTTGGGGCGATGTTTGTAAACAAACACACAAAGACACTACTTAGCATAAACTTTGAAGTCCAGCCTCAGTCTTTGTACAACTACATTTGAACCTAAACGCCTCACTCCCAGTCAGACCAGCCATGCCGAGGGCCTGTTCCCGAGAAGGGTCTGTTGTCTCACCTGCACAGACTTGAAATGAGTGATGAAGGGCATCATGAGGTGGAAGCCAGGGCTACTGGTGGTGGTCAGGAGAGCTCCTCCTCTGTGGAACACACACATGATCACATCACAAGGAAATGAAAAGAATCACATCAGACAAAAATGTCAATAAAAATTGTTCTGATGTAGTATGCAACCACAATTGCAAATGTTAGTTGTAAATGTGAGAGGAGACTGGAGAATTTGCTGGACTGATCTTAAGTTCAACACAAAATAATCTTAGCCCTGTTTCTATATCACACTACAGATATCATCTTAGTTTAGCACTGGTATGAAGTATGTGTGCTGTGCACTGCAAGGTGAACTGATGCATGCCTCCAGAAACCAAAATGCATTAATAGACAGTAAGCCTCACAGTAGACATAACAATGACTAGCCTAATATCTAACTGACCTGTAGTAAACTCCAGTGTGTCCCTCTTCAATCTTGTGCACAGAAGAGAAGAGAGCTGCACCTCCAATTGCACAGATTATTGAGGCTATGGCACCCAACTGTGCCATCCTGGGAAGAAGGACAAACGATGAGTTTCAAAAGGATCAACATACACAATGTTGGACATAGGGGACAGATGAATGAAATAAGCCTATAAGCCTAGCCTATATAACAAGTAGGCTAGAATAAGGCTTTCATAACAATCTAATTGTAGCAAATAGAGTTACCTTGCAAGCTCTGGATATTAGCTAGAACAGTTGAATAGAATCAACCAGTGCCTTCTATACTAAACAAAAATATAAAACACACCATGTAAAGTGTTAGTCCCATATTTCATGAGGTGATAGAAGAACTCAGAAATGTTCCATACGCACAAAGCTTATTTCTCATAAATATTGTGCACCTGTTAGTGAGCATTTCTCCTTTGCCAAGATAATCCATCCACATGACAGGTATGGGATATCAACAAGCTGATTAAACAGCATGTTCATTACACAGGTGCACCTTGTGCTGTTGACAATAAAATACCACCCTAAAATGTGCAGTTGTGTCACAGAGCACAATGCCACAGATGTCTCACGCCAGCCCACGACCTCTAACATCTGAGACCAGCCACTTGGACAGCTGATGAAACTGTGTGTTTGCACAACCAAATAATTTCTGCACAAACTGTCTCAGGGTAGCTCAGCTGCGTGCTGGACGTCCTTACTAGTATCTTGACCTGACTGCAGTTCGGCCTTGTAAATCCCAGTTTCAACTGTACTGGGCAAATAGCAGACATTATGTATGACATCATGTGGGCAAGATGTTTGCTAAGGTCAACATTGTGAACAGAGTTCCCCATGGTGGCGGTGGGATTATGGTATGGGCAGGCATAAGCTAAAGACAACGAACACAAATGCATTTTATTGATGGCAATTAGAATGCACAGAGATACTGTGACAAGATCCTGAGGGCCATTGTGGTGCCACTCATCCACCGCTATCACCTCATGTTTCAGCATGATAATGCCCCATGTTGCAAGGATCTGTACACAATTCCTGGAAACTGAAAATGTCCCAGTTCATGGCCATACTCACCAGACATGTCACCCATTGATCATGTAGACGATACTCTAGATTGATGTGTATGACAGCGTGTTCTACTTCCAGACATTATCTAGGAACTTCGCACAGCCATTAAAGAGGAGTGGGACAACATTCCACAGGCCACAATCAACAGCCTGATCAACTCTATGCGAAGGAGATCTGTCGCGCTGCATGAGGCAAATGCTGGGATGTGTCACGCTGCATGAGGCAAATGGTCAAACCAGATACTGACTGGTTTTCTGATCCACTCCCCTACTTTAAAAAAAGAAGATATCTGTGACCAACAGATGCATATCTGTATTCCCAGTCATGTGAAATCCATAGATTAGCCCGTAATTAATTTATGATTCCTTAGATGAACTGTAACTATTTGAAATGGTTGCATGTTGCGTTTATATTTTTGTTCAGTGTATTTCGAAATAAGCTATAGCCATTTAAACATTAGGTCGGAATCAATCACAGGTATTAACAACATATGTGATATCCAGGCACAGGGCAGGCATATTGTTGTCAAGCTAAACTCCTCTGTCAGGAAGAAGAAGCTTAGCTGAGACATCAACAAGGACTGACCTTGTAGCGTTATAAGAGGATTGTCCAAGACAGGGCGTGATAAAAAACCTCTCCCGGCTGCCTTACCTCATAACAATCCTAACAACTGCAGCCAGCTCAAACTTCCTAACTTAGTGTGTAGTTAGCTATACAATACCTCCAAATAAGACCGCTAAACAAACCTCAAGTCAAGCAATGACAGGAAGCAGACTTTTGATACAAGGAGGTCGTGAACCTTTTTGTTGCACGTGTAGGATCAGTATCTTTGGTTCCACTTTCTAACATGGAGGAGTTGATTAGCTTTGAGTTGACCGAATACTGACAGCAAACCATGAATCGCCCAGTATTGGACGTACTCATACACCCCTCTCCAACGAGAGAAGACTGAATAAGCCAACTACGTAACAAGCAACCGTTTTGGCTTTTTAGCAAGCTATGCTAGCTACTTTAGCTACCTAGCTAGCTAACGTTAACCTAGGCTACGCTCGATTTCAAACACGGGAACGGTCACATCCACTGACACAATATTTCACTCACATTGTTGTCATTGTAGATACTTGATAGGTACGTTAAACCCCATTGACAAAAGTGTTCTAGAAATCCGTACGATTACCTGTAGTATTATCACTCGAGATGCCTCCTCCACCGACAAAAATAAGCAAACACCTGCTACCAGGCTCACTTCCGCATTTTACGTCATACGTCTTCAGTTGGACGTTCTTCAAGGAGGAAATATCCCACAAGACCAACAGAGGGGGACAACGAGTATCATATAAAGCTAATTATTCTGTTGTGAAGTTGATTCTGTGAAAAGAGCCATCATATCTAGCAAAATTATATTTATATTCATTTTGACATTATCCATTTACATAGGAGTACTGATAGGTAAATTGCTACCTCTTGGCTTAAGTGATACTTGAGTGACTAGACTAGCGAGCAGAGTTGCTTTTATATTAATGTAACATGTTAGGAACAGATTTGGTCAGTGTTTCACAGAGGATCATAATTACTGGGGAACATGTTATTGTATAAAAGCACCCCTTAGTCCTGTGCGTATATGAGAGTGTTGAGGTTTTAATGGATGCAGGGTTGGTGGCGGCATGTACCTATAATATTTGTTTGCGGACCGCCATAATACCAAAGAAGGAGAAGTGGTGCGCCGATGGGAGCTTTGTATCAGAAGGCCTTGTGTGGGTAGAAGCCAATTTATGCTTGATCCAAAAATATGCTTGTAGCTTGCCGTATGGATGGTGTGATGCAATTGCGGAGCCTCTGGAGGCAAGCAGGGGCCAAATTGAGCTCTGTATTGCATCGCCGTGCGCCTCTCAAATGTTGTAACAATGCGGAGAGCTCCAAATCGCTATGCATTGGAATGATTGGTTGACGGTAGGTGAGGGTGGGAGGTCCTATATAAACACAAACTCACTTCCTTGACAACTTCATTCACAACAGCCCCTGCGCTGCTCCATGGAACGCAAGAAGTATGAATTCCTTGACTTCAGCAGAGGCCGTATCACCATAAATGCTGCAGGGCAAATGCAGCCCTCGGATTGACCATGCAGCGCCTCTATGCCCATTAAGTCTGTCCAGTGTCATTGTTGTACTTTGCTAGTCAATTTTTTTTAACCTTTATTTAACTAGGCAAGTCAGTTAAGAACAAATTCTTATTTTCAATGACAGCCTAGGAACAGTGGGTTAACTGCCTATTCAGGTGCAGAACAACAGATTTGTACCTTGTCAGCTCGAGGGTTTGAGCTTGCAACCTTCCAGTTACTAGTCCAACGCTCTAACCACTAGGCTACCATGCCGCCCCAAGAGAGCCAACCGTTTGAGAGCCAACCGAGGACCATGCTGTCTTAAAATGTTTGGGGTTTAGTCTAATGTATTCTGAAGGTCTGTTGGTTTATCTGTAGGCCTATTAGTGTTTACGTTTGACAATATTCCCAAAAGTTTATCAATATGCCACTGTAGTAATCATCTTTGTTTTCAATTGGTTGCAGTTTAGCCCATGTGCTTGACTGGCTAACTTCACTGATTGTGGTGGTTCAAGGAACAGACTAAGTTTGCCGAACGAATCAGCTCTCACACTCTGATTTGAAACAAGGGTTAACCATAGGGAGGCGATAGTTGTGGATTACAGCACAGGCAGCCAGTAAAAATACAATTTAAGAAGATCTACAGTGTATTATAAATACATTTTAACATAATTATTTACAGCCTTGAAAAGTAGAGTGAGAACTCTTCAACAAGCTTCAAAAACATTTGTGTTTTCTCACCTCAACAACAAGCCTTTACTAGATAGGTGCAATGGTCCAGGGCAGAGATTTGGATATAATGTCCAGGGTCATGAGGCAGAGATGGCGAACACTTTATTTATAGCCCTCGCTCGGTCGCCTCAGAAATATGAAACGCCAACCCTGACCCCTAGGTGCCGCAGTGCAATACAGATCTGTGCTGCACATTTTAAACGAGAAGAGAAAAAGGAATAACCGAGTGAGGGGAAAATGTTTGTCAGAGTTCACTAAGTAGCCTATCAAGGGAACATCGCTGGAACTGGCAACGTAAGCTGTGCCGGGGCCCTACTGCCATTAATCACGACTGACAAGGAACGGGGGGGGGGGGGGGACACGGGTGCTGCTGCCAGAGACTCTGGTAGTGATTATAGCATGGGGTCCACTCACAGCGAAAGTGTTGAAGGTAGAATTTGCCTATAGCTCATAGTCCAGGTAGGCTCCTCTGTGTAATCCCACAGTGTAAACAGCCCACAATTATGAAATGATCAGTCTTTTACCTTTACCATTTCTTTACCGTTACTCTTTGTATAATATAAATGACACCATGTCAAATAAGTTAAGTGCAGTGCTTGAAAGCATGTCTGGCCTCATTAACTGTCAGTTGTAACAATACTTAACTAGCAGCGAAGACTGCTCTGAGTCCAGCAACCATAAATCACAGCCTGACAGCCCTCTGACAGGCTGGGAACCAGCACACAAGCAAGCCCTAATCCTTCTGTCATGTTTGTCATTTATTGTCATGTCTTGTCCTTGTGCTCCCCATGCTATTCGTTTCCCTCTGCTGGTCTTGTTTGGTTCTATCCCTCTCTCTCCCCCTCCCCCTTTCACTCTCTCGCTCTCTCTTCTCTCTGTCGTTCCGTTCCTGCTCCCAGCTGTTCCTATTCCCCTAATCATCATTTAGCCTTCCCACACCTGTTCCCGATCCTTTCCCCTGATTAGACTCCCTATTTATTCCTTTGTGTTCCGTTCCTGTGCCGTCGGTTCCTTGTTTTGTATTCCATGCTGTTATTGCGTTTCGCCCTGTCCTGTCGTGTTTTTTGCCGTGATTGTGTATCACCCTGTCCTGTCGTGTTTTGTGCCTTCTTCAGACGCTGCGTGTGAGCAGGTGTCTCAGTGGACTACGGCCTGCGCCTACCCGAAGCGACCTGCAGTCTGTGGCCGCTTCTCCAGTTGTTTTCCCTTCTACTATCTAGAGGATTTCAGTTATTTGGTTTTGAGCATTAATAAACTCTGTTTCTGTTAAGTCGCGTTTGGGTCCTCCTTCACCTGCATGACAGAAGGAACCGACCAAAGAATGGACCCAGCGACTTCAGACGCTCGTTACACTGCCGTCGAGATCCAAGGAGCCATGCTCGGCAGACACGAGCAGGAATTGTCTGCTGCTCGTCATGCCGTGGAGAACCTGGCCGCTCAGGTTTCCGACCTCTCTGGACAGTTCCAGAGTCTACGTCTCGTGCCACCTGTTTCTCCCTGGCCTGCCGAGCCTCCTGAACCCAGGGTTAATAACCCACCTTGCTACTCCGGGCAGCCCACTGAGTGCCGCTCCTTTCTCACGCAGTGTGAGATTGTGTTCTCTCTCCAACCCCACACATACTCTAGAGAGAGAGCTCGGGTTGCTTTCGTCATTTCACTCCTTACTGGCCGGGCTCGAGAATGGGGCACAGCTATCTGGGAGGCAAGGGCTGATTGCTCTAACAGATTCCAGAACTTTAAGGAGGAGATGATTCGGGTTTTTGACCGTTCAGTTTTTGGTGAGGAGGCTTCTAGGGCCCTGGCTTCCTTATGCCAAGGTGAACGGTCCATAACGGATTATTCCATTGAGTTTCGCACTCTTGCTGCCTCTAGTGAGTGGAACGAGCCGGCGCTGCTCGCTCGTTTTCTGGAGGGACTCCACGCAGTGGTTAAGGATGAGATTCTCTCCCGGGAGGTTCCTTCAGATGTGGACTCCTTGATTGCTCTCGCCATCCGCATAGAACGACGGGTAGATCTTCGTCACCGGGCTCGTGGAAGAGAGCTCGCATCAACGGTGTTTCCCTGCTCCGCATCGCAACCATCTCCCTCTGGCTTTGAGACTGAGCCCATGCAGCTGGGAGGGATTCGCATCTCGAATAAGGAGAGGGAACAGAGGATCACCAACCGCCTGTGCCTCTATTGCGGAGTTGCTGGACATTTTGTTATTTCATGTCCAGTAAGAGGCCAGAGCCCATCAGTAAGCGGAGGGCTACTGGTGAGCGCTACTACTCAGGTCCCTTCATCTAGATCTTGTACTACTATGTCGGTCCATCTACGCTGGACCGGTTCGGGTGCTACATGCAGTGCTTTGATTGACTCTGGGGCTGAGGGTAGTTTCATGGACGAAGCATGGGCTCGGAAACATAACATTCCTTTCAGACCGTTAGACAGGCCTACGCCCATGTTTGCCTTAGATGGTAGTCATCTTCCCAGTATCAAATTTGAGACACTACCTTTAACTCTCACAGTATCTGGTAACCACAGTGAGACTATGTCTTTTTTGATTTTCCGTTCACCGTTTACACCTGTTGTTTTGGGTCACCCCTGGCTTGTATGTCATAATCCTTCTATTAATTGGTCTAGTAATTCTATCCTATCCTGGAACGTTTCTTGTCATGTGAAGTGTTTAATGTCTGCCATCCCTCCCATTTCTTCTGTCCCTACTTCTCAGGAGGAACCTGGCGATTTGACAGGAGTGCCGGAGGAATATCATGATCTGCGCACGGTCTTCAGTCGGTCCCGAGCCAACTCCCTTCCTCCTCACCGGTCGTATGATTGTAGTATTGATCTCCTTCCGGGGACCACTCCTCCTCGAGGTAGACTATACTCTCTGTCGGCTCCCGAACGTAAGGCTCTCGAGGATTATTTGTCTGTGTCTCTTGACGCCGGTACCATAGTGCCTTCTTCCTCTCCGGCCGGGGCGGGGTTCTTTTTGTTAAGAAGAAGGACGGTACTCTGCGCCCCTGCGTGGATTATCGAGGGCTGAATGACATAACGGTTAAGAATCGTTATCCGCTTCCCCTTATGTCATCAGCCTTCGAGATTCTGCAGGGAGCCAGGTGCTTTACTAAGTTGGACCTTCGTAACGCTTACCATCTCGTGCGCATCAGAGAGGGGGACGAGTGGAAAACGGCGTTTAATACTCCGTTAGGGCATTTTGAGTACCGGGTTCTGCCGTTCGGTCTCGCCAATGCGCCAGCTGTTTTTCAGGCATTAGTTAATGATGTTCTGAGAGACATGCTAAACATTTTTGTTTTTGTCTATCTTGACGATATCCTGATTTTTTCTCCGTCACTCGAGATTCATGTTCAGCACGTTCGACGTGTTCTACAGCGCCTTTTAGAGAATTGTCTCTACGTAAAGGCTGAGAAGTGCTCTTTTCATGTCTCCTCCGTTACTTTTCTCGGTTCCGTTATTTCCGCTGAAGGCATTCAGATGGATTCCGCTAAGGTCCAAGCTGTCAGTGATTGGCCCGTTCCAAGGTCACGTGTCGAGTTGCAGCGCTTCTTAGGTTTCGCTAATTTCTATCGGCGTTTCATTCGTAATTTCGGTCAAGTTGCTGCCCCTCTCACAGCTCTTACTTCTGTCAAGACGTGTTTTAAGTGGTCCGGTTCCGCCCAGGGAGCTTTTGATCTTCTAAAAGAACGTTTTACGTCCGCTCCTATCCTCGTTACTCCTGACGTCACTAGACAATTCATTGTCGAGGTTGACGCTTCAGAGGTAGGCGTGGGAGCCATTCTATCCCAGCGCTCCCAGTCTGACGATAAGGTTCATCCTTGCGCTTATTTTTCTCATCGCCTGTCCCCATCTGAGCGCAACTATGATGTGGGTAACCGTGAACTGCTCGCCATCCGCTTAGCCCTAGGCGAATGGCGACAGTGGTTGGAGGGGGCGACCGTTCCTTTTGTCGTTTGGACAGACCATAAGAACCTTGAGTACATCCGTTCTGCCAAACGACTTAATGCCCGTCAAGCTCGTTGGGCGTTGTTTTTCGCTCGTTTCGAGTTTGTGATTTCTTACCGTCCGGGTAGCAAGAACACCAAGCCTGATGCCTTATCCCGTCTGTTTAGTTCTTCTGTGGCTTCTACTGATCCCGAGGGGATTCTTCCTTATGGGCGTGTTGTCGGGTTAACAGTCTGGGGAATTGAAAGACAGGTTAAGCAAGCACTCACGCACACTGCGTCGCCGCGCGCTTGTCCTAGTAACCTCCTTTTCGTTCCTGTTTCCACTCGTCTGGCTGTTCTTCAGTGGGCTCACTCTGCCAAGTTAGCGGGTCATCCCGGTGTTCGAGGCACTCTTGCGTCTATTCGCCAGCGCTTTTGGTGGCCGACTCAGGAGCGTGACACGCGCCGTTTCGTGGCTGCCTGTTCGGACTGCGCGCAGACTAAGTCGGGTAACTCTCCTCCTGCCGGTCGTCTCAGACCGCTCCCCATTCCTTCTCGACCATGGTCTCACATTGCCTTAGACTTCATTACCGGTCTGCCTTTGTCTGCGGGGAAGACTGTGATTCTGACGGTTGTCGATAGGTTCTCTAAGGCGGCACATTTCATTCCCCTCGCTAAACTTCCTTCCGCTAAGGAGACGGCACAAATCATTATTGAGAATGTATTCAGAATTCATGGCCTCCCGTTAGACGCCGTTTCAGACAGAGGTCCGCAATTCACGTCACAGTTTTGGAGGGAGTTCTGTCGTTTGATTGGTGCGTCCGTCAGTCTCTCTTCCGGGTTTCATCCCCAGTCTAACGGTCAAGCAGAGAGGGCCAATCAGACGATTGGTCGCATACTACGCAGCCTTTCTTTCAGGAACCCTGCGTCTTGGGCAGAACAGCTCCCCTGGGCAGAATACGCTCACAATTCGCTTCCTTCGTCTGCTACCGGGTTATCTCCGTTTCAGAGTAGTCTGGGTTACCAGCCTCCTCTGTTCTCATCCCAGCTTGCCGAGTCCAGCGTTCCCTCCGCTCAAGCGTTTGTCCAACGTTGTGAGCGCACCTGGAGGAGGGTGAGGTCTGCACTTTGCCGTTACAGGGCACAGACGGTGAGAGCCGCCAATAAACGCAGGATTAAGAGTCCAAGGTATTGTTGCGGCCAGAGAGTGTGGCTTTCCACTCGCAACCTTCCTCTTACGACAGCTTCTCGTAAGTTGACTCCGCGGTTCATTGGTCCGTTCCGTGTCTCCCAGGTCGTCAATCCTGTCGCTGTGCGACTGCTTCTTCCGCGACATCTTCGTCGCGTCCATCCTGTCTTCCATGTCTCCTGTGTTAAGCCCTTTCTTCGCACCCCCGTTCGTCTTCCCTCCCCCCCTCCCGTCCTTGTCGAGAGCGCACCTATTTACAAAGTACATAAAATTATGGACATGCGTTCTCGGGGACGGGGTCACCAATACCTAGTGGATTGGGAGGGTTACGGTCCTGAGGAGAGGAGTTGGGTCCCGTCTCGGGACGTGCTGGACCGTTCGCTCATCGATGATTTCCTCCGTTGCCGCCAGGATTCCTCCTCGAGTGCGCCAGGAGGCGCTCGGTGAGTGGGGGGGTACTGTCATGTTTGTCATTTATTGTCATGTCTTGTCCTTGTGCTCCCCATGCTATTCGTTTCCCTCTGCTGGTCTTGTTTGGTTCTATCCCTCTCTCTCCCCCTCCCCTTTCACTCTCTCGCTCTCTCTTCTCTCTGTCGTTCCGTTCCTGCTCCCAGCTGTTCCTATTCCCCTAATCATCATTTAGCCTTCCCACACCTGTTCCCGATCCTTTCCCCTGATTAGACTCCCTATTTATTCCTTTGTGTTCCGTTCCTGTGCCGTCGGTTCCTTGTTTTGTATTCCATGCTGTTATTGCGTTTCGCCCTGTCCTGTCGTGTTTTTTGCCGTGATTGTGTATCACCCTGTCCTGTCGTGTTTTGTGCCTTCTTCAGACGCTGCGTGTGAGCAGGTGTCTCAGTGGACTACGGCCTGCGCCTACCCGAAGCGACCTGCAGTCTGTGGCCGCTTCTCCAGTTGTTTTCCCTTCTACTATCTAGAGGATTTCAGTTATTTGGTTTTGAGCATTAATAAACTCTGTTTCTGTTAAGTCGCGTTTGGGTCCTCCTTCACCTGCATGACACCTTCTCTCTCTCGCTCTCTCTCTCACACACACAATTACAGCCCAACACACACTCAGACACACACACTTACATGCCCACTACTTTCTTACCTTCCTGAACAGGAGAGACTGATAAGCGGGCTTAGATTGGAAATGTATGAATGATCTCTAGAGCTTTGTATCGTGTGTGTCTCTGCATGTGTTTTGTTTGCATGTGTAGTACCTAGTAACCCTCAGTCTATTGCTGTGGCCTAGTGGGGGTCGCTCCAGTGTCAATCTGCTGGTGTCCACTAAGTTGACGCGTGACTGTGTGTGTGACATGGCTGGAAAGGAAGGAAGCAGGAGAAACAAAGCCTGTGGGTCATTAATCACAGGGCCCTGACACACACATACCAGGACGCCAGGGGTATGAACAGATACACACAAACCCACACGGGTGCAGGCATTCGCACACACCCATACACACCCTCAGACAGAGGAGAAGGCCATGACACCATGAGTGAGTGAGCTCACAGCTGGGCCAGACTCCACTCAACTCACAACATGCTGACCTACCAGTCATACCCATACTCTGCATTACTTTCCCTCAGCCTTCATCTCTCTCCATCTGATGTCCACCTGCTACCTCCTCCTTTTGTAAAATACAATTCACCATCGCCTCACAATGGCGAAGGTACCTGACACAAAGTTAGGGAGAAAGGGAATAGGTCAATATATTATTTTCAGCTTTTGAAAACTGATGTTCTACCTTTCCACTGTCCTCCTTTTCAGTGCCATTCATTATCATTACTGTCTGTGTTCCTGTGTTCCTGTGTTCTTGAATATCCTCGCTCTTGTCTCTGCTGCTCTCTCTCTCCTCCCTCTCTCTTGCTCCATCTCCACATTCATCTCCTCGTTGCTGAGATCTCCATTTAATGTCTTTCTCATGGGTGTCCGCCTGCTTTTACTACATCTGGAGATGTATGAGAGGGCTCAGTGTGTGTGAACAGTATATGTGTAGTACAGTGTGTCTGTGTTAGTTTGAGTGTGTGTGTCTGGGGGCGGGTTAAAATGGTCCTATGAATGTGCTTGACTATATTTGTCGTACATAGACACAGTGTGTGTCTGGTGCAGTGGGGGTATGGGAAAGGCTCTTTGAAGACTTCAGAGAGGCAAAGGAAGAATCAGAAATTTGCAGATACACTGAACAAACATATAAACAAAACACGTAAAGTGACGGTACCATTCTTCATGAGCTGAAATAAAAGATTCCAGAAATTTTCCAAACGCACAAAAAGCTTATTTCTCAAAAATGTTGTGCACAAATTTGTTTACTTCTCTGTTAGTGAGCATTTCTCCTTTGCCAAGATAATCCATCCACCTGACAGGTGTGGGATATCAACAAGCTGATTAAACAGCATGATCAATACACAGGTGCACCTTGTGTTGTGGACAATAAAAGGCCTCTAAAATGTGCAGTTTTGTCACACAACACAATGCCACCGATGTCTCACGTTTTGAGGGAACGTGCAATTGGCATGCTGACTGCAGGAATGTCCACCAGAGCTTTTGCCAACGCCGTTTTAGAGAATATGTCCAATCGGACTCACAAATGCAGACCACGTGTATGGCGTTGTGTGGACGAGCAGTTTGCTTATGTCAACGTTGTGAACAGAGTGCCCCATGGTGGAGTTATGGTTTGAGCAGGCATAAACTACGGACAACTAATACAACAGCATTTTATTGATGGCAATTTAATGCACAAAGATACCGTGACAAGATCCTAAGGCCCATTGTGCCATTCATCCATCGCCATCACCTCATGTTTCAGCATGATAATGCACGGCCCCATGGTCGCAAGGATCTGTTCATAATTCCTGGAAGTTGAAAATGTCCCAGTTTTTCCATGGCCTGCATACTCACCAGATATGTTGCCCGTTGAGCATGTTTGGGATGCTCTGGATTGACGTGTGCGAAAGTGTCTTCCACTTCCCGCCAATATCCAGCAACTTAGCACAGCAATTGAAGAGGAGCGGGACAACATTCCACAGGCCACAATCAACAGCCTGATCAACTCTATGCGAAGGAAGTGTGTCGCGCTGCATGAGGCAAATGGTGTTCACACCAGACGCTGACTGTTTTTATGGTCTGCGCCCTTACTTTAAAAAAAAGGTATATGTGACCAACAGATATATCTGTATTTCCAGTCTCGTGAAATCCATAGGTTAGGGCCTAATTAGGCAATTTTTTTTAACCTATGTAAATTGACTGATTTCTTTATATGAACTATGACTCAGTAAAATCTTTGAAATTGTTGCATGTTGTGTTTATATTTTTGTTCAGAATAGATAGCCCCTCATGCATCTGCTCTAGGAACTAGGAAGAGGCTGTAAGGCTAACAGCTGCTAGCCATCTATCTGACCTTGCTGGAAGGACAAGGGGTGGTCTGCAGGGACTCAGTTTGGCAAGGAGTTTGTATACTAGGGCTATGTCCCAAATGTCACCCTGTTCCCTATATAGTGTACTACTATTGAAATAAGGAAAAGGGTGCCATTTTGGACGCACTTCAGAACCTTTTGTTGCCTCTATGGTAAATCAGGTGGGGATAATGAAGGATGCATTGATGGATTTGTATTATTGTCTTAGTCATTTCCGTTGAGAGATGTTTTGTACTTGTATTACACTTGACAGTGCATATCCCTTGGCTTAGGAAACATGTTGTACATGTGAGCACAGTTATTACATAAAGTATCACCCTGATTAATGGAAAAATAAATGGTTTTGTGTCCCTTTCTCACTTAACAGGGATTTATAGAGTCATGTAAGCCTATTAATTCACTCATTCAAAGTCAGCTTGACAGGCTGGTTGATTTATTGCTTAGGTGATTTATTGAGATTGAAAATGTGACCCTTTTTCTTTCATAACACAGAAAATATCAAAGTAGCACTGGAAAGCCTCATCTTGACATGTTGCTTTCTAAAACCTAGTTTGTGAGAGTCACAGTATTTACTTGGCTGTTTCTCCCTCCCTTCCTTCCCCTCCTTCCTTTCCTCTATCCCTCCCTAACTCTTTACCTCCTGCCTGTTCCCTAATGCTCACTCTCCACAAATCCCTTTTCTCCCTACTCCCCCCCCAGCACTCCCCTAACCCCACTATGGTCTCACACACCAGGCCTGCCATAAATCAATGGGTAGGATCGTGTCTGCCAGTTAGACTAAACAAGAGCATTTGTGAGGATTTGCTCTACCCCATTAATCATCTTGACAGTTTGAAAAACACATTTCCCCTTTAATGACTGTATTTGGATAATCATCTCTGTTTCTCCTCCTGCCTCTGCTCTCCCGGCCCAGGCCCTCCCTTCCCTCTTTTTCTTTCTGCCCCAAGCAACATCACAGGCAGCTAGCTGGGTTGACTTACTGCAGGACAGAGGTTGTGTCCAAAATGGCAGCCTATTCCCTACAAAGTGCACTATTTTTGACCAGGGTCCATAGGACAGTGCTCAAAATTAGTGCACCATGTAGTGAATATGGTGCTATTTGGGACACACACAGAGAGGCTAGGCGGAGAAATAGTGAGGGAGTGGTCTCTCTCAGGCTTCTAAAAGGGTCTTGAGTAATCACAGCTAAGGCCTCTGGTGGATTTTTTTTCAAGAAACCGCTATAACTCTCCTTATGTAAACT
Organism: Oncorhynchus gorbuscha; assembly: GCF_021184085.1. Classification (NCBI taxonomy): domain Eukaryota; kingdom Metazoa; phylum Chordata; class Actinopteri; order Salmoniformes; family Salmonidae; genus Oncorhynchus; species Oncorhynchus gorbuscha. The sequence goes on from NC_060177.1 coordinate 74,521,302, forward strand.
CCTGTATGTGAGCACACACACTCACAGTCCTGCTGAATTAAAATTCACAAAACACGAATGGGCATGAGATGCTGACAGCAAACAACTCTGTAATGTAATGTTAGAGGGGCAACGAGCTAGGGAGACTTGTGGGACAATATATCTAACAACTAGCTAAATACAAGGGGTCAAAGCCTGTCGTTAGAGTCACTGTGATGGAATCAAGCCACCGTGTCAGTTTAGACCAACTGTGTTCACTGTCTTATTCAGAGTTGTCATTGCATAAAAGAGCCATATAAACTGAAGTATGGGAGTGATAAGGGTGACTCCTACTGTGTGTGTGTGTGTGTGTGTGTGTGTGTGTGTGTGTGTGTGTGTGTGTGTGTGTGTGTGTGTGTGTGTGTGTGTGTGTGTGTGTGTGTGTGTGTGTGTGTGTGTGTGTGTGTGTGTGTGTGTGTGTGTGTGTGTGTGTGTGTGTGTGTGTGTGTGTGTGTGTACTGACACCTGGAATTATGTCTCTATTTGAACAGTTGCGAGACAACAAGACCATCCCTTGAATACAATCTATAGATGAGTGAACATGGCACACACAGAGATACAGAAACCTGTTTGGTCTAGAAACAGAGCTCATACAGTCAGTCCATTGTCAATCATTACCTACTTTCAGATCAAGTCAAATATTCACAAACTAGGGTTAAGTGCTTTGCTCACGGGCACTTCGACAGATTTGTCACCTAGTCAGCTCGAGGAATCAAACCAGAGACCTTTTGGTTACTGGCCAAACGCTCTTAAACGCTAGGCTACCTGTCGCCCAATGACTGTGTGATAGATTAATAGATGGTTACCCATTAAGAATTATCACATCCTCCTTGGTTCAACATGTGGTTTTAATGTTACATGTTAGATAAGTATGCCCTAGGCCCAAAAATAATTGTATAAGATAACCTTGACTTTGCCTCTGATAAGAATAATAATCTGGGATTAATTAGACTTTGAAAATTTATGATTTGAGAAAGTTCAGACCAGCTGCATTCAACGTGTGACCTAAACACCTTCTCTAGGCCAAGTTAGCCATTTTGACTAAAGACTGCATCTGGGTTGGATGCACACTTTGAGAGAGACAGCAGAGGCAGAAACGATGAATACTGTGTGTATTATGACCACGGGCTGTCCCATAGTGAAGGAGAAAAAACTTGTCAACCAGGGCACGAATGGCAAGTAGGAGGGCTGCCACTCATTCTTTCCAGGCACCTGGAGCAGAGCCGCGCTCTCCCAGCACGCAAACAAGGCTGCAATAGCGGTATGCATGTTATTATTAGCAGTGTAGCATAATTGTGATGTCCTTTTCTTCTCCCCGATTACCGGGTGTATAACCTAATATAGCAGGCGTAGAAAGTCCACATGTCACGTTCTGACCTTAGTTCCTTTTTTATGTCTTTGTGTTAGGTTGGTCAGGGCGTGAGTTGGGGTGGGTAGTCTGTTCTTTTTTCTATGTTGTTATATTTCTATGTGTTTGGCCTAGTATGGTTCTCAATCAGAGGCAGGTGTCATTCGTTGTCTCTGATTGAGAATCATACTTAGGTAGCCTGTTCTCCCCATTCTGGTTGTGGGTGTTTATTTTCTGTTTAGTGTCTGTTCACCTGGCAGAACTGTTTCGTTTTCTCTTTGTTGTTATTTTGTGTAGGGTTCAGTATTTCAATTAAAATATGACGAACACTTACCACGCTGCATTTTGGTCCTCTCCTTCCACCAACGAGAATCATTACACCACACATCCTTTTTTCAGGGGAAACGAAAGATAGGTTGAAAAACACTGTTTATCTGAAATCCAGAAACATTTGCTTTCCGCCGATGCTGCTAAAGGGTGCTGGGTGTATGTCTGTGAGTGGTGCACAAGCACGGAATAGGACAACTGAATGTGGAGCAGAGGCAAAGCAGCAGAGGTGTTCCTTCAAATGAGTTTGGCCGTCGATTGGGGCACCGTGTGTTTTATTTAGTTGTTATTGCTTTTAAGTCTGACGTTATGCGGTGCTTTAATGCAGGTGTGAATGAGACGAGGGGTTGAGCATGTGGATAGGGCAGCCATTATGTTTATATGTGGAAATAAAGCAGGAGTTGTGTGATTGCTTAAAAACCTCTACGGAATCAGTGCATGGCAGACTGAAAGATCTGGCTGCTCCATGCTGACTGGCGGCTCTGACTGCTCCACGCTGACTGGCGGCTCTGGCAGCTCCATGTAGGCTGACAGCTCTGGCGGCTTCTTACAGACTAGCAGCTCTGGCGGCTCCGTGCAGACTGGCAGCTCATTGCAGACTGACAGCTCCTTGCAGACTGGCAGCTCCTTGCAGACTGACAGCTCTGGCTGCTTCATGCAGACTGCCAGCTCTGGCTGCTTCATGCAGACTGACAGCTCTGACTGCTCCATGCAGACTGACAGCTCTGGCTGCTCCATGCAGGCTGGCAGCACCTTGCAGACGGACAGCTCTGGCTGCTCCATGCAGACTGACAGCTCTGGCTGCTCCATGTAGACTGACAGCTCTGGCTGCTCCATGCAGACCGACAGCTCTGGCTACGCTGAACAGGCAGGAGACTCCAGCAGCGCTGTAGAGGAGGAAGGCTCTGGCTGCGCTGAACAGGCGGGAGACTCCCACAGCGCTGGAGAGGCGGGAGACTCCGACAGCGCAGGAGAGGCGAGGCGCACTGTAGGCCTGATGCGTGGTGCTGGCTCTGGTGGTACTGAACCGAGGACACGCACAGGAAGCCTGGTGCGGGGAGCTGCTACCGGAGGGCTGGGGTGTGGAGGTGGTACTGGATAGACCGGACCGTGCAGGCGCACTGGAGCTCTTGAGCACCGAGCCCATCCAACCTTACCTGGTTGAATGCTCTCGGTCGCCCTGCCAGTGCGGCGAGGTGGAATAGCCCGCACTGGGCTATGCAGGCGAACCGGAGACACCGAGCGCAGGGCTGGTGCCATGTAAGCCGGCCCAAGGAGACGCACTGAGGACCAGATGCGTAGAGCCGGCTTCATGGCATTTGGCTCGACGCTCAATCTAGCCCGGCTGATACGCGGAGCTGGAATATACCGCACCGGGCTATGCACCCGCACTGTCTCTTTAGCCCCCCGGTAACCACAGGAAGTTAGCGTAGGTCTCCTACCCAGCGTAGCCCTACTCCCTGAGAGCCACCCCCCCCCCCCCCAATACATTTTTGGGGCTGACTCTCGGGCTTCCATCCGCTACGCCGTGCTGCCTCCTCATACCTGCGCCTCTCAGCTTTCTTCGCCTTGAGTTCTTCCTTGGGACGGCGATATTCTCCAGGCTGAGCCCAGGGTCCTTTGCCGTCCAGTTCGTCCTCCCATGTCCATTTCTCCAGGTGGTGCAGCCTCTCCCACTGCAGCTGCTGCTGCACCTGCTGCTGTTGCCTCTGTTGCCTCTCCTGTGGCTCCTGCCTGTTGACACACTGCTTGGTCCGTTTGTGGTGGGTGATTCTGTAACGGTTCTCTTGTGGTGAAGGAGAGTCGGACCAAACCGCAGCGTGTAGATTGCATCCATGTTTAATAAACAACGAAACACGAATAAACACAAACACTACAAAACAATAAACGTAACTAAAACCGAAACAGCCTATACTTGTCAACTAACACAGCGACAGGAACAAAGACACTAAGGACAATCACCCACGACAAACTCAAAGAATATGGCTGCCTAAATATGGTTCCCAATCAGAGACAACGATCAACACCTGCCTCTGATTGAGAACCACTCCAGACAGCCATAGACTTTGCTAGATACCCCACTAAGCTACAATCCCAATACCAACACCAAAACCCCAAGACAAAACACACCACAATACAAAAACCCCATGCCACACCCTGGCCTGACCCAATACATGAAGATAAACACAAAATACTTCGACCAGGGCGTGACACCCTACAGATACTTCAATGTAAACTCTGATTGATCTTATTTTAACGAATACACCAGATAAATATGTTTCTACTGGTGTCTTCGCACAATACATTAGTGATCATTGCCCAGGTGTTTGTGTTAGAGATATGAAAATACAAAAATCTGTTTAGCTTTGTGCCTTTTTGCAGATGTCTTCAATACAATTGTGGATAATCATGCTCCCTTCAAAAAATGAAGGGTTAAAGGTAGATCGAATGTCTGGTACACTCTGGAAGGTCCACAGTCCGGAACCTCCAGCGACGGTCTCCAGCGACCATCCCCAGTGACAGTCCCCAGTCCGGGGCCTCCCGCGATGATCCACAGTCCAGAGCCTCCAGCGATGGTCCACGGTCCGGTTCTACAAAGGCGGAGGGATCAGCATAAAGAGGGGGGGCTGAGTCCAGAACCGGAGCCGCCACCAAGGGTAGATGCCCACCCGGACCCTCCCCTATAGGTTCAGGTTTGCGGCTGGACCTTTTGTGTGTGTGTGTGTGGGGGGGGGTACTGTCACGCCCTGACCTGAGATACCTCTGTTTTCTTTATATTTTGGTTAGGTCAGGGTGTGACTAGGGTGGGTACGCTAGTTTTGTATTGTCTAGGGTTTTTGTAATTCTATGTTGGCCTGATATGGTTCCCAATCAGAGACAGCTGTTAATCGTTTTGTTCTTTTGTTAGTTTGTTCAGTGTTCATTCTTTAAATGAATAAGAATGTACGCATACAACGCTGCGCCTTGGTCCGATCCTTATAACGAACGTGACAGTCAGACTCTATGAGACCAGAAACACATGGAGTGTGGCTGCATGTTGAAAAGGTTGGTTACTCTGAAACTCTCTCTGTTTAAGTCTAGTAAACTCGACCGAGAACCCCCGGGTGGTACCTTGAAGGATCCATTCTAACGAACTCTTCCTCTGGAAGATCCAGATCTATGGAAGATCTACGACTACAAAATACATTGTGACCTCTGGGGGCAAACCAGAAACTTCTGTCGAACTACTCTCCCCAGACAGACCGAATGAGCGGTTGTTGGGGTGCTAAATATCCATATTTATGAAGAGTGTATTGTTCAACTGTATGTACGATAGGCGAAGTCCTTTGTCTCTTCTCCCGCTCTTGCTTACATGCCCCTCCCTTTTCATTTTTGTAACAAGCCATCATATCGGGTTAGTCTACTAGGGACTTTTCATTGCATTGTAGTAATCAATGTGTAAGCTATCCTGTTTGTGTGTTTATGTAATTCTGTGTGATTATTTAGATAGTTAGTAAATAAATAATTTAGACAATTTGTATATTGCTGATTTAACATTTATGCTAGGGTTCATGCAGATAGCCAAGAGTTTTGCGACATTCAGAATGAGACTGAAGGTAAATAAGAATGAATTAATTGACTGTGACTAATATAAGATATATTCATATCTTTAGAGTTTAGTCGGGAGATAGTAACTTGTTAGATATCTTTTCCCATGGTGTCCCGGATTACTACTTAACTAATTGTTATATTATTAATTTAATCGTGTCACGCCTTGTGTTTTTGTTATATGTTTGGGTAGGCCAGGGTGTGACATGGGTTTATATGTTGTATTTCATATTAGGGTTTGTATTAATTGGGAGTGTGTATTATTAGGGGTGTGTCTAGTTAGGCTTGGCTGTCTGAGGCGATTCCTAATTGGAGTCAGCTGATTCTAGTTGTCTCGGATTGGGAACCGTATTTAGGTAGCCTGAGTGCGCGTTGTATTTCGTGGGTGATTGTACCTGTCTTTGTGTTAGTCACCAGATAGGCTGTATTAGTTTCACTCGTTTGTTGTTTTCATATTTTCAGTTATTTTCATGTACCGCTTTATCTTTATTAAAAGTCATGAGTAACCTACACGCTGCATTTCGGTCTGACTTTCTACAAACAACAGACGAAGATCATTACAGAATCACCCACCATGATTCACAGACCGAGCAGCGTGTGAACTGGCAGGAGCTAAAGGAGGACGATATGGACGGCAGAAGCAGGGATTATACGACGTGGGATGAAATCGACAGGTGGGCATCCGACCCAGAGCGAGTGCAAGAGCCCGCCTGGGATTCCCTACAGCAATGCGAAGAGGGCTATACACGGATGGAATCGAAAAGGAGAGCACGGCTATACAGAGCGAAAACCGTAGGTAACTGGGAAAGCACAGAGAGAGAGTGGCAGAGTCAGGAGTCAGACCTGAGCCTACTCTCCCTGTTAATTGTGAGGAGCAGCAATATGAGTACTTCTGGTCTTGGGAGATGATATTAGACGGAAAAGGACCCTGGGCACAGCCGGGAGAATATCGCCGTCCCAAGGAGGAAATAGAAGTAGCTAAAGTGGAGAGGCGTGAGTATGAGGAGGCAGCACTGCGACGCGGTTGGAAACCGGAAAGTCACCCCAAAAATTTTTTTGGGGGGCTAAAAGGGAGAATAGTTATGCCAGGTAGGAAACCTGTGCATACTCCCTGTGCTCACCGTTGGGCTAGAGAGACCGGGCAGGCACCGAGTTATGCTATGGAGCGCACCGGTGTTTCCAGTGCGGGTGCAGAGCCAGCTGCGACTCATACCAGCCCTTCCTATTGGCCGGGCTAGAGTGGGCATCGAGCCAGGTAAGCTTGGGCAGGCTCGGTGCTCAAGAGCTCCAGTGCGCCTGCACGGTCCGGTCTATCCAGAGCCACCTATACACACCAGTCCTCCGGTAGCAGCTCCCTGCACCAGGCTTCCTGTGCTTGTCCTCGCGCCAGTACCACCAGTTCCAGCACCATGCACCAGGCCTCCAGTGCGCCTCGCCTGTTCAGCGCAGCCAGTGCTTTTCTCCCCTCCTGCGCTGCCGGAGTCTCCCGCTTGTTTAGCGCAACCAGAGCTGTTCTCGTCTCCTGCGCTATCGGAGTCTCCCGGCTGTTTAGCGCAGCCAGAGCCTTTCACCTCTCCAGCGCTGCCGGAGTCTCCTGTCTGTCCAGCGCCACCAGTGCTCCCAGTCGGCCCAGCGCGTCCAGTGCGCCTCGCCTGTTCAGCGCAGCCAGAGCCTTTCTCCTCTCCTGCGCTGCCGGAGTCTTCTGTCTGCCCAGCGCCGCCAGTCGGCCCAGCATCACCAGTCTGCCAGGATCCGCCAGAAGTGCCAGTCTGCCAGGATCCGCCAGAAGTGCCAGTCTACCAAGATCTTCTAGATCGGCCCGACAACCTTAATCATCCAGGTCCACCAGCCAGCCAGGATTTACCGGAGCCTACTACCTGCCTGAGCTTCCTCTCAGTACTGAGCTTCCTCTCAGTACTAGGCTCCCTCTCTGTACTGGGCTCCCTCTCAGTACCGAGCTTCCTCTCAGTACCGAGCTTCCTCTCAGTACCGAGCTTCCTCTCAGTACCGGGCTTCCCCTCAGTACCGGGCTTCCCCTCAGTACCGGGCTTCCCCTCAGTACCGGGCTGCCCCTCTGTCCCGGGCTGCCCCTCTGTCCCGGGCTGCCCCGCTGTCCAGAGTTGCCCCTCTATCCTGAGTTGCCCCTCTGTCCCGAGCTGCCCCTCTGTCCCGAGCTGCCCCTCTGTCCCGAGCTGCCCCTCTGTCCCGAGCTGCCCCTCGGTCCCGAGCTGCCCCTCAGTTATGTGGGGATCAGGGTGAGGACTATTAGGCCATGGTCGGCGGAGAAGGTGGATTATCCTAGGACGCGTAGGGGATGAACTAGGACATTTATGGAGTGGGGTCCACGTCCCGAGCCAGAACCGCCACCATGGACAGACGCCCACCCGGACCCTCCCTATGCTCTTGAGGTGCGTCCCGGAGTCCGCACCTTAGGGGGGGGGTTCTGTCACGCCTTGGTCATTGTATCTTGTGTTTTTGTTATATGTTTGGGTAGGCCAGGGTGTGACATGGGTTTATATGTTGTATTTCGTATTAGGGTTTGTATTAATTGGGAGTGTGTATTATTAGGGGTGTGTCTAGTTAGGCTTGGCTGCCTGAGGCGATTCCTAATTGGAGTCAGCTGATTCTAGTTGTCTCGGATTGGGAACCGTATTTAGGTAGCCTGAGTGCGCGTTGTATTTCGTGGGTGATTGTACCTGTCTTTGTGTTAGTCACCAGATAGGCTGTATTAGTTTCACTCGTTTGTTGTTTTCATATTTTCAGTTATTTTCATGTACCGCTTTATCTTTATTAAAAGTCATGAGTAACCTACACGCTGCATTTCGGTCTGACTTTCTACAAACAACAGACGAAGATCATTACAAATCGCTTAATAATTGAACGTGGTATGTAATTATTTGATGAAATAACAGTCAAACACATTAATGATAGTCAGCTGTATGTCCCGTTGGTAGGATATACGTGCTTTTAGTTCATCCAATTTATTATCCAGCGATTGTACGTTGGCCAATAGGACCGATGGCAAAGGCAGATTAGCCACTTGTTGGCAGATCTTCACAAGGCACCCCAATCTCCTTCCGCGAAACCTCCATCTCTTCCTCATGCAAATTACGGGGATGAGGGCGTGTTCGGGTGCCTGGAGTAAATCCCTCTCGTCTGACTCATTAAAGAAAAATGATTTGTCCAATTCAAGGTGAGTAATCACTGTTCTGATATCCAGAAACTCTTTTCGGTCATACGAGACGGTAACAGCAACATTATGTACAAAATAAGTTACAAACAATGCGAAAAAACAAACTAAATAGCACAATGGTTAAGAGCCAATAAAATGGCAGCCATCCTCTCTGGCACCATTACAATTGGATCCCTGTCTGCGTAAGTGTGCAGCGCCCATTAATGTTGACTCAATAACCTACATTTTTTATTTAACATTATTATCAGGAAATATTTAAAAAGTATGAAAATCAGCTCTGGTGCTGCCACTCCATAAGGACGGGGATAGTAGTGATCTTAATATTTATCACCCCATTTCAAGGCTTCCTTGTATAGCTAAGAGGATTGAATCCTTGGTAAATGTACAACTTTGCTCTTTTTTTAACTGAGAAATGTATGTTGAATGTAAACCAATCAGGGTTTAGGCGCTATTACAGCAACCACTTTAGTTGTTTATGATCTTGTTAATGCTTTAGACACTAAAATTAAATGTGCTGCTTTGTTTGTGGACCTGTCAAAAGTTTCTGATACTGTTGATCATGCTATTTTATTTAATAAGTTGTCCTTGATAGGCCTGAGCTCTGACACCTGTTCATGGTTTCATGATTATCTTTTTTTTGCCCAATTGGCAGTTTTATCCAATTGGTATTAGTTACAGTCTTGTCTCATCACTGTAACTCCAATACAGACTAGGGAGAGGAGAAAGTCAAGAGCCATTCGTCCTCCGAAACACAACCCGACACAATGCCCAACCCGGAAGCCAGCCACATCAATGTGTCGGAGGAAACGCCGTATACCTGGCGACTGTGTCAGCATGCACTGCACCTGGCCTGCCACAGGAGTTGCTATAGTGCACAATGAGACAAGGATATCCCTGCCGGCCAAACCCTCCCTAACCCGGACGACGCTGGGCCAATTGTGTGCCGCCCCATGGGCCTCCCGGTCGAGGCCGGCTACAACAGAGCCTGGGCTTGAACCCAGAATCTCTAGTGGCACAGCTCGCACTGTGATGCAGTGCCTTAGACCACTGCGCCACTCGCGAGGGCTTTCATGATTATCTTAGTGACAGAACTCAGGCGATCGTGAGGATCGGCCCTTTTTTTCAATTTTCGCCTAAAATGACATTCCCAAATCTAACTGCCTGTAGCTCAGGCCCTGAAGCAAGGATATGCATTTTCTTGGTAACATTCGAAAGGACACACTTTGTAGTTTGTGGAAATGTGAAAGGAATGTAAGATAATATAACCTATTAGATCTGGTAAAAGATAATGCAAAGAAAAAAAAAACAGTTTTTTTTGTATAAAAAATAAAAAATTGTACCATCATCTTTGAAATGCAAGAGAGAGGCCATAATGTATTATTCCAGCCCAGGTGCAATGTATATATTGGCCACTAGATGGCAGCAGTGTATGTGTGAAATTTTAGTCTGATCCAATGAAACATTGCATTTCTGTTCAAAATGTTGTATCAAGACTGCTCAAATGTGCCTGATTTGTGTATTAATAACTTTTCATGTTCAAAATTGTGCACTCTCCTCAAACACTAGCTTGATATTATTTCCCTGTAATAGCTACTGTAAATTGGACAGTGCAGTTAGATTAACAAGAATTTAAGCTTTCTGCCAATATCAGATATGACTGTGTCCTGGGAAATGTTTACATTTACATTTACATTTACATTTAAGTCATTTAGCAGACGCTCTTATCCAGAGAGACTTACAAATTGGATGTTCTTGTTACTTACAACCTCATGCTAATCCCATTAGTCTACCATAGCTCAATCGTCCCACAGGTGACCCACCAATCCTGAAGAATATTTATTTAAACAGCATGCTCATTACACAGGTGCACCTTGTGCTGGGGACAATAAAATGCCACTCTAAAACGTGCAGTTTTGTTACACAACACAATGCCACAGATGTCTCAAGTTTTGAGGGAATGTTTTGAGGGACCTCCAACCGGCCTCACAACCACAGACCACGTGTAACCACGCCAGCCCAGGACCTCCATATCCGACTTCTTCACTTGCGGGATCGTTAAGGGGGAGTATATCTGTCTGTAATAAAGTCCTTTTGTGGGGAAAAACTCATTCTGATTGTATGGGCCTGGCTCCCCATGGCTGTGCCCCTGCCCAGTCATTTGAAATCCATAGATTAGGTTCCTAATGTATTTATTTAAATTGCCGGATTTCCTTATATTTACTGTAACTCAACAAAATCTTTGAAATTGTTGCATGTTGGTTTATATTTTTGTTCAGTATACACGTTCACTCATTTGATGGTTCTCATAATATTACATTTTCCCGCATATAAATACCTAGGCATTTGACGTTTATGAAACATATGGGTGAGCTGGTCAAGAAGCTGAGATTTAAAGTTGGCATTTTCTACACAAATCGATTGTGCCTTTCTCTAAGGAGTAAGAAGCAGATTATTCAGTCAACCTTTTTATATTATTTATCAAAGTGCAGCTGCTAAAACTCTTAAACCTTTGGAAGCCATCGACCATAGTGCCCTTTATTTTGTTACAGGTGACAGTTTTGATACTCATCCTTGCATCCTGTATCAAAAGTTTGGCTGGACTTCGCTAATGACCCATAAATCTCTACATTACTCAGTTTTGTTTACAAGGCCATACTTCATAAACTTCTGTCTTATCAAATTTTGCTATTGAAGTATAGACACCTGACTTCCCTAAGCCGTTCACAGGATTGGTTCATTCTTGAGTTTGCTATGTTCTCCACCGAGTTAGGTGAATCTGCTTTTAGTTTTAATGCTCCGTATTGCTGGAAAAAAAATCAAAATACATTTCATCTTGATGTTTGGGTAATTTAAAGTATTGATTGGGGACTTATTTGTGGAGGAATGTAACTGTTTTTCTGATTTGTGATGTTTTATTTGTGCTTCCCATGCCATGTGTTTTTGTACTTTTATGTACAGTACCAGTCAGAAGTTTGGACACACCTACTCATTTCGGGGTTTCTTTATTTTTACTATTTTCTACATTGTAGAATGGTAGTGAAGACATCGAAACTATGAAATAACACATGGAATTATGTAGTAATCAAAAGTGTTAAACAAATCTAAATATATTTTATATTTGAGATTTTTCAAAGTAGCTACCCTTTGTCTTGATGACAGCTTTGCACGCTCTTGGCATACCGCCTGGTATGGCAACTGCTCGGCCTCCGACAGCTTGGAGTTACAGAGGTTATTGCGTACGGCCCAGTTCATCACTGGGACCAAGCTTTCTGACATCCAGGACCTCTATACCAGGTGGTGTCAGAGGAAAGCCCTAAAAACTGCTACCGCACGGCAAGCGACACCGGAGCAACAAGTCTAGGTCCAAAATGCTTCTTAACAGCTTCTACCCCATAAAACTACTGAACAGCAAATCAAATGGCTACCCGGACTATTTGCATTGACCACCACCCCCCTTTTTTTACACTGCTGCTACTTGCTGTTTATTATCTATGCATAGTCACTTTACCCCTACCTACATGTACATATTACCTCAATTTCCTTGACTAACCTGTACCCTTGCACAATGACTCGGTACCGGTACCCCCTGTATATAGCCTCGTTATTTTATTGTTCTTTTAAAAATATATAATATATACTACCATTCAATAGTTTGGTGTCACTTAGAAATTTCCACGCTTTTGAAAGAAAAGCATATTTTTTGTCCAAGAAGGCCAGCATCCTGGAGTCGACTCTTCACAGTTGATGTTGAGACTGGTGTTTTGCGGGTACAATTTAATGAAGCTGCCAGTTGAGGACTTGTGAGGCGTCTGCTTCTCAAACTCAACACACTAATGTACTTGTCCCCTAGGCTTAGTTGTGTACCGGGGCCTCCCACTTCCCTTTCTATTCTGGTTAGAGCATGTTTGCGCTGTTCTGTGAAGGGAGTAGTACACAGGGTTGTACGAGATCTTCTGTTTCTTGGCAATTTCTCGCATGGAATAGCTTTCATTTCTCAGAACAAGAATAGACTGACGGGTTTCAGAAGAATGTTATTTGTTTCTGGGCATTTTGAGCCTGTAATCGAACACACAAATACTGATGCTCTAGATACTCAACTTGTCTAAAGAAGACCAGTTTTATTCCTTCTTTAAGCAGGACAACAGTTTTCAGCTGTGCTAACATAATTGCAAATGTGTTTTCTAATGATCAATTAGCCTTTTAAAATTATAAACTTGGATTAGCTAACACAACATGCGATTGGAACACAGGACTGATGGTTGCTGATTTTGGGCCCCTTTCTCCTATGCAGATATTCCATAAATCAGCCATTTCCAGCTACAATAGTCATTGTATTGTACACTCTATTTCTGATCAATTTGATGTTATTTCAATGGACAAAAAAATTGCTTTTCCTTTAAAATCAAGGAAATTTCTAAGTGACCCCAATCTTTTGAACGATAGTGCATATATTTTCTACTTTAGTTTATTTTGTAAATATTTTCTTAACTCTTATTTTTCTTAAAACTGCATCGTTGGTTAAGGGCTTGTAAGCATTTCACAGTAAGGTCTACACCTGTTGTATTTGGGGGATGTGACAAGTAACATTTGATTTGATAAAAAAACACAAAAAACAAGACTAACACCAAATTGAGACTCTGCTGCAAAAACATCCTCGGTGTACAATGTAAAACACGAAATTGAGACTCTGCATGCAGAATTCTGCAAAAACATCCTCGGTGTACAATGTAAAACACCAAATTGAGACTCTGCATGCAGAATTCTGCAAAAACATCCTCGGTGTACAATGTAAAACACCAAATTGAGACTCTGCATGCAGAATTCTGCAAAAACATCCTCGGTGTACAATGTAAAACACCAAATTGAGACTCTGCATGCAGAATTCTGCAAAAACATCCTCGGTGTACAATGTAAAACACCAAATTGAGACTCTGCATGCAGAATTCTGCAAAAACATCCTCGGTGTACAATGTAAAACACCAAATTGAGACTCTGCATGCAGAATTCTGCAAAAACATCCTCGGTGTACAATGTAAAACACCAAATTGAGACTCTGCATGCAGAATTCTGCAAAAACATCCTCGGTGTACAATGTAAAACACCAAATTGAGACTCTGCATGCAGAATTCTGCAAAAACATCCCCGGTGTACAATGTAAAACACCAAATTGAGACTCTGCAGAATTCTGCAAAAACATCCTCGGTGTACAATGTAAAACACCAAATTGAGACTCTGCAGAATTCTGCAAAAACATCCTCGGTGTACAATGTAAAACACCAAATTGAGACTCAGAATTCTGCAAAAACATCCTCGGTGTACAATGTCAAACACCAAATTGAGACTCTGCAGAATTCTGCAAAAACATCCTCGGTGTACAATGTAAAACACCAAATTGAGACTCTGCATGCAGAATTCTGCAAAAACATCCTCGGTGTACAATGTAAAACACCAAATTGAGACTCTGCGTGCAGAATTCTGCAAAAACATCCTCGGTGTACAATGTAAAACACCAAATTGAGACTCTGCTTGCAGAATTCTGCAAAAACATCCTCGGTGTACAATGTAAAACACCAAATTGAGACTCTGCATGCAGAATTCTGCAAAAACATCCTCGGTGTACAATGTAAAACACCAAATTGAGACTCTGCGTGCAGAATTCTGCAAAAACATCCTCGGTGTACAATGTAAAACACCAAATTGAGACTCTGCGTGCAGAATTCTGCAAAAACATCCTCGGTGTACAATGTAAAACACCAAATTGAGACTCTGCATGCAGAATTCTGCAAAAACATCCTCGGTGTACAATGTAAAACACCAAATTGAGACTCTGCATGCAGAATTCTGCAAAAACATCCTCGGTGTACAATGTAAAACACCAAATTGAGACTCTGCATGCAGAATTCTGCAAAAACATCCCCGGTGTACAATGTAAAACACCAAATTGAGACTCTGCATGCAGAATTCTGCAAAAACATCCTCGGTGTACAATGTAAAACACCAAATTGAGACTCTGCAGAATTCTGCAAAAACATCCTCGGTGTACAATGTAAAACACCAAATTGAGACTCTGCATGCAGAATTCTGCAAAAACATCCTCGGTGTACAATGTAAAACACCAAATTGAGACTCTGCATGCAGAATTCTGCAAAAACATCCTCGGTGTACAATGTAAAACACCAAATTGAGACTCTGCATGCAGAATTCTGCAAAAACATCCTCGGTGTACAATGTAAAACACCAAATTGAGACTCTGCAGAATTCTGCAAAAACATCCTCGGTGTACAATGTAAAACACCAAATTGAGACTCTGCATGCAGAATTCTGCAAAAACATCCTCGGTGTACAATGTAAAACACCAAATTGAGACTCTGCATGCAGAATTCTGCAAAAACATCCTCGGTGTACAATGTAAAACACCAAATTGAGACTCTGCATGCAGAATTCTGCAAAAACATCCTCGGTGTACAATGTAAAACACCAAATTGAGACTCTGCATGCAGAATTCTGCAAAAACATCCTCGGTGTACAATGTAAAACACCAAATTGAGACTCTGCATGCAGAATTCTGCAAAAACATCCTCGGTGTACAATGTAAAACACCAAATTGAGACTCTGCATGCAGAATTCTGCAAAAACATCCTCGGTGTACAATGTAAAACACCAAATTGAGACTCTGCATGCAGAATTCTGCAAAAACTTCCTCGGTGTACAATGTAAAACACCAAATTGAGACTCTGCATGCAGAATTCTGCAAAAACATCCTCGGTGTACAATGTAAAACACCAAATTGAGACTCTGCATGCAGAATTCTGCAAAAACATCCTCGGTGTACAATGTAAAACACCAAATTGAGACTCTGCATGCAGAATTCTGCAAAAACATCCTCGGTGTACAATGTAAAACACCAAATAATGCATGCAGAGCAGAATTAGGACGATACCCGCTAATGAACTAAATCCCAAAAAAGAGCCTTTAAACTCAACCACCTGAAAGGAAGCGATTCCCAGACCTTCCATGAAAAAGCCATCACCTACAAAGATATGAGCCTAAAGGACAATCCCCTCAGCAAACTGGCCCTGGGAGTCTGTTCACAAACACAAACACACCCTACAGAGCCTCAGGACAGCAACACAATAAGAACCAAGATCACGAGATAATTACTTCACACATTGGAAAGAATTTACCATAAAATATAGCAAACTAGAATGCAATTTGGCCCTAAACATAGAGTACACAGTTGCAGAATACCTGACCACTGTGACTGACCCAAAATTAAGGAAAGCTTTGACTATGTAACGTTTCAGTGAGCATAGCCTTGCTATTGAGAGAGGCAGCCATATGCAGACCTGACTCTCAAGAGAAGACAGGCTATGTGCTCACTGCCCACAAAATGAGTTGGAAACTGAGCTGCACTTCCTGACCTACTGCCAAACGTATGACAATATTAGAGACACATATTTCCCTCAGATTACACAGACCCACAAGGAATTAGAAAACAAATCCAATTCTGATAAACTCCCATATCTATTAGGTGAAATACCACAGTGTGCCATCATAGCAGCAAGATCTGTGACCTGTTGCCACAAGAAAAGGGCAACCAGTGAAGCACAAACACCATTGTAAATACAACCCATCTTTATGTTTGTTTAATTTCCTTTTTGTACTTCAACTATTTGCACATTCTTACAACACTGTACATAGCCATTATATAACATTTGAAATGTCTCTATGATTTTGAAACCTTTGTGAGTGTCATGTTTACTGTTAATTTCTGATTGTTTATTTAACTTTTGTTCACTTTTGTAATTGTATTTATTTAACTAGGCAAGTCAGTTAAGAACAAATTCTTATTTATAATGATGGCCTACACCGGCCAAAACCAGACCAATTGTGTGCCGCCCTATGGGACTCCCAATCACGGCCGGATGTGATACAGCCTGGAATCAAACCAGAGTGTCTGTAGTGACACCTCTAGCACTGAGATGCCATGTCTGACACCACTGCGCCACTCAGGAACACTTGCTTTGGCAATGTGAACATGTGTTTCCCATGCCAATGAAGCCCTATTGAATTGAAAGCAAGAAAAGGAGAGCGAGAAAAAGGAATAGAGTGTATGAAATAGAGAGTGCCTCCTCCCTCTCCTCCTCTCACTCTCTGTCGTGGCTGTCATCGTGGTGAGCCAGTGTGGACTTGGCATCTAATTGAGGAGCAGCGACACACCCTGTCATCATTAATCACCGGGGCTGGCGGCTGTCTGCCCATGACCCCACAGTGACACGTAGCTAGCTAGCCAGCCAGGCAGGCATGGCAGCACAGCTCTCTCTCAGCCTGAGAGAGAGACCGAGAGGGGACACTCTTCCTTACTATGTCCCAAATGGCACCCTATTCCATTTATAGTGCACCACTTTTAAACCAGGGCCCATGCAGCTATGGTCAAAAGTAGTACGCTATATAGGGAGCACTACGCTGCCATTTGAGACGTAACCTCTGTCTGTCTGTCCCCACCATACCCAGGACAGAGGGACAGGACAGGGAGATCAATCTATCTCAGGTGTGGGCCCTCCTGTGAGAAGAGCAGTTGGAAACTAAATGAACTGCCCTCCTCCCCACCAGCCTCCCCCTCCTCACCCAGCTGGCCAGCCAGCAGAGCAGAGGTGACAGAAATGAAGTATCTGGGTGTTGACTCAGCTGTAGCAGTGAGAGAATCTAAAGATAGATGGAGAGTGAGACTGATGAGAGTACTGAGATGGAAAGAATAGTGAAGCCTTTGATGAATGAGTGTAAATGGGCGACAGCAGAATTCATTTCTCCCTCTTGACAAGATTGAACGTTTTGTCCTCAGTTTGACCTCTGGTTCTAATACACTAGTGTGAGGCTGATCTCTCACAACAGTCTTTTAAGGGCCAGCGCCAACCTCTAGAGGACATTAACATCATTTTTAAACTCTGACATTTACTACTACATTTACACAGGGATCTGGATAAACAAAGCCAATAGTTATGTACAACATGACAAAGAGGAATAATGCAATACTGAGTCAAATATTTAATCTGTACTTCTACAACAGACCCATAGGTGGCAACATATACTAGGATATGACCCAATTAGTGGACCTCTTTTAGCACTTTAATGTATCTTCAATATAAACTGTATTCTTATTTACAGTACAAGCTAAAAACAACAACTTATCTGTCCTAGTTTTGATTCCAACCTCTGATCCAACCCTGAAAACAGATAGAGAACAGAGATAAGCCATATGTGTGGCAGACCATCCATGTCCCAGTCTGTTGGCATTAGCTTGTTTCTGGGGGTGAAAAATGTGTACGCTGGGCTTCCCTCCCTCCTGATGAGTTCACCTGCTCAGCTCTCAGGGCAGAGTGACCTTCCTGGGCAGGAAGGGCTGGAGCTGGCAAGCCCACAGAGGTTTGGGAGCGTGATCTATTTTGTTAATGGCCCTGTCAAGTGACACCTGTGGTCGCCTCTCCCTCTCTCCTGTCTGGAGTGCTAATGAACCGAGTGTGCTTCTCTAGCTAGGGGAGTCTGGTAGTCAGGGTCAATAGCCACCCCCGAGACTGACTGCTAGCCTCTTCACTTCCAGATAAACCTCCTATCCTCCACACTATCAGACCATTTAGGCTAGATAAATAAACCATTATTTAATTGAACCAAGACACAAAACACTGGAATTACTGAACTGTGGTGTTGTTACATAGGCTTTCGTTCTCTATCCCTGAATATTAGCGTCTAACAGATACTTAAAACAGAGAAATCTGTCCTCAGATAATACAAAATACAGTATTGTATTTATTAACCTACTAAATGCTGTTCCCCACTAGGGGAGAGCCATGGTATCTGTCCCAACTGTCATCCTAGTCTTTAGTGCACTACTTTTGACCAGGACCCAGGGGGCTCTGGTCAAAAGTATTGTACTACATAGTGAACATGGTGCCATTTGGGACACAGACTTGTTGTTTGTGTTTCCTGGTTTAAAGGCTGTGCTCCTCCTCTCTAGGGAGGACAAGGTGTCAGGAGCTTTGATGAATATTTCTCTATTAACTACCTCCCATTGTTAGCCCTGGCCTTTGTGTAGCAGGGCCATTCGTCAAACAGGGAGGGGAGCCAGGGTCAGCAACCCTCCAGTCATTATCGAAATCCCACTGACCCAGCGGCCACTCAGCGACAGCCAGCAAGCCACAGTGCTGCTGAGACTGCTATTCTGGCCCCCTAACAAACAAGCATCAGCAATTAAACCCTGTCTTGCACTACCAACAGCCAATATTGTGGTGGAGGTAGAGGGAGAAGGAGAGGAAAGAGGGATAGTGGTCTTTAGAAAGAAGCTAAATATGATCTGCCTTCTTTGGGACAGTGTGAAATCCCATCAACTGTTATTTATTCTGAATTATTACATATATCCATATAGCTGTAGTATATCACTAAATTACAACTATACTTGTCCATAGAACTGCAGTACACCAACAGTACAACAGCTAAATTACATGATTATTTGAATAGTTTAATTGTTTACTAAAATAATTTAGTACAATTTAGCAAAATGTTAAATGACCCCCTTATAGCCCTAATGAAAACTTGCGACACTATATAACTAGTTATGACACTATATAAGCATTTCAATAAAACAACTTTAAATGCAATCAAGTACATGTTTTAAAACAAAATAAGACATTTTCCTGTCAGATGGGCAGCACTGCCATCGTTGTGTTTTGATTTTGTTTGAATTAATCTCATCCTCTTTCTGTGACAGTCAGCAACTCCAATGGGCTGACTCGATAACACTTGAAAATGGTTTGCATCGTCGCTTATGTACAAATACTAAATAAATGGCAATTTATCAAGAAGACTTTATCATCGTGACATTACATTTTCCATCAGTCTGAATAGAATAAGAAAAAAAAACAGCAGAGATGGAAAGACACAGAAGCAAAGAACAAATTTAGGCTTATTCCTCCAGAAAAAAAACACAGTCCATCTTTGCCATTGTGAAAAACTTTATTTAAAGAGTGTATGATAGGCATAACAATATATTTAAAATATTTTTTTCCAATTAGAATACTTATGAACAATTAATTTGGATAGTAAACTTCCCCCAAGTTTGAATGCCAAGCGCTCAAGTGAAAAATAAATACATGTTTTCAGTCCTGGGAGGGAGCAAAAAAGAAAAGAAAAATCAAAAACCAATCCGAAATCCCACAATCTCATTCAATCAAATTCAAGCTCCTTTCTGTTCCCAGGCAGGTGTCTGGCCCGCACACCAATGTCTCTGGGCCTTTACTGCTGGCCAGCCATCACCACTGGGTCTTGCCATTGAAATGGCATTCAGAATCCTGTGGCTAACAGGTGGTATTCCAGGCAGGCACGGTAAGGCCCCCTTGTTCTGGCGACTGGCGAGGACCCCTCCTGTCCAGACGGGGCCTGGTCCATCCATCCACTGTGCATATTTGAGGTGTCCAGCTTGTGCCTGTTCTGTTGTCGTTGTGTCCTCAGACGTCACTGGTAGCCCAGGGTGGAGGCTGAGCCTAGTCTCTGGCTGTAGATGGCATAGGGGGAGTAGTAGGGCGAGGACGCCTGCAGTGAGTGCATGGGCAGGCCTGGGGTTCCGGGCAGGTGGGCCTTGCTGTAGGGGTGGTAGCGAGCCAGGCTCAGGCCAGGTGACCCCCGCAGGGAGAAGGAGCTGGGCAGGGTGCCGGGGCTGCCGGGTTGGGGAAGGTGGAGGTGGCAGGAGGCGGCTGAGGAGGGGTAGGCAGATAGGGGCTTACTGTCCAGCCCACCAGAGAGAGCCGTGTGAGTACGCAGGTGGGCCAGCAGCTCCTCTGACGTGGAGAAACGTTTGTCACACGGTCCTCCTACTGACACCCAGTTACAGGCGTGTGGCTGGGGCTCGTTCTGCAGCATGTAGCCGTAGGTATAGAGCGGGTGGGACAGGGTGGGGGTGGTGGAGGATAGAGAGCTGGGGTGGAGGGAGTGAAGGTGGTGTGATGGGTACATGATTTGGTAACCTGATTTTAGAGAGGAGGGGTCATGGACACATGTATTGCAGTTGCTTCCCCCTAAATGGGGGTGGTTGGGGTAAGTCAAACAGTACGGGTCCCTGCATAGACCCTGCATGAGGGAAGGAGGTGAGGCCCCAGTGAGGGGGCTGGAGCTGGGGTGCTTTCCTGGGATCCCCATCCCTAGACTAGACTTTGTATGATCCATGAACTGAGATGGGTAGCCTGCATAGGCACCCACTATGGAGCCATGGTAACCCATGGAGGAGGGGGGCATGGGGAAGATTGAATGGCTTGGTTTGAAGGGGGAGACAGGGGCGATGTGTCCGGAGCCTAGCCCAGACTGAGAGGACTGTGAGTCAGCCTTGCTCTCCGGCCGCGGGCTGCTAGCGGAGCTGGCATTGCTGGAGTTGGCGATAGCCCGCATGTGACTGGAGTTAGCTAGCTGGGCCCCGTCCAGCTTCTCCTTACTGTGATCAGAATCTTTCTTCCCTGTGCTGCTGTCTGAGCTGGCCTGGTCCGAGCTCACAGGCTTGTTGTCTATGTGCAGGGCCTGAGAGTGTGATGTCTGCTGCTGTGTGGAGGGGGACTGGGTCTGTCTGTGGGACTTGTCTTGGGAGTGCAGGGGAGGGGAGGTGGAGCTGGGAGAGGTGGAGTGTGGGGGGAAGGACGGGCAAGAGCCACTACTCCCGGATCCACCACTGGGCACCCTGAAGCCAGCTTTGTCTGTAGCACCCTTGGTCACCAACCCATCCTTGCGGCATTCCCCTCCGGCCTTGTTGTAAGGCTTGAAGCTGGACTTATCCTCCAGGGACTGGTGCTGGTCTCCAGACTTGTGGCCAGAGCTGGAGGAGCGTCCGGATGGCTCCTTGTCACTGAGGCTTATGGAGGAGAGGGAGCCCAGCTTGGATGAGGAGGGGGGGTCTGGTTTGCCGATCTGTGAGCAGGTCTGAGCCAGCAGGGCCAGAGGACTCTTCTTAGCATCCAGCTGAGGGGGCGACACAAACAGAGACAGGATGAGAGCACAGCCACGTTAAAGTACTCTATAGTCACACTCTATACTGGTCTTACATTGGATGGTAATTCGGTAACTATTCTGTAATTTTTTTCTTCAATTTTGTTCTGAGTGTATAGTATGTCCACTATAAATATATTTTAGCCAGTATCATTTAATAGGCCAAATAGAATGTCCATCCAATAAACAAGGTGCAGTAAAATGCGTTGTAAATGTTAGTAATAATTTAGCCCATGAGTCATATATATCTATTCGCAGAGGGAAGGAGACATCAATCTGCCCAAAAGTTATTTCCCTGTGTTTGCCCTATGAAAAAATCCTGAACAAGAAAGAGAGAAAGCGAGAAAAATGTATGACTGCAATGTTGGCACGGGGTAAATAGCATCTGTTCTATTTGGGAAAAACGAAGGAAACGATTGAACTATTTCGGTTTACATATCTTACAGACAATTACACACAATATATGAGAGTATCAAATCAACACACTGGCCTATTTATGTAACCTCAATAACTCAAGAATAACTCAATAATAGGCTACTCATTTGAAATATTAATTTCATAATCTAGTTTGTTGGGTCACTTGAAAGGTAAAATAAATATACAGTGTATTGTAATGTAGACGAATTAGTTACAATGTTATGCGTAATTTGATGCGTAGGCTAATACATGAGTAATCTTGGAAACTACGTGGGATATTTATAAATATTTGTAAGTAATTCCAAACATTAACACGGTCGAGGATGATCGAAGAATTCGACAGTTCTAGAAAATGTGCTTTGCTTACCTCAATGCTTACTGGCGCGGACGTAAGGGGTTGGAGATACTCTGGGTGTAGCAAGATGCTACTGTGAGTGCTCAACATCTTTAGAATCCGAATAGGCAGCCTTCTAGCCTGGCGTGTTGGATCTGAGGGAGAAGGTACGGAAACCAGCTGTATTTTAGTTCCTCTCGGGAGTGAATTACAACGGTCGTTACCGGTACGCTCAGGGGACGGACTGCGTAAATGCGCGTCAGATCCACTAGGAAAATTGTTCATCTGGATCCAGGCGGCGCAGAGTTCGGGCGATGGCAGGGAACGTGTTGTTGTAAGTTGAAATACA
The DNA here is from genome assembly GCF_021184085.1 of Oncorhynchus gorbuscha. Classification (NCBI taxonomy): domain Eukaryota; kingdom Metazoa; phylum Chordata; class Actinopteri; order Salmoniformes; family Salmonidae; genus Oncorhynchus; species Oncorhynchus gorbuscha. The sequence goes on from NC_060177.1 coordinate 74,543,896, forward strand.
TTTATGAAAACAACATATGATGCACAAATCAATAATCAAGCTTAAGTACTCGGTCTGTTTTAATCCAAATACACCAACAGTAGCACGGGTCTCACGAATCAGTTCAAATTATTGTCTTTATAGAAGAAGAATTCTCTCAAATGTCAACATTCCTTGACCCAATCTTCTGTCCTTTCAAAATAATTTCCTTGGATTGGACAATTACATCCGTCCGTCTTGTAAAAGAGGAATGGAGCAGAAAGATCATATGTAGTCAGTTATCACCAGAAAATAATAAACATGGACAAGTGTAAATAGAATATCCCCGTAGACGATACGGTCAGGCTTTCCTGTCGCTGTCCCACTGTCTCTCTGTTCACACAACAGCTAGTACCATGCTCATTTCACATACTAAAGACCAAACTAAGGAGGCGAATTTTTTAAGCAAGAAACCGCTGTCCAATCGCGAGTTCACGCATTCGTAATAAGGGGATCGCTCTCCTTGTAGAGGCGCGGCCTGCCTGTGTCCACACCCCTACACTCTCCTTGGCAATGTTTTTAAATATTGCATAATATATAGACATGTACTTTTATGATAACTGAATTTTAAGTCACTTTTTATGTCAAAAAACGATCTCTACCATAGATAGTTGATAGCCACACAACAAGCTGATGGTTTGCTTTAGATGTCATTTGTTATATAGCCTATACTCACTCCCCTTGTAAATGAGTTCATTCAATTCGAAATAACAGCACTATGTTCATGTCTGGGTACAATTCTGGAATGTTAATTGCTTTTATTGCATTACTGCTGGCTGAATTGACAATTAGGCAATTTAACTAATCTAATTACGCAATGAATTGGATGTATTATTTGAACATTTTCCCTGACGGATGCAATTACAATCTGTCTGAAATCAAGAAACTGTGATGCTCTGGCTACTCTGCTCCTCCATTGGTCATAAATCATGTCTGGCATGATAGTTCTAATTTCTGTCCCAAGTAACCACATGATGCCATGTCACCTCCCATTAAAAGGCCATCTAATACATGCCATCGTCTCCCTTTAGGGGGAAAATGTGAATGTCACACTTGTCTAGAGGTGCCTGTCATGACAACACAATATCAACTGTCTGACAGTAAACACAGCAAAAAACAAACAAACATATTCAACCAATATTATCCAATCAAATACTGATTAATCATGTAATGTGAACTTATGTGACAACCATCAACATCAATTTTTTTTTGCCTCGTTCAAACATAAAAAGGACAACTATTCCTCCATAAATCTAGTTTGTAATCTCAGGCCCAGTTGAAATGAGGAACAACTCATCTTGTACCAGCTGTGTGTGTTCTATCTTCCCAAAGAACAGCTGGGAGTATATACCTGTTCTGTTTTAAACAAAACAACATTGTTAATTTAAACCAATTACACTGAGAGAAATGTAGTTTAGCTGACATACTCAATGACTCAAGAGAACAATAAATAAGGGCCTTTTTCTGTGCTGCTTATGTGTCATAATGGCCCATTACGAGCTCAATAAGCTCCGTCACACTTTCCATGTCCCATTATTAATGGTGCTGTCAGCAGAGTAGTCCTTGACTATAACGACGAATGCCATTTATCTTTAGTTAAGAGGAAAGGCAGTGGGATGCTGGCTGGCTGGCTGGGGGATGGATAGATGAAGTCACTTCTTCTGCCTCACTCAACAGGATCGCTGTTTGACCTGTCATCATTAGGCTTAGCCGTCACTTATCACCTACACACTGCAGTGAACGCTTGAATAACCTGCCCAGATCCAAGAGCATGTGAATGCAGATGTACAAGGGGTTAAGTGTGATGTGATCTTTGTTTTCAATGTGTCCGTCTGTCTGTGTGTGCTTGTTTTATTCAACCATGCGATGAAAGCTGTACAAATAGATGAAGGTTGGTTCATGACACAAAGCCAATTCAAATGTAGGTTAGGCCACAAAGCATGCAGAATAGAAATCACTTCAAATCAATTTTTATTCAGTGTCTAGTGCTGATCTAAAACATTCAAGAAATTTCACGAGGAAACGTGCCATGCGTATAACGCAAGTTATTCACCGATATACGTGTAACTCAGTCCTCCATTTGCAAGGGGGTTAGTTGGTTAAGAGAAAGGGTATATTTTGGGTGTGTGGGTTAAAGAAGGGGGTAGGGGGGACCTGGAGGAGGACAAGAGAGGAAAAAGACACAAAGAGAGAGAGAAAGAAACAAGGGGAGGGCTGAAACAATGGGGAGCAGCTCCTTTCATGTTTTGCACTGAAGTTGGGCTGGTTACAGCTGTTGTGGCATGTTGGTGACTGATGGCCATTTCCTGTTGTTGATATTTAAGGGGTGGGTTTCCCATCAAGAGGGCGCTCTGCAGTAGAAATCTCTTCGGCCGGCCCTGGAAGCATTTGCCTTTGCATGGCCATATCAAAGCAAGAGGTCTTTACTAGAACAGCAGCCTAACAAAACACCCTGTCCTGTGGCTAGGGCTACACGGCTAGGCAACGGAGACTAGAGGACCCCACAGACATCCTCTGTCTTCGATCGTGTGATTTACAGACCCACTGAGGCATGTAATGGAAGCCTAGGGCGGCAGGTAACCTAGCGGTTAAGAGGGTTGGGCCAGTAACTGAAAGGTTGTTGGTTGGAATCACTGAGGTGACCTAAGGGAAAAATCTGTTGATGTTCCCTTGAGCAAGCATAAGAGCATCTGCTAACATGTAAAATGGCTGGCCTTATTTGTTAAAAGGTTGGTGTTTGACTTACTTGAGTTTAGTGATATACAGAATGTAGATCACTAGAGTAAATGGATTGCTCATCCTGTCAATTGTAGACCTACTTCTTGTAAGAGTAAAATGAAGTTTGAGGCACATGAGGATGTTCATTCTCAAATGACCTCTGGTGTGATCGTTAAGTTGTAAAGGAAGATGCTGTAGTTCAGCCCATATTTCAAATGGTTTTCAGACCATGTCCATTTCTATAGCCCTCTGATTCGATCAATGGAGCGTAAATGGAGAGAAACCACTGACTGAGTGTAGTTTACTGTCTGCATCCCAAATGGCCCCATATTCCCTATATAGTGCACTACTGTTGACCAAAGCCCTATTTGTATTTGTATGTATTATGGATCCCTATTAGCTGCTGCCAAGACAGCAGCTACTCTTCCTGGGGTCCAGCAAAATTAAGGCACTTAAACAATTGAACAAAATGTATAATACATGTACAACAGATTTCCCAACACACTAAGTGTGTGCCCTCAGGCCCCTACTCCACTATCATATATCTACAACACAACATCCATGTGTACGTGTGTGTATAGTGCATATGTTGTTGTGTGTGTGTGTGTGTGTGTGTATACATGTGTCTGTGCCTATGTCTGTGTTGCTTCACAGTCCCTGCTGTTCCATAAGGTATATTTTTATGCACTTTTTTGCATTCATTTTAGTGCTTGCATCAGTTACTTGATGTGGAATAGAGTTCCCTGTAGTCATGGCTCTATGTAGTACTGTGCTCCTCCCATAGTCTGTTGTTGACTTGGGGACTGTGAAGAGACCTTTGCTGGCATGTCTTGTGGGGTATGCATGGGTGTCCGAGCTGTGTGGCAGTAGTTCAAACAGACAGCTCAGTTCATTCAACATGTCAATACCCCTCACATATGGGCTCTGGTCAAAAGCAGTGCACTAAGTACGGAATAGGGTGTCATTTGGGATGCATCTACTGTAAGCTGCAGGCACAGAGAGGAGAATGATAAATGGTCTGAGGGGCAGTGGAGGAGAAATGAATGTAAATAACTCCTATTTAATTATCTGTGTGTGACTTATGTGGTGTGTGGAATGGGAATACAGGCCTGAGGCTGGGGCTTTGCTGCTCTAGCCCCGTCTGTGTTCTCCAGGGTGAATAAGACTTTCATAGGGTGTAACAGACATTACATTTAGGCCTCAACCTTTAACAGAAAAGGAACAAAGTAGGCAACATTCCACTCTGGTCAAATAGTTTAAAAATAAGGATTTTGATTGGTTCTGGTTTACATTTACATTTAAGTCATTTAGCAGACGCTCTTATCCAGAGCGACTTACAAATTGGTGCATTCACCTTATTTAAAACATCAGTATCTACATACAGGGTTCTCTCACAGACACTCTCTCTCACACACACACACACTCGGAGCAACACGCACACATGCACAATAAGAAGTGGGATATTGACATATTTCTGGTACAATATAATGTATCAAAAAAAAAAACAGGAATAGTGGGTGAAGAACCAGGGAGAACAGACTAACTGACGGACTTCCAGGCCCTGTCTGACTCAAATCAGGTTGTCCGACATTGTTGTGTGAAATTTCAGCTGACATCAAAAGCTGTTTTTGCAATGATCCAGAGAGGGCATTTGATAGAAGTACAACCGAGGCATTCACAGCACTTGGCTTTGCGTCCCAAATAGCACACCATTCTCTATACAGTGCCCTGGTCAAAAGTAATGCACTATAGAGAATAGGGTGCCATCTGGTACGCATACTTGGTGCAAATGAAATCTCCTGCACATTCCTCCCAGCTACCACATTTGATTCCTTGGAAGTTGTGGGAACATACGTTTTTGGTTTCCAATTGGGTGTGCGAATTAAGCCATACTTTTATTGAACGGAAAAACAAAAGTTTTTTTTTACCGTTCTGAGAATGGAAGTGAACATTTTACCTGTTCTGGGAACATACATTTTTGTTTGCAAGGAGATTCTGAGAACATTTTACTATGGTTCCCTGAAAGTTTTCCAGGGAGGTTTTATAAATGTTCTGAGAATGGAAAATATTGGTTATTTGAAAGTAATTAAATAACGTTTTAAGAAAAAATGTCAATAAGAATTGCAATAGCACTGCTAGCTTTGGTTAACTGTTTTGAACTCCAAGCACAATTGCTTAGCCATTAATCATGCAAACACATGTATTTATTATAGTGGCACGGCCTCAGTGAGCTTCAAATCTATTATCTTCTGCTCTCTATCCATGGAATTAATACACTGTGCCACCAGGATGGAGCTAGAATGCCATGTTTTTTTTTACTTATACAAAGCTATTCATTTTAGTCTAGTCAAACAGATCACATTTCAAAGGAAATAAATCATATCAAAATCAAATCAAATTTCTTTATATAGCCCTTCGTACATCAGCTCATAACAAGGACAAATTAAGTTCAGGTGTGACCAATTAGTGGGCGCTACCAAAAAACCTGAAAACAGGATAGAGTTTTGTTGATGCCGAGGAAGGAATGTATATGTTAAATAAAATTCTTAGAACCTTACTAAATACTAAATGAAATTCCTACCTAAGAAACATTCTTAGAATGTTATGTGCTGCTAGCTGGGTGTCTTGCACAATGTATATCTTCATTGATCCTTCCAGTATTTTCCTATTATATCAAAATAATGAATAGGATATGCAGAATAAATACTAATAACTAACAGGCTGCAAGCAGTATTATTGTGCTATTTATTGTGCTATTTATCCATCATCAGATGCTAAAATACATGTCTCAATGAACAGCCACAGCCTAACCCTAGATAAAAATGTATTGCAGACTTTAGAAATAGTTAGAATTTTCTCCCGCTCAAATAGTGGTAGTAGTAATGTAGCCATAGTTGTGTTATGATGTATACAGTACCAGTCAAAAGTTTGGACACAACTACTCATTCAAGGGTTTTCTTTATTTTTTACTATTTTTTACTTTGTACAGTAATAGTGAAGACATCAAAACTGTGAAATAACACATATCGAATCATGTAGTAACCAAAAAAGTGTTACACAAATCAAAATATATTTTATGTTTTATATTATTCAAAGTAGCCACCCTTTGTCTTGATGAAAGTTTGCACACATGGCATTCTCTCAACGGGCTTCATGTGGAATGCTTTTCCAACAGTCTTAAATGAGTTCCCACACATGCTGAGCACTTATTGGCTGCTTTTCCTTCGCTCTGCTGTCCAACTCATCCCAAACCATCTCAATATTGCTTCCATGTTGTGCTGCTGCCATGTGTTGCTACCATGTTGTTGTCATGTTCTATTGCTACTATCCTGTATTGTCATGTGTTGCTACCATGTTGTTGTCATGTTCTATTGCTACTATCCTGTATTGTCATGTGTTGCTACCATGTTGTTGTCATGTTCTATTGCTACTATCCTGTATTGTCATGTGTTGCTACCATGTTGTTGTCATGTTCTATTGCTACTATCCTGTATTGTCATGTGTTGCTACCACGTTGTTGTCATGTTCTATTGCTACTATCCTGTATTGTCATGTGTTGCTACCATGTTGTTGTCATGTTCTATTGCTACTATCCTGTATTGTCATGTGTTGCTACCATGTTGTTGTCATGTTCTATTGCTACTATCCTGTATCGTCATGTGTTGCTACCATGTTGTTGTCATGTTCTATTGCTACTATCCTGTATCGTCATGTGTTGCTACCATGTTGTTGTCATGTTCTATTGCTACTATCCTGTATCGTCATGTGTTGCTACCATGTTGTTGTCATGTTCTATTGCTACTATCCTGTATTGTCATGTGTTGCTACCATGTTGTTGTCATGTTCTATTGCTACTATCCTGTATTGTCATGTGTTGCTACCATGTTGTTGTCATGTTCTATTGCTACTATCCTGTATTGTCATGTGTTGCTACCATGTTGTTGTCATGTTCTATTGCTACTATCCTGTATTGTCATGTGTTGCTACCATGTTGTTGTCATGTTCTATTGCTACTATCCTGTATTGTCATGTGTTGCTACCATGTTGTTGTCATGTTCTATTGCTACTATCCTGTATTGTCATGTGTTGCTACCATGTTGTTGTCATGTTCTATTGCTACTATCCTGTATTGTCATGTGCTGCAACCATGCTATGTTGTTTTCTTATGTCTCTCTTTATGTAATGTTGTGGTGCCTCTCTTGTTGTGATGTGTGTTTTGTCCTATATTTGTTTTTGTATTTAAAAAATAATCCCAGCCCCCGTCCCCACAGAAGGCCTTTTGCCTTTTGGGAGGCTGTCATTATGAATAAGAATATGTTCTTAACTGACTTACCTAGTTAAATAAAATATGATTTAAAATAAATACAAATAAAAAAGGTTGGGTGATTGTGGAGGCCAGGTCATCTAATGCAGAACTCCATTACTCTCCTTTGCGCTCCCACTAAGCGCAAACCAAATGGGATGACGTATCGCTGCAGAATGTTGTGGTAGCCATGCTGGTTAAGTGTGCTTTGAATTCTAAATAAATGTCCCAGCAAAGCACCCCCACATCATCATACCTCCTCCATGCTTCACGGTGGGAACCAAACATGCAGAAATCATCCGTTAACCTACTCTGCCTCTCACAAATTCACAGCGGTTAGAACCAAAAATATCAAACCTGGATTTATCAGACCAAAATACAGATATTCACCAGTCTAATGTCCATTGCTCGTGTTTCTTGGCCCAAGCAAGTCTCTTTTTATTATTGGTGTCCTTTAGTAGTGGTTTCTTTGCAAACATTTGACCATGAAGGCCTGATTCACTCAGTCTCCTCTTAATAGTTGATGTTGAGATGTGTCTGTTACTTGAACTCTGTGAAGCATTTATTTGGGCTGCAATTTCTGAGGCTGGTAACTCTAATGAACTTATCCTCTGCAGAAGTGGTAACTGTCTTCCTTTCCTGTGGCGGTCCTCATGAGAGCCAGTTTCATCATAGCGCTTGATGGTTTTTGAGACTGCACTTGGAGAAACTTTCAAAGTTCTTAAAATGTTCTGTATTGACTGACCTTCATGTCTTTAAGTAATGATGGACTGTTGTTTCTCTTTGCTTATTTGATCTGTTCTTGCCATAATATGGACTTTTACCAAATAGGACTATTTTCTGTATACCACCGCTACCTTGTTACAACACAACTGATTGGCTCAAATGCATTAAGGAAAGAAATTCCACAAATTAACTTTTAACAAGGCACACCTGTTAATTGAAATGCATTTCAGGTGACTACCTCATGATGCTGGTTGAGAGAATGCCAAGTGTGCAAAGCTGACATCAAGGCAAATGGTGGCTACTTTGAAGAATCTCAAATATATTTAGATTTGTTTAACACTTTTATGGTTACTACATGATTCCATATGTTATTTCATAGTCATGATGTCTTCATTACTATTCAACAATGTAGAAAATAGTAAAAATAAAGAAAAACCATTGAGTAGGTGTGTCCAAACTTTTAACTGGTACTGTACATGTTTGGTTATCGTAAATATGTAATGTATATATATATATATATATATATATATGATACTTTTTTAATTGAACCTTTATTTAACTATGCAAGTCAGATAAGAACAAATTCTTATTTACAATGACCGCCAAACCCGGACGACGCTGGGACAACTGTGCGCTGCCCTATGGACTTTTATTGTAACAATATCCTACTCTTCCCATGCTCACCTGAGAGATATTCATGTGATTCACAATACATCTAAAAATTCAGTTACAATAAAATGGTCATAGACTGTCAATAATAAGCAACATTTATTCCCACAAGGCAGGCAGTATGAGTGTATAGGACTAAACCTATATGCCCACAATCCAGACCTGCCTACCACATCCGAATTCTTTCATGCAATTCCTGCATCATCATCGTGTTCGTGGGAGAAGGAAGGGAAAAGTTCGGTCATCACAAAGTTACCTGGGGCCTTGTCGATCGCCCTGCCTTTCATATGACGAAGGATGGAGCCGCTCAATTAAAAGCCTATCAATGTGTAAGTAAATCAGTCTTGTTCCATCAAACAACCCCCCCCCTACCCATTAATCTCCTATCGTGTTGCTTTCCAACCCTGGGCCATGACTGCCGCAGTGAAATCCCGGGATGGAATAAAAAAGGAATTTCTCCATTTTACAAATTCATTCCATATCCTCCTGAGGAAACGGATATATAACATGTTTGGGTTGAGAATAAAAACATGTCACCTAGAAGAAAATGTGAAAAATAGAGTTATTTATATTTTAAAGTAAGTGCAAAATTGTCCTCTGTATTGGTCATTAGGATGTAAATATGAAAAAAATTAACATTACAATCAATGGGTACAGTAGATGAAAAACATAGTTGCTGTATCGAGGTTTCCACTAAGGGACATTTCTTGATAACCTTGTATTTATCTCTAATTTAAGGTGACATTTTTTTAGAACTATTCCTGAGATATTCACTGACTAGAAACAATTTGAAAATCAAACTCACAAAAATGATAATTAGTAATTGCACACACTTCTTTTAAAATGTCCACCAAATGTGCTAATTTTGACAACACCAATTTTTTTAAAGAACCAGGAAGATTAAGTTATCAACGTCGCACCCCCAGACACGTGATATAATTGAAAAGACCCAATTTTTTATCAAAGGGACAACAGGACTTAAAGCTGCGATATGTAACTTTTTGGGAGACCCAACCAAATTCACATAGAAATGTGAGTTATAGATCTGTCATTTTCTCTGAAACAAGTCTAAAAAGCACTAGATCTGTTCTGCAGTGGATTTTTCCACATTTTTTTTTGTGACAATCTAAAATGGATTAAAATGTTTTTTTCCCTCAACAATCTACACACAATACCCAATAAAAAACGGAAATATCACATTTACATAAGTATTCAGGCCCTTTACTAAGTACTTTGTTGAAGCACATTTGTTAGCGATTACAGCTTCGAATCTTCTTGGGTATGATGCTACAAGCTTGGCACACCTGTACTTGGGGAGTTTTCCCCATTCTTCTCTGCAGATTCTCTCAAGCCCTGTCAGGTTGGACGTCACTGCAGCTATTTTTAGGTCTCTCCAGAGATGTTCGATCAGAACAGTCCAGGCTCTGGCTGGGCCACTCAAGGACATTCAGAGACTTGTCCCGAAGCCACTCCTGTGTTGTCTTGGCTTTGTGCTTGCGGTTGTTGTCCTGTTGGAAGGTGAACCTTCGCCCCAGTCTGAGGTCCTGTGCGCTCTGGAGCAGGTTTCATCAAGCATCTCTCTGTACTTTGCTCCGTTCATCTTTCCCTCGATCCTGACTAGTCTCAAAGTTCCTGCTGCTGAAAAACATCCCCTGAGCATGATGCTGCCACCACCATTCTTCACCGTATGGATGGTGCCAGGTTTCCTCCAGACATGATACTTGGCATTCAGGAGTTCAATCTTGGTTTCACCTAACCACAGAATCTTGTTTCTTGTGGTGTGAGAGTCCTTTAAGTGCCTTTTGGCAAACTCCAAGCGGGCTGTAATGTACCTTTTACTGAGGAGTAGTTTGGCCACTCCACCATAAAGGCCTGATTGATGGAGTGCTGCAGAGATGGCTGTCCTTCTGGAAGGTTCTCCCATCTCCACAGAGGAACTCTGGAGCTCTGTCAGAGTGACCATCATGTTCTTGGTCACCTCACTGACTAAGACCCTTCGCCCCCGATTGCTCAGTTTGGCCAGGCGGCCAGCTCTAGGAAGAGTCTTGGTGGTTCCAAACTTCTTCCATTTAAGAATGATGGAGGCCACTGTGTTCTTGGGGACCTTCAATGCTGCAGACGTTTTTGGTACCCTTCACCAGATCTGTGCCTCGACACCACCCTGTCTCGGAGCTCTACGGACAATTTCTTCAACCTCATGGCTAGGTTTTTTGCAGTGGGACCTTATATAGACAGGTGTGTGCCTTTCCAAATCATGTCCAATAATTTGAATTGACCACAGGTGGACTCCAATCTAGTTGTAGAAACATCTCAAGGATGATCAATGAAAACAGGATCCACCAGTTCAATTTCGAGTCTCATAGCAAAAGGTTTGAATACTTATGTAAATAAGGTATTTATGTTTTTTATTTTTTATACATTTGCAAACATTAAAAAAACTGTTTTCACTTTGTTATTATGGGGTGTTGTGTGTAGATTGATGAGGATTTTTATTTATTTAATCCATTTTAAATGAGGCTGTAACTTAACAAAATGTGGAAAAGGGGAAGGGGTCTGAATACTTTCCGAATGCACTGTATGAACAGATCCAGATGGACAATCATTGAAGATTCACAATTACATTGAATTTTGCCACTAGTCACTATAATTCATTTGTTACTGTAAGGCAAGCAATTTGCTTAAAAAGCAAAACAATCAAAATATGCTTTCCAAACTTCTTCCATTTAAGAATCATGGCTGTAATTCATAGTGGGCCCGGCTGTAATTCAGACTGGAGATGAATACATGAAGGTGAAGGAGTCCTATACATCACCCTAACCCCCCTCTACGCCCATGTGTGCCCCAGAAAGTCCCATGCATCCGGCTGTTTGTCATTGGAGCGTGCATGTGCATTCTCATTTGTAACTCTGAGTTAACGGCTGTGGGCCAAGCTGACACTTATGAAATATTTCCCCTGCTGACCCCGGCTACTGCTGCAGTCCAACCATTAATCCTCGCTCCACAGACAGACAGAGAGGAGTTGGGGGGGGGGGGGGGGGGGGGGGCTGTATGTGTGAGAGAGGAGATTCCAACATCAGCCTTCATATGTGAGGCCTCCACATAACATAACACAACACCAACAGCTCTGCTATAGCAATCAATACTTGTATTGATTACTGGGAGGATATGTAGCTATATCATTTCCCCCTTCACATCTCTGCTGTCTGATTCTCCACTTCATCTCTCTTTTTTGTATTCTTGCATCTCCATTTTTATCCAGTTGATATGTTTTGTCCTTCCTTCGCCGGCTCAGTGCATGTGCACAGCACCCCAATAACTTGGCTAAGTTTGGGCCTATAAAGGGTTATTTAGTTGCAAGGAGAGAGAGCAAGCTGCTTCTGCAGGGCCTGCCAGAAGGTTACAATACCGGTGCCTCCTAAGCTACACAGAATACAAGGACACACACAGAGAGAGAGAGAGAGCGAGAGAGAGATTAATGCGTTTCAGAACGAGGCTGAAAATACATCATATCATCTTTAATGGGTACACATTTCTGCAGCCGTAAATCAGCATTTATAAATAGAAAAACCGGGTGAAATATGGCGTTGTATATTCCTCTCAATGACACTTTTACAAGCCCTCCCAGCAGTATAAAGGCATTGATTGCTATTTCAAAGTACCACGTTAGACCCAAGACTGAGTACAACCAGCTGTCACAGTGGAGAGAGAGAGAGAGGGCGAGAGAGAGAGAGAGAGAGAGAGAGAGAGAGAGAGAGAGAGAGAGAGAGAGAGAGAGAGAGAGAGAGAGAGAGAGAGAGAGAGAGAGAGGGAAGGAAGGAAGGAAAGTGAGAGAGAGAGAGAGAGAGAGAGAGAGAGAGAGAGAGAGAGAGAGAGAGAGAGAGAGAGAGAGAGAGAGAAGGAAAGCGAGAGAGAGAAGGAAAGCGAGAGAGAGAGAGAGAGAGAGAGAAGGAAAGCGAGAGAGAGAGGAGAGAGAGAGAGAGAGAGAAGGAAAGCGAGAGAGAGAGAGAGAGAAGGAAAGCGAGAGAGAGATAAGGAAAGCGAGAGAGAGAGAGAAGGAAAGCAAGAGAGAGAGAGAGAGAAGGAAAGCAAGAGAGAGAGAGAGAGAGAGAAGGAAAGAGAGAGAGAGAGAGTGAGAGAGAAAGCGAGAGAGAGAGAGAGAGAGAAGGAAAGCGAGAGAGAGAGAAGGAAAGCAAGAGAGAGCGAGAGAAGGAAAGCGAGTGAGAGAAGAGAGAGAGAGAGAGAGAGAGAGAGAAGGAAAGTGAGAGGGCAGGAGGGAGAGGGAAAGCGAGAGAAGGAAAGCGAGAGGGCAGGAGGGAGAAAGTAAGCAAGAGAAGGAAAGCGAGAGGGCAGGAGGGAGAAAGGAAGCGAGAGAAGGAAGCGAGAGGGCAGGAGGGAGAGAGGGAGCGAGAGAAGGAAAGCGAGAGGGCAGGAGGAAGAAAGGAAGCGAGAGAAGGAAAGCGAGAGGGCAGGAGGGAGAAAGGAAGCGAGAGAAGGAAGTGAGAGCGCAGGAGGGAGAAAGGAAGTGAGAGAAGGAAAGCGAGAGGGCAGGAGGGAGAAAGGAAGCGAGAGAAGGAAAGCGAGAGGGCAGGAGGGAGAGAGGAAGTGAGAGAAGGAAAGCGAGAGGGCAGGAGGGAGAAAGGAAGCGAGAGAAGGAAAGCGAGAGGGCAGGAGGGAGAGAGGGAGCGAGAGAAGGAAGCGAGAGGGAGGGAGAGGGTAGAGTGGACTTATGGCTCTGGCAAATTTGGGGCCTTTTTTCAGAGCCGTTCAGAGAGTCAAATTATTGGACTGACAGCCCATCCCTTTGGTGAAGGTGAAAATAAGAAAAAGAAAAGGTACCGTGTGTGTGTGTGGAGATGAACTATTCCTTCTTGTCTTTGTGTCACTACTCAGTATATATCTCCTTGTTCTAAGAAACTCTGTTCATCTCTCTCTCTCCCTCTCTCTCTCTCTCTCTCTCTTGTCTTCTGTGGTGTGTACTTTGTTACTTTTATGAGAGCTTTGAGCTTATGAAGCATGCTATAACTATTTGTGCTTCCACTGTGCGACCTATTCCAGTCCTGCTATCAACCAGGTGTGAGTAACGTGTGTCTCTCTCTGTGAGCCTGGAGATAGCTAGGCTGATTTCATTATTGTCGATGACACTAGATATGATGGGAAAACACAGAGAACACAGACTATTACTCTTTTCTCATGGAGTTGCTTATGGTCGGTGTCCTTGGTGTTTTTTTCATTTTCTGTTGTAAATCAAGGCTCCCTGGATTCCGTCTGAGACCTCTCTATCTCTCTTTCTCTCTGTCTCTCACTCTCTTGCTCTCACTCTTCCCCCCCCTCTCCCACCTTTATCCCCTCCCCCATCTCTCTCTTTCTCTGTCTCCCTCATTTCTCTCACTCACTCTCTTGCTCTCACTCTCCCCCTCTCCCTCTTTATCCCCTCCCCCATCTCTCTCTTTCTCTGTCTCCCTGATTTCTCTCACTCACTCTCTTGCTCTCACTCTCCCCCCTCTCCCTCTTTATCCCCTCCCCCATCTCTCTCTTTCTCTGTCTCCCTGATTTCTCTCACTCACTCTCTTGCTCTCACTCTTCCCCCCCTCTCCCTCTTTATCCCCTCCCCATCTCTCTCTTTCTCTGTCTCCCTGATTTCTCTCACTCACTCTCTTGCTCTCACTCTTCCCCCCCCTCTCCCTCTTTATCCCCTCCCCCATCTCTCTCTTTCTCTGTCTCCCTCATTTCTCTCACTCACTCTCTTGCTCTCACTCTCCCCCCTCTCCCTCTTTATCCCCTCCCCCATCTCTCTCTTTCTCTGTCTCCTGATTTCTCTCACTCACTCTCTTGCTCTCACTCTTCCCCCCCTCTCCCTCTTTATCCCCTCCCCCATCTCTCTCTTTCTCTGTCTCCCTCATTTCTCTCACTCACTCTCTTGCTCTCACTCCCCCCCTCTCCCTCTTTATCCCCTCCCCCATCTCTCTCTTTCTCTGTCTCCCTCATTTCTCTCACTCACTCTCTTGCTCTCACTCTCCCCCCTCTCCCTCTTTATCCCTTCCCCCATCTCTCTCTTTCTCTGTCTCCCTCATTTCTCTCACTCACTCTCTTGCTCTCACTCTTCCCCCCCCTCTCCCTCTTTATCCCCTCCCCCATCTCTCTCTTTCTCTGTCTCCCTGATTTCTCTCACTCACTCTCTTGCTCTCACTCTTCCCCCCCCCTCTCCCTCTTTATCCCCTCCCCCATCTCTCTCTTTCTCTCTGTCTCTCACTCTCTTGCAGCATTGGTCAGTCTATTAAAACCTATTCTGGACTCTTGCCACCGGCACATCATTTATTTCAGCTGGTGTCGAGAAGAATTATTGTTGCGTAAATCCTCAAGCCTTTTAGGAGATCAAAGTTCCGAGACATAAATCAAATTTCCTTAGTCCAGTAGTCTCAGTCTCTCTCTCACACTCACTCATACCAACACAGAGGGTTGGGAAAAAAAGAGAGAGCATTCACCATGTATGGAGGCGAGGGAGGCTCTGCAGGCCTCCCTCGCTGTCGCTCACTTCTTTCTTCAGGCTCATGAGGGAATACTTCAGGCCTCCTCCTTTCCTCCCTCCATCTGTCTCTCATTCGTCATTCCTCTGTTTGTACTTTACACCTCCACCATTCACTCTACTCTCAATCACTCCAACAAAGTACCAGAAACAATCACTCTTCTCTATTTTCTGTGCTTTTGCTCTCTCCCTCTCTTTTATTTTACAGCATAAATGTTTTTCTATCCCTCACCCACAACTCCACTTCCCCCCCCTCATTCTTCCCGCTTCTCCCCCTCTATCTCTCCTCTTATCTCACTGCTTTATCTTTGTAATATCCCCGCGTCTCCTAGGAAAAGGTGTTGAAAAGGAGCCAGGGAGGGTGCTGTGGTGGGCATGTATCTGTGCAGGCTGGCAGGCTGAATGGACTGGTTTTGTAAAGAGAGATTTACTGGCAGTTTGACCTAAGGGAGAGGAATGGAGGTATTGCACGGCTGGGTCTCAAGTGATGCCCTACTCCTTATATAGTATACTAATTTTGACCAGAGCCCTATGGACCCTGGTCAAAGTAGTGCACCAAATAGGGAATAGGCTGCCATTTGAGATTGAGCAATGCTGCACAGGATGGATGACTTCTCCTGGTGTCTGGCTGCTCCTTTATTGAGCACTAAATAAAACAAGAGGAGGATTTAAGTCTTCATCAGATCAAGTTTAGGAAAGAGAAAGAACTGAAAATACTGTAATCAAGTGAGGTGGTCTCTTTCTCTTCCTCTGCTGCATGAACTTCATCCCTTAGGCCAATCCATTACTTGTTTAGGCGCTTTAGAAGCAGCACAGACTAACTCACAGAGTTAATTCCTTTCCTTAGAGTTTCTCACTGCTGGTATTTGTCGCCAACATCAGTCACTTCAGCCATCTCTTTACTGGAATATCCAATTGTATGTGGAATATTTCCCCATTGTGATGAATAATGTGTGTATTTTATTTCCTTTGGAGTTATGATAAATTATTATGTAGTTCCAGTAATGAGTTTTTCTTTATTGGGATACAAAAATGACTTTCTTATTTCCATTTGATTGAATTCTCTTTAAATCACTGCTCTTCATTTTGCAATGAAAACCATTAAACATGAATGGTCTAAATGAGAATGGTGCGGCTTAGAATTGACATTTTCTTGTAGAGTTGAAGCACACTGAGCCTCCATAACACAGTGGAGTGCTGCGTGTTATCATGACATCCCTTCACTGTGCTGTGCTGGGGAGTCTCTGCTGCTTTTTGATGTGTGATCCGGAAAACCTGGCTTGCACCGGTTGGCAGATTGTGTCAGCAAGCAAGGCAGGCATATGTGTAGGGAGACAACATTTAAAAAAGGGGGTTAGTGATAAACTTGTGAAGGATTATCTGCCATTTGCCGGGCCCAGTGATGTGCTATCAAAACGGATTTGGTGGAAATGGAATGGCAGAAAGGAAGATGACAGAAGGGAGGGAACCGGGTGAGGAGGAGGGGGGCAAGGGGGAGGGTGTCATACAGGGAGGATTTTGTTTCCTGTTTAATTTCTTGTCTTCCTCTACTGACAGCCTCCTCCCATTAGTTGTGTGTCACTCACATCTGTACTTGCCGAGCAAATACTGTGGAATGATTGGAGCTGTCAGTCAATGTAATTTGTTGCGGAGAGAGAGAGAGATTTTACCACATTACACCCCATTAACAACTGTGGGATATGCGCGTCAACAGCAACCTTGGGAAAATCCTCTGCTTTAACAGCAGACTCGTACATTCCCTCAGTGAAAACAGTTTATTGAGCAAATGTCAAATTGGCTTTTTACCAAATTACCATACAACAGACCACGTATTCACCCTGCACAACCTATTTTTTATTTTACCTTTATTTAACTAGGCAAGTCCGTTAAAAACTAATTCTTATTTTCAATGACGGCCTTGGAACAGTGGGTTAACTCCCTTGTTCAGGGGCAGAACGACAGATGTGTGTGTACCTTGCCAGCTCAGGGATTCGATCTTGCAATTTTTCGGTTACTGGTCCAACGCTCTAACCACAAGGCTATCTGCTGCCCCTAATTGACAAACAAACAAACCAAAACAAATGCAAAGTCTTCTCATGCTTTGTTGATTACAAAATGCTTTTGACTAATTTTGGCATGAGGGTCTGCTATACAAAGTGACGGAAAGTGGTGTTGGGGAAAAACATACCACATTATAAAATCCATGTACACAAACAACAGGTGTGCGATTAAAATTGACAAAAAACACACACGTTTCTTTCCTCAGAGCCATGTGGTGAGAGAGGGATGCAGCTTGAACCCCAACATCTTCAACATACTGTCACGAATCCCGCCGAAGGTGGTGCCTCTTCCTGTTCGGGTGGCACTCGGCGGTCGTCGTCGCCGGCCTACTAGCTGCCACCGATCCCCTTTTCTGTTTCATTTAGTTGTGTCTGATTAGTTGCACCTTGTTTTGTGTTTAGGTTGTGATTGTGGGCTATTTAAACCCAGTAAGCCCGCTGGCTTTTGTGCTTGTTTCTCTGTTCGTTTTGTGGATGTGATATTTTCTGTATTTCTCCGGACTGTTTGTGTCCTGTTTTTGGTCCGGTCATTGTATGCGCCTGGTGTTTTGGCGTGACCTACTTTTTCCCGGAATAAATACAGTTGTCCTTTACCCTCTGCTCTCTGCACCTGACTCCGTGCCCACTACTCCTAGAAGTCTCTCTGCACCTGACTCCGCACCCACTACTCCTAGAAGTCGTAACACATACAGTTGAAGTCGGAAGTTTACATACACTTAGGTTGGAGTCATGAAAACTCATTTTTCAACCACTCCACAAATTTCTTGATAACAAACTATAGTTTTGGCAATTCAGTATTGACATCTACTTTGTGCATGACACAAGTAATTTTTCCAACAATTGTTTACAAACAGATTATTTCACTTTAATTCACAGAATCACAATTCCAGTGGGTCAGAAGATTACATAAACTAAGTTGTCTGTGTCGTTTAACAGCTTGGAAAATTCCAGAAAACGATGTCATGGCTTTAGAAGATTCTGATAGGCTAATTAACCGTGCTTCACAGTTGGGATGGTGTTCTTCGGCTTGCAAGCCTACCCCCTTTTCCTCCAAACATAACGATGGTCATTTATGGCCAAACATTTATATTTTTGTTTCATCAGACCAGAGGACATTTCTCCAAATAGTACCGTCTTTGTCCATATGTGCAGTTGCAATCCATAGTCTGGCTTTTTTATGGCGGTTTTGGAGCAGAGGCTTCTTCCTTGCTGAGCGGCCTTTCAGGTTATGTCGATATAGGACTTGTTTTACTGTGGATATAGATACTTTTGTACCTGTTTCCTCCAGCATCTTCACAAGGTCCTTTGCTGTTGTTTTGGGATTGATTTGCACTTTTCGCATCAAAGTACGTTCATCTCTAGGAGACAGAATGCGTCTCCTTCCTGAGCGGTATGAAGGCTGCGTGGTCCCATTGTAACGCTCGTCTTCCTCCTCTTCTGAGGAGGAGTAGCAAGGATCGGAGGACCAATGCGCAGCAAGGTACGTGTTCATGATAAATTTATTAAACACAGACCACTAAAACAAAAATAACAAAGAGAATGACATGAAACGAAACAGTCCTGTCTGGTGACATACACAAAGACAGAAAACAATCAGAGACAACTAACGACACCTGCCTCTGATTGAGAACCATACCAGGCAAAACGCAAAACACAACATAGAAAAACAAACACATAACAAAAGAACTATGGTCAGAACGTAACAGTACCCCCCACACCAAAGGTGCGAACTCTGGCCGCAAAACCTGAACCTATAGGGGAGGGTCTGGGTGGGTGTTGTCACGTTCTGTCCATCGTTCGTATGTGTTTTCCTTGTTTTAGTGTTGGTCAGGACGTGAGCTGGGTGGGCATTCTATGTTGTGTGTCTGATTTGTCTATTTCTATGTTTGGCCTGATATGGTTCTCAATCAGAGGCAGGTGTTAGTCATTGTCTCTGATTGGGAACCATATTTAGGTAGCCTGTTTTGTGTTGGGTTTTGTGGGTGATTGTTCCTGTCTCTGTGTTTGCACCAGATAGGACTGTTTAGGTTTTCACTTTTCTTGTTTTGTTTAGTCTGTTCATGTATAGTCGTCTTTATTAAAAACATAAATAACCACCACGCTGCATTTTGGTCCGCCTCTCTTTCACCAGAAGAAAACCGTTACAGAATCACCCACCAACCAAGGACCAAGCGGCGTGGTAAACAGAGGCAGCAGCAACAGCAGCAGCAGGAGAAGCGACAGGTGCAGCAGGAGCAACAGCAGCAGCAGCAAAGGCAGCAGCAGGAGAAGCAACAGAGGCAGCAGCAGCAGTGGGAGAGGCTGCACTATTTGGATAAATGGACTTGGGAGGAGATCCTTGACGGAAAAGGATCCTGGGCAGAGCCAGGGGAATATTGCCGCCCCAAAGCCGAGCTAGAGGCAGCGAAAGCAGAGAGGCGGCATTATGAGGAGCTAGCACGGCAGAACGGCTGGAAGCCCGAGAGGCACCCCCAAAAATTTATTGGGGGGGGACAGGGAGAGTGTGGCAGAGTCAGGAGTCAGACCTGAGCCAACTCCCCCTGTTTACCGTAAGGAGCCATGGATGGAATTGGAGCTGTCGGCGAAGCAGAGTGCTGAGTCTGAGAGTGTGGAGGATGTATTGGACAGAGTAGAAAGAAAGCTGTTGGTTGGGCATAGTATGCACGGCATTCACCCTGAGGAGCGTGTTAGCTGTCCGATGTCACCCGTGTCAGTTCCTCGTACTCAGCCTGAAACGTGTGTTGGAGTTCCGGGGGATTTGATGCCGGCTATACACACCAGGTCTCCAGTACACCTTCACAACCCGGTGTGTCCTGTTCCTTGCACTCACCCGGAGGTGCGTGGCCTAGTACCACCAGTGCCAGCACCACGCATCAGGCCTACAGTGCGTCCCGCCTGTCCAGCGCTGCCGGAGCCTTCCTCCTCTCCAGCGCAGCCAGAGTCTCCCGCCTGTCCGGCGCTGTCAGAGCTACCACCCCTCATGCCAGAGGCACCAGAGCCCCTCATTCCAGAGTCACCAGTGCTCCTCAGTCCAGTGCTGCCAGAGCCTTTTTCTCCAGTCTGCCCAGCGCCGTCTGAGCTACCCGTCTGCCCAGCGCCGTCTGAGCTACCAGTCTGTCCAGTGCCGCCAGTGCCGCCAGTCTGCCCAGCGCCGTCTGAGCTACCCGTCTGCCCAGCGCCGTCTGAGCTACCAGTCTGCCCAGCGCCGCCAGTGCCGCCAGTCTGCCCAGCGCCGTCTGAGCTACCCGTCTGCCCTGCGCCGTCTGAGCTACCAGTCTGTCCAGCGCCGCCAGTCTGCCCAGCGCCGCCAGTGCCAGTCCCAGCGCCCCAGTGCGCCAGTCTGCCCAGCGCCGTCTGAGCTACCCGTCTGCCCAGCGCCGTCTGAGCTACCAGTCTGCCCAGCGCCACCAGTGCCACCAGTCTGCCCAGCACCGCCAGTGCCGCCAGTCTGCCCAGCGCCGCCAGTGCCGCCAGTCTGCCCAGCACCGCCAGTGCCGCCAGTCTGCCCAACGCCGCCAGTGCCGCCAGTCTGCCCAGCGCCGCCAGTGCCGCCAGTCAGCCAGGATCCGCCAGAGCCGCCAGTCTGCCAGGATCAGTTAGATCCGCCAGTCAGCCAGGATCCGCCAGTCTGCCAGGATCCACCAGTCAGCCAGGATCCGCCAGTCTGCCAAGATCCGCCAGTCTGCCAGGATCCGCCAGTCTGCCAGGATCCGCCAGTCTGCCAGGATCCGCCAGAACTGCCAGTCGGCCAGGATCTGCCAGTCGCCCAGGATCTGCCAGTCGCCCAGGATCTGCCAGTCAGCCAGGATCTGCCAGTCAGCCAGGATCCGCCAGTCGGCCAGGATCTGCCAGTCAGCCAGGATCAGCCAGTCTGCCAGGATCCGCCAGAACATCCAGTCGGCCAGGATCTGCCAGTCAGCCAGGATCTGCCAGTCTGCCAGGATCCACCAGTCGCCAGGATCCGCCAGTCAGCCAGGATCTGCCAGTCTGCCAGGATCCGCCAGAACATCCAGTCGGCCAGGATCTGCCAGTCAGCCAGGATCTGCCAGTCTGCCAGGATCCACCAGTCAGCCAGGATCCGCCAGTCAGCCAGGATCCGCGAGAACTGCCAGTCGGCCAGGATCTGCCAGTCGGCCAGGATCTGCCAGTCTGCCAGGATCCGCCAGAACATCCAGTCGGCCAGGATCTGCCAGTCAGCCAGGATCTGCCAGTCTGCCAGGATCCACCAGTCGCCAGGATCCGCCAGTCAGCCAGGATCTGCCAGTCTGCCAGGATCCGCCAGAATATCCAGTCGGCCAGGATCTGCCAGTCAGCCAGGATCTGCCAGTCTGCCAGGATCCACCAGTCAGCCAGGATCCGCCAGTCAGCCAGGATCCGCGAGAACTGCCAGTCGGCCAGGATCTGCCAGTCAGCCAGGATCTGCCAGTCTGCCAGGATCTGCCAATCAGCCAGGATCTGCCAATCAGCCAGGATCCGCCAGTCAGCCAGGATCTGCCAGATCCGCTAGTCAGCCAGGATCCACCAGTCAGCCAGGATCTGCTAGTCAGCCAGGATCTGAACCACCAGCCAGCCAGGATCTGGTAGATCCATCAACCTGCCTGAGCTTCCTCTCACTCCTGAGCTTCCTCTCACTCCTGAGTTTCCCCTCAGTCCCGAGCTTCCCCTCAGTCCCGAGCTTCCCCTCAGTCCCGAGCTACCCCTCAGTCCTGAGCTACCTCAGTCCAGTGGGGCCCGTTGTTAGGTTCCCTAGGCCATGGTTAGCGGCGAGGGTCGCCACTCAAGGGACGCTAAGGAGGTGGACTAAGACAATTATGGAGTGGGGTCCACGTCCAGCGCCAGAGCCGCCACCGCGGATAGATGCCCACCCAGTCCCGCCCCTATAGGTTTAGGTTGTGCGTTCGGAGTCCGCACTTTGGGGGGGTCTGGGTGGGTTCTGTCACGTTCTGTCCATCGTTCGTATGTGTTTTCCTTGTTTTAGTGTTGGTCAGGACGTGAGCTGGGTGGGCATTCTATGTTGTGTGTCTGGTTTGTCTATTTCTATGTTTGGCCTGATATGGTTCTCAATCAGAGGCAGGTGTTAGTCATTGTCTCTGATTGGGAACCATATTTAGTTAGCCTATTTTGTGTTGGGTTTTGTGGGTGATTGTTCCTGTCTCTGTGTTTGCACCGGACAGGACTGTTTAGGTTTTCACTTTTCTTGTTTTGTTTAGTCTGTTCAGTTCATGTATAGTCGTCTTTATTAAAAACATGAATAACCACCACGCTGCATTTTGGTCCGCCTCTCTTTCACCAGAAGAAAACCGTTACAGGTGTCTGTCCCGAGCCTAAAAGGACTCGATTCCCAAACCTTCAGAGAGATTAAAGTAGAGAAGAGTCCCCTAAGCAAGCTGGTCTTGGGTCTCTGTTCACAAAGGACAGCAATGAGAAAACAAAAAATATTTACTTGCCACATTGGAAAGAATTAACCAAAAAAACAGAGCATATTGGAATGCTATTTGTCCCTAAACAGAGAGTACAAAATGGCAGAATACCTGATCACTGTGACTGACCCAAAATGAAGGAAGGCTTTGACTATGTACAAACTCAGTAAGCATAGCCTTGCCGTAGGCAGACCTGGCTCTCAAGAGAAGACAGGCTATGTGCACAGAAATTTTTACTTACTAGGTCTATCTACTGTCGATTTTACTTCCAATGCTGAGAGAGTGAGAGAGTGAGAGAGTGAGAGAGAGAGAGAGAGAGAGAGAGAGAGAGAGAGAGAGAGAGAGAGAGAGAGAGAGAGAGAGAGAGAGAGAGAGAGAGAGAGAGAGAGAGAGAGAGAGAGGGAGGGAGAGAGAGAGAATAGAGGAAGACAGAGGGACTAGGATGGAAGAGCAGGGGATGTAGAGAGAGGGAGAGATGGAGGGAGAGAGAATAGAGGAAGAAAGAGGGACTAGGATGGAAGAGCAGGAGAGGTAGAGAGAGGAAGAGAGAGAGGAAGAGAGAGAGAGAGAGAGAGAGAGAGAGAGAGAGAGAGAGAGAGAGAGAGAGAGAGAGAGAGAGAGAGAGAGAGAGAGAATGTCTGTAATCACAGTTTGTCTCACAACAAAACACACCACCTAGATTATTTAGCACTGGAGGAATATTACAGCTTGACTTTGTCCTCAAACACTCAACTCCAGAGGCCAAGCCAAGGGCAGGATATAAGTGAGTGCAGTTGCCAATTTAGTCATTCTATTTAGCCTTTTTCATTCTGAGATACAATATGTTGTTTTGTGTTGAGGCTTATCTCTAAATTCATCTGACAATCAGGTATTTTACAAATATTGAACTGAATGAAAACTGGACATTATATATCATCAAAACATGGAGCTCTCATTGAAATATGATCATTTGAATGGAAAGAAACCACATTATTTCAGGCACAAACAAGGTTTTCTTTTCAATAAAAATGTGTCAGTCCCAAGGCAACAACAGCATAATTGACTCAGCCCAGCTCTTTTGACCTTGTCAAAATATCCTTAGTTAGGAACCAATTTACACAGGCAGTTAGGAAAGCGAAGGCTCAATTTTTCAAACATAAATTTGCATCCTCTAACACTAACTCCAAAAAGTTCTGGTACACTGTAAAGTTCATGGAGAATAAGAGCACCTCCTTCCAGCTGCCCACTGCACTGAGGCTAGGAAACACGTGTCACCACCGATAAATCCACTATAATTGAGGATTTCAATAAGCATTTTTCTACGGCTGGCCATGCTTTCCACCTGGCTACCCCGATCCCAGTCAACAGCCCTCACTACAACTTGCCCAAGCCTCCCCATTTCTCCTTCACCCAAATCCAGATAGCTGATGTTCTGAAAGAGCTGCAAAATATGGACCCCTACAAATCAGCAGGGCTAGACAATCTGGACCGTCTCTTCCTAAAATTATCAGCCAAAATTGTTGCAACCCCTATTACTAGCTTGGTCAACCTCTCTTACATATCGTCTGAGATCCCCAAAGATTGGAAAGCTGCCGCGGTCATCCCGCTCTTCAAAGGGGGAGACACTCTAGACCCAAACTGCTACAGACCTATATCTATCCTATCTTTCTAAGATCTTCGAAAGCCAAGTTAACAAACAGATCACCGACCATTTCGAATCCCACCGTACCTTCTCCGCTATGCAATCTGGTTTCCAAGCTGGTCATGGGTGCACCTCAGGTCCTAAACGATATCATAACCTCCATCGATAAGAGACAATACTGTGCAGCTGTATTCATCGACCTGGCCAAGGCTTTCGACTCTGTCAATCACCATATTCTTATCAGCAGACTCAACAGCCTTGGTTGCTCAAATGACTGCCTAGCCTCTGACAGAGTTCATTGTGTCAAATCGGAGGGCCTGTTGTCTGCACCTCTGGCAGTCTCTATGGGGGTGCCACAGGGTTCAATCCTCGGGCCGCCTCTTTTCTCTGTATACATCAATGATGTCACTCTTGCTGCTGGTGATTCTCTGATCCACCTCTACGCAGATGACACCATTCTGTATACTTCTCGCCCTTCTTGGGACAAAGTGCTAACTAACCTCCATACGAGCTTCAATGCCATACAACTCTCTTTCTGTGGCCTCCAACTGCTCTTAAATATAAGCAAAGCTCTTCAACCTATCGCTGCCCACACCTACCCACCTGTCCAGCAGCAGTACTCTGGACTGTTCTAACTTAGAATATGTGGGCAACTACAAATACAGAGGTGTCTGGTTAGACTGTAGACTCTCCTTCCAGACTCACATTAAGCATCTCCAATCCAAAATTAAATCTAGAATTGGCTGCCTATTTCGCAACAAAGCATCCTTCACTCATGCTGCCAAACATACCCTTGTAAAACTGACTATCCTACCGATCCTTGACTTCGGGGATGTCATTTACAAAATAGCCTTCAACACTCTACTCAGCAAATTGGATGCAGTCTATCACAGTGCCATCCGTTTTGTCACCAAAGCCCCATATAGTACCCACCACTGCGACCTGTACGCTCTCGTTGGCTGACCCTCGCTTTATATCTGTTGCCAAACCCCCTGGCTCCAGGTCATCATAAGTCATTGCTAGGTAAATTAAACACCAGTGTTTAATTTGCCATACTGTAATAATTTTGCCACTATGGCCTATTTATTGCCTCACCCCCCTTATCCTACATCATTTGCACACACTGCATATAGACTTTCTCTATTGTATTATTGACTGTATGTTTGTTTATTCCATGTGTAACTCTGTGTTGTTGCTTGTGTTGCACAGCTTTGCTTTATCTTGGCCAGGTTGCAGTTGCTCTCAACTAGCCTACCTGGTTAAATAAAGGTGAATAAAGGTGAAATAAAAAATGCAATAATAATAAAACATCCTCTTCAGCCAAATACCCCATTGTGCTAAAGTTGCTACCTCACTTACAAGCTAATATCCTCATTCCAGACTGCTGACTAGTAGTCTCAGGATGT
The DNA here is from genome assembly GCF_021184085.1 of Oncorhynchus gorbuscha. Classification (NCBI taxonomy): domain Eukaryota; kingdom Metazoa; phylum Chordata; class Actinopteri; order Salmoniformes; family Salmonidae; genus Oncorhynchus; species Oncorhynchus gorbuscha. The sequence goes on from NC_060177.1 coordinate 74,569,360, forward strand.
TTAAAGGGAGGTGTGACTTGAGGCATCTTGGCTCATCAAAATTACTTCACAAGTTTCTTACTGCCACTTTCAGCGTGCTGGGTTATTGAGAACTTGAGGTGATTTTATAGCACCCAGCTGGCTCCTGCTTATTCAGGGAGTTAGTTAGAAAATTACCCCCTAGGCGTGAACTGGAGCCCAGGGGTCTCATGTGGCTAATGCTATAGGCTTCTAGACTGTCAATGGATGGGATAGTAGACAAGTAGCAACAGTAGTGCATGGGTGTGGTGGATACAGCTGATGTACGATTGGCAGTTAGAGTTTGAGAGTTGCAGAGAACCTACTTGTTTAATGTAACATTAGTGTAATACTTTTTTCCTTGCTGTCTGTTGGCTCTCTTTACAAGAACAGGGAGAATAGCTCACAAGCTCTTTCTTTGCAGAGTGAAACACTGTAAAAGAGACAGATAGAGGGAGGAATAAAGGGAGGGACATGAAGGTGTAATTCATGTTTCACAAACCCAATCCCTCTCCTCAGGGGCATACACATTCATATTTCCCCCCCATTTTTTTTCTCTCTCTCCATCAAATGAAATGATACTTTTCTCCTCTCTTTTTCTCTCCCCTCTCTGTCACTCTGGTGTCTTTGTCTGAACTTGGAGGACTAGGGTGTGAGGCGAAGGAAGGGAGGGCTGGCATGTTGTGGCTGTGGTTGCAGGCTTCTGAGAGGGAGAGACCCTCATGTTTCACTGATAGATAACCTGTCTGTCTGTCTGTCATCCCGAGGCGACAGGGAGATGTCAGCGTGTGTCAGGGCCTGTCTGTCATCTCAGCACTGTCATCGCGGCTCTGCCACAGCTCCATTGCGGCTCTGTCACTCTGAGTTTCCTCCACGCCTGTGATCTGAGAGGCTCAGACAATGCAACTGCTCTGCACTCGGCTCACCTCACCACTCCTGCTCAGCTCCCCTCACAGTACGGTGATACGATACCTACCTGTTGCATGACACAACAGAGGTCAAGGTGTCTGTTATGTTTTATTTATTTATTTTTCTCAGGTGTGTTGTTGCGGTTGCCTATGTATGAAAGCCAATGTGGAGTGTGAGTCTGTCAGGGTGTGAGCGAGCCGACACAGGTGCTGTGTGTTTGAGTGACAGTGTGAGTGAGGTGCAGCCAGGCGGCTTCTCTTTGTAAGAAGTGCTGCCTACCTTCTCTTCCAACAAGTCCCTCCTGGCAACAAACTGTCATGGCTGACAGCTTCCACAAAGGAAGAGAGGTAAGGATTGAAAAAAGTTTAAGAGATGAAATTAAAGCATAGAAGGGAACCTGACAGAACCTAGAGAAGGGACATTGTCCTTGGGGGAAATTTATCTGTGAGAACAGGCTTTGATCACTGGAGGATGAAAAGGAGGATGAGAAGGGGAGAGCCCATTGAAAACAATGGAGGGAAGAAACCAGACCTGCAATTACTCTCCTCTCAGTGACTCAGGCAGGCCAGAGGAAACCACAACACTCTACATTACACAACCTGGAAGGTCAAGGTTTAGACATCCTTGACGCTGTTGGTTGTGTAGCAGGGCATGTTGAGTGGTGACAGTTGTGGTAACTGTATGTTCTTCTAGGGTGTGTTTCGTCTCGTTTTCTCCTCTGTGGTAATCAATGCTTTGTAAAAACAAAAGATTGAGCAAATGTAAAAAGACAGATGAAATGTAGCCACAGCATTGAAGTAAAAAGACAAAAACACCTTTGAAGAGGAAAACAACAAAACTAAGGAGTGTCGCAAAAGAGAAGCATCACCGCACAGGGGGAAGATTTAAATACATGAAGGAGAATGAACTGAGCAAGAGAGAAAGAGGGGAGGGGTGGAGATAATCACCTTTATTTTGGGATTCGGAGGAGAGGAGAGGTTGACAGGGCACCGCCCCAGCTTTCTATAGAGGTAAAGATGAGTGCAGCTCCATTGCCCCACTATGGTCCACTTTGATAGACAAAGCAGCCCAGTGAAGGGGAACTTCATGCTGGCAGAATCTGAGGAGACTGTTTACAGAAGAGCTTGTCTGATGTAGGCCCTGTTCCCCTTGTATGAGAAACAGTGGAGGGAGCCCTGCTTTGATGTCTCTTTCTTTCTGCTTCTCTCTCTTTCTCTTCCTCTTTTTTCCTTCAATTTCAAGAGACTCAACAAGTAAGCATTTTTCTCGTTAAATCTGCTAGGTGATTGAGATTAATTCGTTACAGGTTTTATTCCGTTTACATTGGATTTAGAAAAGAGTGGAATTCTGTTAGAATATTAACTGAAGTGATAGTAGAAATGGTCTTACAAAGACAAAACAGAGGGAGAATAGAGAGGTTACTACAGGTGTGTGTGTGTGTGTGTGTGTGTGTGTGTGTGTGTGTGTGTGTGTGTGTGTGTGTGTGTGTGTGTGTGTGTGTGTGTGTGTGTGTGTGTGTGTGTGTGTGTGTGTGTGTGTGTGTGTGTGTGTGTGTGTGTGTGTGTGTGTGTGTGTGTGTGTGTGTGTGTGTGTGTGCATACACGTCCATATCCGTGCATGCGTGTGTTTGTGTACATTCGCATGTGTGTGTGTGCACTGACCAGGACAAAAAGGTCCTGTCAACAGCATGGCTGCTTTAATGTGACATTTTAACGTGGCCTGCCAGTGCCAATAACCCACCTCAAGCAGCACGTGTGTGCATATTTATGAGAGTCCATAATTTCAGCCCCATCGTAAAAATCTCCACTTGTGCTGGGAACTGTTGAGTGTGTTCATAAACCATTGAGAAAGCTTTTCCCCCTTTCACTACCTGGGGTAGATTGGTGAGTATGTTCAGGAGAGGAGATGGCAGAAAATATAATGATCAATGTTCTAGCTGAAAAACATGGAGCACATTCATAATATTGTGTACCTGATTGATTCTGTGTCAATTTATCTCTTATTTTGCCTTAATATATTCTGAGTCCCAAATGGCACCCTATTACATATACTGGACTACTTTAGGCCAGATCTCCTATGAGCCCTGGTCAAAACTAGTGCACCATACAGGGGTGCTATTTGGGATGGAGCCTACAGTATGTACTCATCTATAGAGGAGTTATTGTGTTTCTCCTACAAGGCGCTTAATGTAAATGAAGGGTGAATACATTTATCCATAAATGAGTTATTCTATACACAGTATTACAATGTTGCAGGATAATAAAATATATTTTCTTCAATTGTTTACTCTTGCCTCTGCACTACCTATGGAGGCTTTAATCACAAGGGACAATCAGGTATTTTCTTTATACACTGAATACAAATATAAACGTAAAGTGTTGGTCCCATGTTTCATGATCTGAAATAAAAGATCCCAGAAATGGTCTTGAGACCAGCCAGATAATTCAACTGAAGAAATTCTGCATAAACTGTCAGAACCTGTCTCAGGGAAGCTCATCTGCATGCTTGTTATCCTTCCCAGGGTCTTATCCGACTTCAATGGACAACGAACAGAACTTTATTTTTTCGAAGGCAATTTGAATGCACAGAGATACCGTGACAAGATCCTAACGCCCATTGTCGTGCCATTCATCTGCCTTCTTCACCTCATGTTTCAGCATGATAATGCATGGCCCCATGTCACAACGATCTGTACACAATTATTGGAAGCTGAAAATATCCCAGTTCTTCATTGGCCTGCATACTCACCAGACATGTTTCTCATTGAGCATGTTTGGGATGCTCTGGATAGATGTGTACAACAGCGTGTTTCAGTTCCCGCAAATATCCAGGAACTTCGCACAACCATTGAAGAGGAGTGGGACAACATTCCACAGTCCACAATCAACAGCCTGATCAACTCTATTTGAATTAGATGTTGAATTGTATGAAGCACATGGTGGTCACACCAAATACTGTCTGGTTTTCTGATCCACGCCCCTACCTTTTCTTTAAGGTATCTGTGACCAACAATGGCATATCTGTATTCCCAGTCATGTGAAATGCATAGATTATGGCCCAATTAATTTATTTCAATTGACTGATTTCCTTACATGAAGTGTAACTCATTAAAATCTTTGAAAGTGTTGAATGTTGCATTTATATTTTTGTTCAGTGTAGTTTTTTTCAACTTTCTCAGCATTATATGCATCCCAAATGGAACACTATCCCCTGTATAGTGCACTAATTCTGACTAGTGGCCATTGTCTTTTCTGGTGATCCATTGTACCGCTGGACATTTGCTCCTGTTGTAACAGTCAAAAAAAGCCATATTACAACCTATGTGTTGCGATATTTGTGTTGTTTGCTCTATAACCTGTTAGTTCATATGCATTGCAACTGTGATATATAGGCCTAAAAACAGATACAATTAGAAGATACAGTGGCAAAATAAATTCAACCACACCTTTGTTTCATCACAAAACTGGATAGCACCCTCTGTCCAGTGAAGTTCCCAAAGCATATTGCATGTACAGTAACAGACAGTTACATGAACTACAGCCTGGTCAAGCAAGTTAATGTTTCCGACATTTTCGGACCACTAAACAACTATTGATGTAGAGAGTTACCGCAAGTCACAAAAAAACAGGAGCTGCCTCCACTATTCCAGCACCATTTCAACTTTAACATTTCAACATCATCAAATCACCTCTGCTTAGTCTGATACAGTGACAACTACAAGATCCCAAAAATGATTTAGTCCAATCAATGTAAGCTAAATATGATATGGCTGTCCATGGTTCTGATTTCTGTGTGTGCGCACGTGTGTGCACGTGTGTGTTTGCGTGCAAGTAGAAAACATGTTGACTCGAACCTACTTGTAAAGAAACGCCAATGAAATCCTCTCTTTCAAACGGTCTATCACTGTCATACAGTAGACGCTTTTAATTTTTGTTGTCCTAGGCTACCTGGCTAAAATAACTTCCATTCATGGACAACGTTAGCTGGTTAACATTAGCCTTCTACATCTACAGCTACATACTGAACTTCAATTCTCTCGGGCCGGAGGCACAACAATGTATGAACTAATGGAAGGATCAGAATCCCTGTTATAATCATTGGCCAGTACAGAGAATTAAGTTAAACCACAATTCCAAATCTCTATCCATGGCTAATTTAGGAAAGGCACAATTTTAGCTAGCTAGCTAGTTAGCCACTGGAGGATAACAACACAACGAGATGCAACAATTCAAGTTTTTCTGTCAATGATGTATACCCTCAATGGCATTTGATAGTAGTTACGTCAAAATCCAAGCTGGATTCCATTGACACTCCTTTTTTTGGTGAGCCAGGACCATTCACAGTTGAGCACGCTCAGTTTAGCTCAACGCTATACTTTTTTATCAGGGGAGGCCAAGTGCTCCGCTTGCTTCCCTTGCCTTCAATGCTACGGGCGGCAACGATGTCATACTGGTTTGGACCAGACAGCATCAGTTAGATGGCCTACACGTAGAGAGACAGAGGGGTGCTGTTTTTCTCGCTCAGATGCTTTCTCCCGTGAGATACATTCAGGCTCTTGCAAATTGAAGGAAGATTATGACACAGAGACAAATGAGACAAAAGATAATTTGAGTTTTTTTTGTTTTCTTGGTCAATTCTTTTGGGGAAACCTGGCTTTTTTTTTTATTGAACATTTATTTAACTAGGCAAGTCAGTTAAGAACAAATTCTTATTTACAATGACAGCCTACACCGGCCAAACCCGGACAACGCTGGGCCAGTTGTGCGCCGCCCTATGGACTCCAATCACAACCGGATGTGATGCAGCCTGGATTCCCTCGGTATCCATGAATACAGACTACTGATGCTGGGTTTCTTTCCTTCTTGGTCTAGTAGGCATGTTGACGTGCCTAGAGGAGTTTATTGGAGCTGGGAGCCGGGAGCACCGAAGGGCATGCACACAAACAAACACACACACTTCATGACAAAGTGAAATAGAGGGGAAATGACACACAGCGTATTTTCATAAATCTCCCTGCCTGTTGGCATAGTAGCTCTGTGCTGTCAGCAGGTTGTCTCCTTAGTTTAACCATCAGACACACATAAACCAGACAACACACTGTGCCTTGCATACAGGATGGACAGAGTGAGAGAGCTCATCCACGGGTTGCTTGGGGGAAGTGGTATATGAATGGCTACAAAATCAGGTTCTTCAGTTTGGAAAAACAGAGCGTTTAAACTCTCATTCTCTCAAATGATTCATTTCGAAACAAAAGAGCTCCAACTCCTACTGTTCCTGAGTCATTTCACTCTATTGGAGGAGAAATGATTTTGACTGCTGCAGTGTAATAGGCCTACTCTCCCCCCTCCTTTTTGTCTTTCATATCGCCACAGTTTACCTTCCTCAATGCTAGAAGCACAGAGCGATTGGCTGCATACACTTTTCCAGTGAACTTATTAAGTAACTGCAGGGCCACTACCACCGACATGGTTTCCTCACAGTGGGACAGATTGGTAGACTAGACTCATGACAGGGCTTCAAATGGAAGACAAGAGGGAGATCAGACAAGTGACTCAGTATGAAGAGGTCACAAGGGCTGGTTTGTCCCCCTTTCCCTTCCCTTCCCTTCCCTCCCCCCACCGCCATCTCCCTCACCAACACTAATTGTAAACATATGATCGACACTGCTGCTGCAGATGTGGACAGCCTCCACTCCCCCATTATGCCCAGTTCCAGGATGTGCCCCAAATGGTATCCTATTCCTTATATGGTGCACTATTTTTGACCAAAGCCTTTTGGACCCTGGTCAAAAGTAGGGAATAGGGTACTAGGGAATAGGGTGCTATTTTGGACACAGCCCAAGTGAGCTGCCTCTATCTAGTCAGAATCCAAACAGAAATATGAAGAAAGGGCTTGTTTAGAGCGCTACAGGGGGGTGGCTCAAATTGAAAGTGACAGCTTTCCATAATATGGCACCTGTAATGTGATTAGGCAGCATGGCACTATTTCTATAAACCCAGAGAGCACTACTCAGACTGGTTGGGCCTGCATCCCAAATGGCACCCTATTCCCTATGTAATGCACTACTTTTGACCAGAACCCCATAAACCCTGGGAATGCCAAACATACTCAATCTCTTACCACTAAAAGGGGATAAAAGGATGTTTTTTTTCCCCACAATCTTGTTTATCTTGCAATGCTTCATGCTTTGAGAAGAATTGAGATTATGTTTTAGTTGAATCATAACTCCTAGAGGGGAATTGCAAAAACATTTGGACGAGGGGAGGTTTGACTGGGTTTAGTACATTGTGAGCCAACAACAGAGAGGGAGGAGAGAGGGAAGTAGAGTACTATGGGAAAAGGATTAGGTCAGGCATTATCAGAAGCTTTGATGGTCCGAGTCACTATGTCAGTGCCTGTGATGTGAATGAGAAATGACATGACAATGATATCACCAATGTGAGGTTTCTCATTGTGAAATCGAGCTGATCTTACATCTCGTGAAGTTGAAACTCATTGGTATTATATAAACAATATTAACTGGGTGTTCTTAAAGTTTTGTACACTCGGTGGAGTGTACATTTTGATTTGAAAAGGTATGTAATTGAGGATGGGAAAAACATAAATAGTTAAATTAATGCAGGGTGGGAGAGATAATATATGCCATTTTGCAGGCACTTTTACCCAAAGTGACTTACAGTCATGTGTGCATACGTATATTAAGTATGGGTGATACTGGGAGTCAAACCCACAACCCTGACGATGCAAGCGCCATACTCTACCAACTGAGCCATACAGGGAGGGAGGACAAGGACATACGGGGATGGTGGGAGTCCATGGATGGAGGGCTGGATAGTTTGTATCCCTTTCCTGTAGTTGAATGACTAGTGGCCTCATAGGTGGAAAGTTATATATTTCATGACTTCATAATTAATAAACATCATTTTTTTAAAGACTGGAAATCTGGTGTTTCTACGTCACACGGTTTTGTTATATTTCAGTCTTCTGTGATGTATATAAAGTGTAATATTGGGATGCAAACTCAAAATGTAATACATCATATCTGACATGGTACAGGTATCTTATTTTTTAAAAGTCCATAACCATGTGTGTGAGGTGTATACTTTGCTTTCAAAGTAGATTTGTTTAAGTCTACCAAGAAACACTCTGTGTGACCCTGATTTAGCCCACTGCAGTAAAAGGTTTAAAGTAGAACTGAGCGACTGGAATGAGTATGGGGAATATAGAGAGGGAGAGAGCATTGCAAAAAAGTGAGAGACAAAATGGACCTTGGCGCTAAAACCAGCAGGATTTTCAACAGAAATTCTTCAAAAGTCTGAGGCTGACAGTGAAAAATTGTCAAATTATAAAATTGAGCTGGAGAAATAAAAATAGGAATTATTATAGTTGGCACGCACGAGGGAAGCAAGAGCCCAGGGCTGCATTTTCAAATGAGCCGTCACCGATTTGAGAGATCTGGGCTTCGGCTATGATTTAGTGTGGAAGGAGAGTGCGTGAGTACTCTAACCTTCACAATTCAGTTTTTTACCCCAGGAATTCCCTGACTATCACTCTAGCGATGACAGGATGAAAGAAGGGGAAAGGGGGACTGACGGACTTGAGCATGAACTTCGCTGGGCTAGGAAACGAAGGGATGGCAAACAGCAGCATGAGAGGGTATTGGGACTGTGTTGCACTGCCAAACACAGTCAAATTGAAAAGCCTTGTAATTCCTCAACTGTGTTTAAAAATGTGTCAACGAGCAGCGAGATAGAGTAATGTTACCACCTCTCCTTGTCTTTTGCCCCTTTTATATACCTCCCTCTCCCTCCAAACTGAAATGTGAACAAGTCTTTATTTGTATTATTACGCCGTGCCAGATGCCAAAGCATACAGCATGTGGATCACCATAAAAACATGTATGTTAGCCATCATTCTCCCCCTGTACCCCCAACTAAGTAGTCTTAATGAGTGACTCCATCTCCCTCTATCTCCTCTTGCTCCCTCTTTCTTCCCTTGGCTTTGAGTTAAAGAAAAGCCTGTCAAGGGGAATCAAGTAAAACCAAAGACACTGTTGAGCATATGTGACAGGCAGAAAGCAGCTAAAATGGCCTGATAATGAAACTAATAATGGTGTGAAACTAATAATGGTGTGCGTAAGCATAATTGACCAATGCTGGCTGGGGAGTATTGAGAAAGGGAGCCAATTGAGACGCAGAGGATGAGATGGAACAGAAGGGAAGATGGAGTGGCTCTAAGGCCAGCTGTCTCTCTGTGGGCCAGCCCCGACCTGTGTCTACCACTACCTCTACCCAGCCCCGACCTGTGTCTACCACTACCTCTACCCAGCCCCGACCTGTGTCTACCACTACCTCTACCCAGCCCCGACCTGTGTCTACCACTACCTCTACCCAGCCCCGACCTGTGTCTACCACTACCTCTACCCAGCCCCGACCTGTATCTACCACTACCTCTACCCAGCCCCGACCTGTGTCTACCACTACCTCTACCCAGCCCCGACCTGTGTCTACCACTACCTCTACCCAGCCCCGACCTGTATCTACCACTACCTCTACCCAGCCCCGACCTGTATCTACCACTACCTCTACCCAGCCCCGACCTGTATCTACCACTACCTCTACCCAGCCCCGACCTGTATCTACCACTACCTCTACCCAGCCCCGACCTGTATCTACCACTACCTCTACCCAGCCCCGACCTGTATCTACCACTACCTCTACCCAGCCCGACCTGTATCTACCACTACCTCTACCCAGCCCCGACCTGTATCTACCACTACCTCTACCCAGCCCCGACCTGTATCTACCACTACCTCTACCCAGCCCCGACCTGTATCTACCACTACCTCTACCCAGCCCCAGCCCCGACCTGTATCTACCACTACCTCTACCCAGCCCCGACCTGTATCTACCACTACCTCTACCCAGCCCCGACCTGTATCTACCACTACCTCTACCCACCCCCCGACCTGTATCTACCACTACCTCTACCCAGCCCCGACCTGTATCTACCACTACCTCTACCCAGCCCCGACCTGTATCTACCACTACCTCTACCCAGCCCCGACCTGTATCTACCACTACCTCTACCCAGCCCCGACCTGTATCTACCACTACCTCTACCCAGCCCCGACCTGTATCTACCACTACCTCTACCCAGCCCCGACCTGTATCTACCACTACCTCTACCCAGCCCCGACCTGTGTCTACCACTACCTCTACCCAGCCCCGACCTGTGTCTACCACTACCTCTACCCAGCCCCGACCTGTGTCTACCACTACCTCTACCCAGCCCCGACCTGTGTCTACCACTACCTCTACCCAGCCCGACCTGTGTCTACCACTACCTCTACCCAGCCCGACCTGTATCTACCACTACCTCTACCCAGCCCCGACCTGTATCTACCACTACCTCTACCCAGCCCCGACCTGTATCTACCACTACCTCTACCCAGCCCCGACCTGTATCTACCACTACCTCTACCCAGCCCCGACCTGTATCTACCACTACCTCTACCCAGCCCCGACCTGTATCTACCACTACTGTATCTCTACCCAGCCCCGACCTGTATCTACCACTACCTCTACCCAGCCCCGACCTGTATCTACCACTACCTCTACCCAGCCCCGACCTGTATCTACCACGACCTGTATCTACCACTACCTCTACCCAGCCCCGACCTGTATCTACCACTACCTCTACCCAGCCCGACCTGTATCTACCACTGTCTACCACTGTATCTACCACCTCTACCCAGCCCCGACCTGTATCTACCACTACCTCTACCCAGCCCCGACCTGTATCTACCACTACCTCTACCCAGCCCCGACCTGTGTCTACCACTACCTCTACCCAGCCCCGACCTGTGTCTACCACTACCTCTACCCAGCCCCGACCTGTATCTACCACTACCTCTACCCAGCCCCGACCTGTGTCTACCACTACCTCTACCCAGCCCCGACCTGTGTCTACCACTACCTCTACCCAGCCCCGACCTGTATCTACCACTACCTCTACCCAGCCCCGACCTGTATCTACCACTACCTCTACCCAGCCCCGACCTGTATCTACCACTACCTCTACCCAGCCCCGACCTGTATCTACCACTACCTCTACCCAGCCCGACCTGTATCTACCACTACCTCTACCCAGCCCCGACCTGTATCTACCACTACCTCTACCCAGCCCCGACCTGTATCTACCACTACCTCTACCCAGCCCCGACCTGTATCTACCACTACCTCTACCCAGCCCCGACCTGTATCTACCACTACCTCTACCCAGCCCGACCTGTATCTACCACTACCTCTACCCAGCCCCGACCTATCTACCACTCTACCCAGCCCCGACCATCTACCACTACCTCTACCCAGCCCCGACCTGTATCTACCACTACCTCTACCCAGCCCGACCTGTATCTACCACTACCTCTACCCAGCCCCACCTGTATCTACCACTACCTCTACCCAGACCTGTATCTACCACTACCTCTACCCAGCCCCGACCTGTATCTACCACTACCTCTACCCAGCCCCGACCTGTATCTACCACTACCTCTACCCAGCCCCGACCTGTATCTACCACTACCTCTACCCAGCCCCGACCTGTATCTACCACTACCTCTACCCAGCCCCGACCTGTATCTACCACTACCTCTACCACCCAGCCCCGACCTGTATCTACCACTACCTCTACCCAGCCCGACCTGTGTCTACCACTACCTCTACCCAGCCCCGACCTGTATCTACCACTGTCTAGCCCCACTACAACTCTACCCAGCCCCGACCTGTGTCTACCACTACCTCTACCCAGCCCCGACCTGTGTCTACCACTACCTCTACCCAGCCCGACCTGTGTCTACCACTACCTCTACCCAGCCCGACCTGTATCTACCACTACCTCTACCCAGCCCCGACCTGTATCTACCACTACCTCTACCCAGCCCCGACCTGTATCTACCACTACCTCTACCCAGCCCCGACCTGTATCTACCACTACCTCTACCCAGCCCCGACCTGTATCTACCACTACCTCTACCCAGCCAGCCCCGACCTGGATCTACCACTACCTCTACCCAGCCCCGACCTGTATCTACCACTACCTCTACCCAGCCCCGACCTGTATCTACCACTACCTCTACCCAGCCCCGACCTGTATCTACCACTACCTCTACCCAGCCCCGACCTGTGTCTACCACTACCTCTACCCAGCCCGACCTATGTCTACCACCACCTCTACCCACCCCCCGACCTGTATCTACCACTACCTCTACCCAGCCCCGACCTGTATCTACCACTACCTCTACCCAGCCCGACCTGTGTCTACCACTACCTCTACCCAGCCCAACACTACCTCTACCCAGCCCGACCTTTTTCTACCTCTTCCCAGCCCCGACCTGTATCTACCTCCAGCCCCGACCCAGCCCCGACCTGTATCTACCACTACCTCTACCACCTACCCAGCCCCGACCTGTGTCTACCACTACCCAGTATCTACCACTACCCCGACATGTGTCTACCACTACCTCTACCCAGCCTCGACCTGTGTCTACCACTACCCAGCCCCGACCATACCACTACCTCTACCCAGCCCCGACCTCTACCACTACCTCTACCCAGCCCGACCTGTATCTACCTGGATCTACCACTACCTCTACCCAGCCCCGACCTGTGTCTACCACTACCTCTACCCAGCCCGACCTGTATCTACCACTACCTCTACCCAGCCCCGACCTGTGTCTACCACTACCTCTACCCAGCCCGACCTGTATCTACCACTACCTCTACCTAGCCCCGACCTGTGTCTACCACTACCTCTACCCAGCCCCGACCTGTATCTACCACTACCTCTACCCAGCCCCGACCTGTGTCTACCACTACCTCTACCCAGCCCCGACCTGTGTCTACCACTACCCAGCCCCGACATGTGTCTACCACTACCTCTACCCAGCCTCGACCTGTGTCTACCACTACCCAGCCCCGACATGTATCTACCACTACCTCTACCCAGCCTCGACCTGTATCTACCGCTACCTTATTCCAGCCCCAACATGTATCTACCTCTTCCCAGCTCCGACCTGTGTCTACCTCTACCCAGCCCCGACCTGTATCTACCTCTACCCAGCCCCGACCTGTGTCTACCTCTACCCAGCCCCGACCTGTATCTACCTCTACCCAGCCCCGACCTGTATCTACCTCTACCCAGCCCCGACCTGTATCTACCTCTTCCCAGCCCCGACCTGTATCTACCTCTACCCAGCCCCGACCTGTATCTACCTCTACCCAGCCCCGACCTGTGTCTACCTCTTCCCAGCCCTGACCTGTATCTACCTCTACCCAGCCCCGACCTGTGTCTACCTCTTCCCAGCCCCGACCTGTATCTACCTCTACCCAGCCCCGACCTGTATCTACCTCTACCCAGCCCAACATTTTTTCTACCTCTACCAAGCCCCAACATGTATCTACCTCTACCAAGCCCCAACATGTATCTACCTCTACCCAGCCCCAACATGTATCTACCTCTTCCCAGCCCGACCTGTATCTACCTCTACCCAGCCCCGACCTGTATCTACCTCTTCCCAGCCCGACCTGTATCTACCTCTACCCAGCCCCGACCTGTATCTACCTCTACCCAGCCCGACCTGTATCTACCACTACCTCTACCCAGCCCAACATTTTTTCTACCTCTACCCAGTCCCGACCTGTATCTACCTCTACCCAGCCCCGACCTGTATCTACCTCTACCCAGCCCCGACCTGTATCTACCTCTATCCAGCCCCAACATGTATCTACCTCTTCCCAGCCTCGACCTGTATCTACCTCTACCCAGCCCCGACCTGTATCTACCACTACCTCTACCCAGCCCCGACCTGTATCTACCACTACCTCTACCCAGCCCCGACCTGGATCTACCACTACCTCTACCCAGCCCCGACCTGTATCTACCACTACCTCTACCCAGCCCCGACCTGTATCTACCACTACCTCTACCCAGCCCCGACCTGTGTCTACCACTACCTCTACCCAGCCCCGACCTATGTCTACCACTACCTCTACCCAGCCCCGACCTGTATCTACCACTACCTCTACCCAGCCCCGACCTGTATCTACCACTACCTCTACCCAGCCTCGACCTGTGTCTACCACTACCTCTACCCAGCCCAACATTTTTTCTACCTCTTCCCAGCCCCGACCTGTATCTACCTCTACCCAGCCCCGACCTGTATCTACCACTACCTCTACCCAGCCCCGACCTGTGTCTACCACTACCCAGCCCCGACATGTGTCTACCACTACCTCTACCCAGCCTCGACCTGTGTCTACCACTACCCAGCCCCGACATGTATCTACCACTACCTCTACCCAGCCTCGACCTGTATCTACCGCTACCTTATTCCAGCCCCAACATGTATCTACCTCTTCCCAGCTCCGACCTGTGTCTACCTCTACCCAGCCCCGACCTGTATCTACCTCTACCCAGCCCCGACCTGTGTCTACCTCTACCCAGCCCCGACCTGTATCTACCTCTACCCAGCCCCGACCTGTATCTACCTCTACCCAGCCCCGACCTGTATCTACCTCTTCCCAGCCCCGACCTGTATCTACCTCTACCCAGCCCCGACCTGTATCTACCTCTACCCAGCCCCGACCTGTGTCTACCTCTTCCCAGCCCTGACCTGTATCTACCTCTACCCAGCCCCGACCTGTGTCTACCTCTTCCCAGCCCCGACCTGTATCTACCTCTACCCAGCCCCGACCTGTATCTACCTCTACCCAGCCCAACATTTTTTCTACCTCTACCAAGCCCCAACATGTATCTACCTCTACCCAGCCCCAACATGTATCTACCTCTTCCCAGCCCGACCTGTATCTACCTCTACCCAGCCCCGACCTGTATCTACCTCTTCCCAGCCCGACCTGTATCTACCTCTACCCAGCCCCGACCTGTATCTACCTCTACCCAGCCCGACCTGTATCTACCACTACCTCTACCCAGCCCAACATTTTTTCTACCTCTACCCAGTCCCGACCTGTATCTACCTCTACCCAGCCCCGACCTGTATCTACCTCTACCCAGCCCCGACCTGTATCTACCTCTATCCAGCCCCAACATGTATCTACCTCTTCCCAGCCTCGACCTGTATCTACCTCTACCCAGCCCCGACCTGTATCTACCACTACCTCTACCCAGCCCAACATTTTTTCTACCTCTACCCAGCCCCGACCTGTATCTACCACTACCTCTACCCAGCCCAACATTTTTTCTACCTCTACCCAGCCCCGACCTGTATCTACCTCTACCCATCCCTGTGCCTGCCTCTACCTCTACCCAGCCCTGTGCCTGCCTCTACCTCTACCCATCCCTGTGCCTGCCTCTACCTCTACCCAGCCCTGTGCCTGCCTCTACCTCTATCAATCCCTGTGCCTGCCTCTACCTCTACCCAGCCCTGTCCCTGCCTCTACCTCTACCCAAACCTGTGTCTGCCTCTACATCTACCCATCCCTGTGCCTGCCTCTACCTCTACCCAGCCCTGTGCCTGCCTCTACCTCTACCCAGCCCTGTGCCTGCCTCTACCTCTACCCAGCCCTGTCCCTGTGCAAGTGCATATGTGTGTGTGTGCGTGTGCGTGTGTGTCTCTGAACAGGGGAGTAAAGCCATCAGGACCAATACCGTTTCAGGACAGAGGCAGGTAGATGTGTGGGCTCTGTGCCATGGCTATCAGCCACCTCATCAAAGTCACTTTCCCAAACTAATAGTGACTCACATTTGCCCCTGGCCGCCCGGCTTATGTTACAGTACCAGTCAAAGGGATAATGGCCTCATAATTGGAGTTTGGTGTTTGAGATTAAATCATGCTAACTTAACCTGTGCCTCCCTCTCTCTGTTTGGTTGGTTTGATCGCTGCTTGCCGAGCAGTGGAAGGAGGCTGGGTGGGAAAGGAGCCTAGACAATTGCATCACCAGATGAGAAACACGTGGGTGGGGAGGGAAATGGATCTCCATGTTTGGTTTTTCAAGTTCAGAGCTTTCTCTCCTTCACTCTCTCTCTCATAATTTACAGTGCCCCCCCCCCCTCTCTCAATTCAATGGGATTTATTGGTATGGGAAACATACTGTATGTTTACATTGGCAAAGCAAGTGAAACAGACAATAAACAAAAGTGAAATAAACAATCGGAAATTAACTGTAAACATTACACACTCTCTCTCTCTCTCTCTCTCTCTCTCTCTCTCTCTCTCTAACTTGCAGGGCACAGTGTGCTGTCCCTGTGTGTTTGCTTGTTTATGTGTGTCTGATGGTTGAACTAAGGAGACAGCCCGCTGACAGGCCCTATGCCAGAGCTACGTATGCCAACAGGCCGGGAAATTTATGAAAATATGCTGTGTGTCATTTCCCCTCTATTGAATGATGCGCTTGTGTGTGTAAGGAAGAGGGAGAGTATAGGCCTATGTGTGTGTAAGGAAGAGGGAGAGTATAGGCCTATGTGTGTGTAAGGAAGAGGGAGAGTATAGGCCTATGTGTGTGTAAGGAAGAGGGAGAGTATAGGCCTATGTGTGTGTAAGGAAGAGGGAGAGTATAGGCCTATGTGTGTGTAAGGAAGAGGGAGAGTATAGGCCTATGTGTGTGTAAGGAAGAGGGAGAGTATAGGCCTATGTGTGTGTAAGGAAGAGGGAGAGTATAGGCCTATGTGTGTGTAAGGAAGAGAGAGAGTATAGGCCTATGTGTGTGTAAGGAAGAGGGAGAGTATAGGCCTATGTGTGTGTAAGGAAGAGAGAGAGTATAGGCCTATGTGTGTGTAAGGAAGAGGGAGAGTATAGGCCTATGTGTGTGTAAGGAAGAGAGAGAGTATAGGCCTATGTGTGTGTAAGGAAGAGGGAGAGTATAGGCCTATGTGTGTGTAAGGAAGAGAGAGAGTATAGGCCTATGTGTGTGTAAGGAAGAGGGAGAGTATAGGCCTATGTGTGTGTAAGGAAGAGGGAGAGTATAGGCCTATGTGTGTGTAAGGAAGAGGGAGAGTATAGGCCTATGTGTGTGTAAGGAAGAGAGAGAGTATAGGCCTATGTGTGTGTAAGGAAGAGGGAGAGTATAGGCCTATGTGTGTGTAAGGAAGAGAGAGAGTATAGGCCTATGTGTGTGTAAGGAAGAGAGAGAGTATAGGCCTATGTGTGTGTAAGGAAGAGAGAGAGTATAGGCCTATGTGTGTGTAAGGAAGAGGGAGAGTATAGGCCTATGTGTGTGTAAGGAAAGAGAGAGTATAGGCCTATGTGTGTGTAAGGAAGAGAGAGAGTATAGGCCTATGTGTGTGTAAGGAAGAGGGAGAGTATAGGCCTATGTGTGTGTAAGGAAGAGGGAGAGTATAGGCCTATGTGTGTGTAAGGAAGAGGGAGGGTATAGGCCTATGTGTGTGTAAGGAAGAGGGAGAGTATAGGCCTATGTGTGTGTCATTTTGGGAAAGTCTATAAAAGTTGGATCTAAAAGCCTATTAGGTACAATGTCTAGAGAGCATTTCAATCTCAAAGCCAGTGTTTTTGATCCCACACACTCATCAAAGCTCCTCCAAATCTACTCCAATGTAATATTTGATCCCTGCTTTTGGAATGTGAAGTGAATGATAACATTTCATATGAGGCAAAACGAAAAAGAAAACAGCCTGAAGTCGAACACGAAACATGTTGGCTGTCAGCACAGCATTCATTTAATGCCACTGTCTTTAGCGGCTCGGCAGTTGAGTTTAATCTGGCGGAGCGGTGGAAATGAGTGTTGGTGACAGGGATGTCAACAGCGGTTTGTTTCATGGGCTACAGGAGAACAGTACCTGCCTGTTACACAACCAGCCCAGTCTTCTCCAAGTCAACCCACATTACTGTCAATCTCTGAACCCAACAGTGACATGCTTAATCACTCCGTCAGTTAGCCCCACTCCAGCGCTTTCTATGTTTGTGTCCCAAATGGCACCCTATTCTCTACTGTATACTACATATTTCCTATAATGCCTTGTCATAAGTAGTGCATAAGTAGTGCACTACATAGGAATTAATGTGCTATTTGGGATGTATCCTAAATCTGTCTATATGTATAAATAAAATGATAACATGCCACAGTGGAAGTTTCAAAATAAAATACTATGTCTAGTTGTTATGTTTTCATTTGGATGACGTCCATCCACTCCACAGGTTGCCTGATACAAAAACATGTCTGACAGGTGATGTTGATCCTGGTGGCAGAACTAAATTGAACTGAACTGGCAGTTGGTTGCTCTGGCAGTTCATCAGGGGTCATTTCAGCTTATGTGACTTAACAGATGTTGGACTCTCTTATACTCTTGTGTTGTCTGTCCTCATAACTTCCCTCTCCCTCACCCCTCCACCCCTTTTATTCCCCCTAGCTATCAATCACACCCTGTGTGTCTGTGTGCATTTGTGTGTGTCTATGTGCCTGTGTGTATGTCTGTGTGCCTGTGTGTGTGTCTGTGTGCCTGTGTGTCTGTGTGCCTGTGTGTGTGTGTGTGTGTGTGTGTGTGTGTGTGTGTGTGTGTGTGTGTGTGTGTGTGTGTGTGTGTGTGTGTGTGTGTGTGTGTGTGTGTGTGTGTGTGTGTGTGTGTGTGTGTGTGTGTGTGTGTGTGTGTGTGTGTGTGTGTGTGTGTGTGTGTGTGTGTGTGTGTGTGTGTGTGTGTGTGTGTGTGTGCCTGTGTGTGTGTCTGGGTGCCTTTGTGTGTGTCTGTGTGCCTGTGTCTGTGTCTGTGTCTGTGTGCCTGTCTGCCTGTGCATGTGGCTGTGTGCCTGTCTGCCTGTGCATGTCTGTGTGCCTGTGTGTGTGCGTGCATGTGTGTGAGAAAAGGGAGACTTTTGGCACTGTTGTAACCAGGACAAGGGGAGGAGGGGAGGGGAGGGGAGGAGGGGAGGAGAGGATGAGGGGAGGAGAGGAAATACTTGCACAGGAAACCAGCAGCAGTGGCAGCAGGGCATATATTCCAGTGAGACAGTGAATGTGATTCATCCTGATCAAAGGAAGCTGTCAGTGACAAAGGGCTGTTTGTTTTGCTGAAGCATGACACGTATCAGAGACACATAAATTACAGGAGGCTTTGTGGATTTCATGGTCGTGTGGCTGCTGTGATTGTTTCCCAGATGGTACCCTATTCCCTATATAGTGCACTACTTTTGAGTAGTGCACTATATGCTTGTAGTGTTCCATTTGGGACACAGCCTCTGGTTGGTTGGTTTGATCGCTGCTTGCCGAGCAGTGGAAGGAGGCTGGGTGGGAAAGGAGCCTAGACAATTGCATCACCAGATGAGAGACCCGTGGGTGGGGAGGGATAATGGATCTCCATGTTTGGTTCTTCAAATCCACCATCAAGAGATGAGAGCTGGCATGTGTCTGGCCCAGAATGAGAGGATTGAGAGAAAGGAGAAGGAGAGACAGAAAAGAAGGAGGACGGGTATGAGGAGCGTACAGTATCTGTGATCCTGGAATTATGTCTGCCCTGACTCAGTGTGTCCTTTTTAAACACACAAATAACGAGAGGAAGAAGGGAGAGATCTCCCCGGCAACATCTTGTCAATGGCAACATATCATTCAAACAAGGACTAGTAGAGGATTGCTTTTGTTGATGTTGTTAAATAAACTGACCAGTGAACTGTTGTAGTTATAAGGGCACAAGGCGAGACCCAGATGCAGACACGGGAGGCAGAGTGGTCAGGCAGGCAGGTACAGAGTCCAGAAACAGGCAAAGGTCGAAACCGGGAGGACTAGCAAAAAGAGAGTAGAAAAAGCAGGAGCCCGGGAAAAACATGCTGTTTGACTTGAACATACAAGACGAACTGGCACAGAGAGACAGGAGACACAGGGATAAATACACTGGGGAAAATAAGCGACACCTGGAGGGGGTGGAGACAATCACAAGGGCAGGTGAAACAAATTAGGGCGTGACAGTGGTAGTGATGATTAGAGCAAAACAAGCGTATATTTTGGTTTCTGAAGGGGTAGGACAGTTTAAGCTTATGGAACATTTTATAAGCAGCTTCATCAAGAATCAATGGGTATACACGTAGTGGTCAGTTTGTAGGTACACCACCCCATTGATGGTTCGCGCCTACAGAGTGTGAGTCACGTGGCAGTGGCTTGCTATTTAAAGCAGGCAGACAGGCATTGAGGCATTCATTTATTGTTTGATTGGACATTACATTGGGCAAAAGGAGTGACCTAACCGACTTTGAGAGTGGTATGATCGGTGCTCGGCGCGCCAGTTCTAGTATCTCAGAAACAGCCGTCCTCCTGGGTTCTCCACGCGCAAAAGTGTCTAGGGTTTACAGAGAATGGTGCAACAAAACTAAAAAATAAGAATTTGTCCTGTGGACAAAAACAGCCTGTTAATGGAAGGTCAAAGTAGAATGGCAAGAATTGTGCAAGCTAACAGGCGGGCCACAAACAGGCAAACAATGGAGCAGTACAACATTTACATTACATTTAAGTCATTTAGCAGACGCTCTTATCCAGAGCGACTTACAAATTGGTGCATTCACCTTATGACATCCGACAATGGTGGGCAGAACGGCATCTCGGAACGCACAACTCGTCGGTCTTTGTCATGGATGGGCTATTGCAGCAGACGACCACACCGGGTTCCATAAGCTAAAAACAAGACGCAGCGGCTCCCATGGGCACACGGTCACCAACACTGGACAATTGAGTGGAAAAACATTGCTTGGTCCGACAAATCCCGCTTCCTGTTGTGACATACAACATTCCCTACACTTTAGGTCCCTTGATACCAATTGAGCAACGTTTCTATGCACCAAATAATTCAGTCTGTTCTGGAGGCAAAGAGGGGTCCAACCCAATACTAGATGGGTGTACCTAATACCCTGAGTGTACATCCTTAATTTGAAAGTAAAAAATGTACTAATTGCAGATTGCCCTTTTAAGTTGTGAAAGAGGATTCAACACAACCTCCAAAAGGATCACATTCAAAAATATCAACCACATCATTATCTCCAAACCTGCAAAAACAATATATTTCCACATAGTCCTGTGTTTGGGCTCACTATTGATTTCGACCAGACAAAGCCCAGCTAGCTGTAATGGGTTTCTTCTTCCTCCTCCTCTGAGGAGTAGTAGGACGGATCGGAGGACCAAAATGCAGCGTGGTATGTATCCATAATGTAATTGAATGGAAAATGAATACAAAATACAAAAGAACAAGAGAATCAAAATGAAAACCGAAACAGTCCCGAATGGTGCAAACACTGAAATTGAAAAATAATCACCCACAACTCAAAGGTGAAACCAGGCTACCTACAGTAAGTGTGATTCTCAATCAGGGACAACGATTGACAGCTGCCTCTGATTGAGAACCATACCAGGCCAAACACAGAAATCCCAAATTATAGAAAAAAGAACATAGACTGCCCACCCCAACTCACACCCTGACCATACTAAAACAAAGACAAAACAAAGGAACTAAGGTCAGAACGTGACACGAGCACATTTGGTTTCTTGGAAGTTGTGGGAATGTACGAGGTTTTGAGAACATTTTACTATGGTTCCCTGAAAGCTAGCCTGGGAGTTTTATTAACGTTCTGGGAGCGGAAATTATAGGTTATTTAAAGTTTTTTTTAAATAACATTCTGAAAACATGTTCTGAGAACATGCAAGCTTAGTTTGGGTTAAATATTTTGAACTCCAAGCACAGGTAATCAGAATCAGAAACTTTCTGTCCAAAAATGATGCAGAAAAATTAATCCATGCTTTTGTCACTTCTAGGTTAGACTACTGCAATGCTCTATTTTCCGGCTACCCGGATAAAGCACTAAATAAACTTCAGTTAGTGCTAAATACGGCTGCTAGAATCCTGACTAGAACCAAAAAATTTGATCATATTACTCCAGTGCTAGCCTCTCTACACTGGCTTCCTGTCAAAGCAAGGGCTGATTTCAAGGTTTTACTGCTAACCTACAAAGCATTACATGGGCTTGCTCCTACCTACCTCTCTGATTTGGTCCTGCCGTACATACCTATACGTACGCTACGGTCACAAGACGCAGGCCTCCTAATTGTCCCTAGAATTTCTAAGCAAACAGCTGGAGGCAGGGCTTTCTCCTATAGAGCTCCATTTTTATGGAACGGTCTGCCTACCCATGTCAGAGACGCAAACTCGGTCTCAACCTTTAAGTCTTTACTGAAGACTCATCTCTTCAGTGGGTCATATGATTGAGTGTAGTCTGGCCCAGGAGTGGGAAGGTGAACGGAAAGGCTCTGGAGCAACGAACCGCCCTTGCTGTCTCTGCCTGGCCGTTCCCCTGTGTAAATCTAAGTGTTCCCCTTTTTCCACTGGGATTCTCTGCCTCTAGCCCTGTTACGGGGCTGAGTCACTGGCTTGCTGGGGCTCTCTCGTGCCGTCCCTGGGGGGGTGCGTCACCTGGGTGGGTTGATTCACTGTTGTGGTCGGCCTGTCTGGGTTCCCCCCTTGGGTTGTACCGTGTCGGAGATCTTTGTGGGCTATACTCGGCCTTGTCTCAGGATGGTAAGTTGGTGGTTGAAGATTTCCCTCTAGTGGTGTGGGGGCTGTGCTTTGGCAAAGTGGGTGGGGTTATATCCTTCCTGTTTGGCCCTGTCCGGGGTGTCCTCGGATGGGGCCACAGTGTCTCCTGACCCCTCCTGTCTCAGCCTCCAGTATTTATGCTGCAGTAGTTTATGTGTCGGGGGGCTAGGGTCAGTTTGTTTATCTGGAGTACTTCTCCTGTCCTATTCGGTGTCCTGTGTAAATCTAAGTGTGCGTTCTCTAATTCTCTCCTTCTCTCTTTCTTTCTCTCTCTCGGAGGACCTGAGCCCTAGAACCATGCCCCAGGACTACCTGACATGATGACTCCTTGCTGTCCCCAGTCCACCTGGCCATGCTGCTGCTCCAGTTTCAACTGGCCTGGGCCCTAGGACCATGTCCCAGGACTACCTGACATGAGGACTCCTTGCTGTCCCCAGTCCACCTGGCCATGCTCCTGCTCCAGTTTCAACTGTTCTGCCTTACTATTATTCAACCATGCTGGTCATTTATGAACATTTGAACATCTTGGCCACGTTCTGTTATAATCTCCACCCGGCACAGCCGGAAGAGGACTGGCCACCCCACATATGCTCTCTCTAATTCTCTCTTTCTTTCTCTCTCTCGGAGGACCTGAGCCCTAGGACCGTGCCCCAGGACTACCTGACATGATGGCTCCTTGCTGTCCCCAGTCCACCTGACTGTGCTGCTGCTCCAGTTTCAACTGTTCTGCCTTATTATTATTTGACCATGCTGGTCATTTATGAACATTTGAACATCTTGGTCATGTTCTGTTATAATCTCTACCCGGCACAGCCAGAAGAGGACTGGCCACCCCACATAGCCCGGTTCCTCTCTAGGTTTCTTCCTAGGTTTTGGCCTTTCTAGGGAGTTTTTCCTAGCCACCGTGCTTTTACACCTGCATTGTTTGCTGTTTGGGGTTTTAGGCTGGGTTTCTGTACAGCACTTTGAGATATCAGCTGACGTACGAAGGGCTATATAAATAAATTTGATTTGATTTGATTTGATTTGATTTGATTTGAGGTAGGACACATTTCAAACACGTGTCTTTTTTTATTGTGGCACAGGGTCACTGAGATTGGAACCTGTGATCTTCTGTTCTCTATCAATGGAATTAGTCCACTGTGCCACCAGGATGGAGCTAGAATGCCATGTTTTTGTTTTACTCATACAAAGCTTTTCATTTGTGTCTATTCAAACAGACACCATTCAAAGGAAACAAGCGCTCATTAAGATCTGGTGTGGCCAGTTAGTGGGCGTGACCTACACACCTGAACACACTTAACAAGGTAGGATAGAGAGTTTTGTTGACACTAAGAATGGAATGCATATGATTTTAAATAACATTCTTAGAATGTTCTTTGAACGTTATTAATGTTTTCTTGTGGTTTGTCTGGAAAGTTTTCTTAATGTTCTGAGAACATGACTTTAAATAGAATCATGAGGAAACCTGTAGAAAACATTATGCTGAAGTACTTACATTTCCACAGAACAACATTATTTATTAACATTTTCAAAAAGTTTTGAGTATATGACTTTAAATAGAATCATGAGGAAACCTGCAGAATAGGTTATGCTGAAGTACTGAAATTCCCACCTAAGAAACATATGGTTTTCAGAACGTTTTGTGCTAGCTGGGTATCCTGCACCATTCCCAGAACTTTGTGGGAAAGTTCTATGCAAAATAACCATAGGACAACCACGCTCTAAGAGAGTTCCAAGAAACATGTGGTTCTCAGAATATTCTGTGCTATCAGGGAGTCCTCTGCAGAGACAAGTAATACAATACTATCAGCAATCTGATCTGTTTTGATTCATCGTGCCTGCCAGGAAATTCATTTACTGCCTGGTCTGTAATCCAGACCAATTAATGGATTGAGTTTCAGAGAGTTACATGTGTTGAAAAACCTCACACTGTTCCTTTGTTCGTATAGGGACACAACGTTTTGTATTAGTTTCAAACAAACTCTCTCAGACCGAATGCTGTGTAACTGTGAAAATAAAATATGACCACCACATTTCTGGAGCCGAGCCCCTCCCTTTTGTTTTCAGAAGAAATAAAAACTGCTGCAATAAATTTAGATGACAAAAAAAACAGGGAGATTTGACAAATTAGTTTGAACACTTTTAACTGTCAAGTTGTTAATTTATGATTGTGCAAACTTCCAAGTGTTTGGCTTTTCTGTTGAACATGGGGTCCCATAGCTCTCGGAGGTGACTGTAAAATGAAATATGGAGGCAACGTTGCTATTTATTTTTTTCCATGCCTGGGGCTTTCATGGGCCTATTGGTTTTAATCCTCCAGAGTGCTGTAGGAGAAGCCGATTCATGTTCACATTAATAAATATAATATTTTGCAGAGCAAGGTCTAATGTTCAAAATGTCATATGTACCACTCTCCCTTATCCACCGCACGGCCATAAGTGAACAAACCACTCTTTTATCTGCTTGTTTCAAACTCGTGAAAGGAAAAAAATCCCCTGTTACTTTTGGTTTGGACCACTATGAGGTGGTCCAAAATCCCCCTGTTACTTTTGGTTTGGACCACTGTGAGGTGGTCCAAAATCCCCCTGTTACTTTTGGTTTGGACCACTGTGAGGTGGTCCAAAATCCCCCTGTTACTTTTGGTTTGGACCACTGTGAGGTGGTCCAAATGTCAATCACCCTGTTTGATGAACATATGAGTTTTATGTTTGAATTGCTCTACTCTATTCTACATGCATATCTCATAGGCTCTCCGTATATCCCTCTGGTTTCTCTCTTTCTCCCTCTGTCTCTGCTCCCCCTCTCCTCCCGTCCTCCTCTCCTCCCCTCTGAGGGCTTTTACTAAAAACATACGCTCTTTAATCACCGAGGTGACAGTCCATACCCTATGTGTGCCTCTGCCCTGCTGCAATAATAAAGGCAGGGTCAGCCTCAGTGTCAGCTCCAGGTGTAATGTGGGAGGGAGGGAGGGAGGGCGAAAGAGGCAGGAACTGAGGGGAAGGAACTGTAAGTTGCATTTTATGCATGTCTGCCACAGGAAATAAGAAGGAGAACTAGAGAGAGTTTGAAAGTCAACAGGATTAAAAAATATATATTTGTAACCTTTATTTAAGTAGGCAAGTCAGTTATGAACAAATTCATATTTTCAATGATGGCCTAGGAACAGTGGGTTAATTGCCTTGTTCAGGGGCAGAATGACAGAGATTTACCTTGTCAGCTCGGGGATTTGATCTTGCATCCTTTCAGTTACTAGTCCAACGCTCTAACCTACCTGCCGTCCCGTTTACAATGATGGCCCACCCCAGCCAAACCCAGACACTGGGACAATTGTGCACCACCCTATGGAACTCCCAATCACAGCCGGATGTGATGCAGCCTGGATTTGAACCAGAGACTGTATTGACACCTCTTGCACTGAGATGCAGTGCCGTAGACCACTGCGCCTCTCAATACAGTGTGTGAGGGGAATATTAGTAGCTGACATCATTGAGTCTCCACAGGGCTGGTAAGTCAACCAGATACAGTAGTAGTGAGTGTTTTGGCACTTTCAAACAATGAGCCCTATGGGAACTGGTCAAAAGTAATGCACTATATAGGGAATACGGTGCCATTTGAGGTGCATCCAGGCTGAGATGTAAGGCAGTAGAGGAATCA
Source organism: Oncorhynchus gorbuscha (assembly GCF_021184085.1). Lineage (NCBI taxonomy): Eukaryota > Metazoa > Chordata > Actinopteri > Salmoniformes > Salmonidae > Oncorhynchus > Oncorhynchus gorbuscha. The sequence continues at coordinate 74,595,463 of NC_060177.1, forward strand.
GAAGATCTTGTGACCCGGTGACTTGGCAGGCATGCTTCTGTCTGTCTGCGTGATGGACAAATAGAAGGGCTGGCAGCAGGGACGGGAGAGTGTGTGTGTCTTACCGCATGTGTGTGTGTGTGTGTGTGTGTGTGTGTGTGTGTGTGTGTGTGTGTGTGTGTGTGTGTGTGTGTGTGTGTGTGTGTGTGTGTGTGTGTGTGTGTGTGTGTGTGTGTGTGTGTGTGTGTGTGTGTGTGTGTGGGGGCTGAATTCCTGTGGAGTTCACGGTGAGGCCAGGCCCCATGGCAGAGTGCCTGCTGGGAGGGGTGGGACGGTAGAGGCCATTAATTACAGCGCTGTGACACAAGGACTGACGAGCTGTAATTGATGCCTCCTGTGCAGCAGGAGAGGAGAGGAAAGAAGAGGGGAGGTGCAGTGAAAGGGTCACCTCTCAGCCAGGCCAGGCAGGGGGGCAAAGGGGGCACACTGCACCCATCAAAAATGAGTAACTCTCTCATGGGCCTGTAGCCTGCACCTCCGCTAGCTATTAAAAATAAAAACAAATATGCAAACTTTTTGCGTATGGTTTCTCTATCAAAGTTACCTTGTAAAATAATACTTGACATAGTCAATGTTTTGAAAAGGCAGTGAGTTGGTTTTGATTCTAGCTAGTTATTACAATATTTTGGTTTTGTCTCTATTATGGCACATTAAAATATTACATAACATTAGCTACAGATGTGTTTATCTATTTCAGCCATTTAGCAGATGTCGAATAAGTGAAACCAGATCAATTTGGTTTTGTAACATGGAGACTGAAGCAAACCACATAATAAAAGCATTAATACCACATAATACAAGCATTAATACCACATAATACAAGCATTAATACCACATAATACAAGCATTAATACCACATAATACAAGCATTAAGACCACATAATACATGCTTTAATACCACATAATAAAAGCATTAATACCACATAATACAAGCATTAATACCACATAATACAAGCATTAATACCACATAATACAAGCCTTAATACCACATAATAAAAGCATTAATACCACGTAATACAAGTATAAAAAAATTGTAACAACTAACAACCACAGTGCTAGAATGCTGAGGGAGTAAGTTTCAAATTGTGCCCTTGACTTGCTCGTGTCAGTTGAGGATGAGCAATGCCCTGTCAAACAGAGGATGGACTCCTACTTGTTAGGGTCCTTTGATCTGCATGATGAATAATGGATAACGAATGAAGGGCCGGGTGGGTAGACAGAGGTCCTATGCATGTGTGTGTGTGTGTGTGTGTATGTGTGTGTGTGTATGAGAGAGGACCTTACAAGCTGCCTGGGGGTCCATCTTTCTCTCCTTTCAGGGTTTGGGTGGCCCCCTGGTCTGCTCACCTATTGCAGGGGTTCACACACACACACACACACACACACACACACACACACACACACACACACACACACACACACACACACACACACACACACACACACACACACACACACACACACACACACACACACACACACACACACACACACACACACACACACACACACACACACACACACACACACACACACACACACACACACACACACACACACACACAGGAGAGGTAGGTGTCTGAGGAGACAGGGCTGATGGAGAGGGTAGAGGTCACTGGCAGGGCATCTGGATAGCAGAGGAGACACTCAATAACCTACATAACAGGTTGGCAGCCAGGATAGGACAGGACAGGATGGTCCGGAAACTACTGAAGTGAACTGACCAACTGACCTCAGAATTTTTTGTTCTTAGGTGACAGTTAATTTAGTGTAGGTATAATGCTTTATTACTTGTTTTAAGCATGCCTGTATACCTTTTATAATGTCTTAGTATAAGGTTAATTTTCAATCAAAATGGCTATTATTTAGTAACAAAGAAAAGTTTAGGGATGCATAATGGATAAGATATCTCGCCCTGACCTTAGAGAGACATTTTATTTCTCTATTTGGTTAGGTCAGGGTGTGATTTGGGATGGGCATTCAATGTTGTCTATTTCTTTGTTTTTGGCTGAGTATGGTTCCCAATCAGAGGCAGCTGTCTATCGTTGTCTCTGATTGGGGATCATAATTAGGCAGCCCTTTTTCCCACTTTCTGTTGTGGGATCTTGTTTTTGTTAGTTGCTGGTTTAGTGCTACAGTACTTTATGTGTCGTTTATCTTTCTTACTTTTTTGGTTGTTCATTTAATAAATTCAAAATGTACACCTACCACGCTGTACCTTGGTCTCATTCTGACGACAGCCGTAACATAAGATGTCAGAGAATTGTTGGTTATGATATCTCATTCTACATTATGTTTACGCAAAAGTATGAAAAGACATCTATTGAATTTTATAAATATTCTGTCAGTTGAAGTACACCGGGTAAAGTGAGGAAGCTTCAGTTCACAAGCTGACAACTCACTGTGTCTTATACTAAATTGGCCTGGACAGTAATTTATATTTGTTTCAAGTTAGCTACAGAGCTCTCCACCCCACCTCACTCCCACACGCTCCGACAGATTGACACCATCCCACCCACGCCACAGATTGAAAGTGAAAAGTGAGAAATGAGAAACAGGTGTCTGTGTGCGTACATGTGTGTGCACATCCATGTGTGTGTATGTGTGTTTGTGTGAGTGACTGCGGTAAGAGGGGCGATTCGGCTGACCTCCGCAGAGTGTGGTGGGTCAGGGCTGGCCTACAGGGAGAGGGGTGAGAGAGGCGTGAGAGAGGGATGAAGGAGCCTCAGGCCTGGAGTGCCTGTTCTGTTTGTTAGTTTAGACAGTCCAGCTGGTTACAGTGACTGGTTACTGACTAGTAACTGTTTAAAGCCCTTATATAGCTTAACTACTTTCTCCTGTCCTGTGGTTAACTGGTGTCACTGTTTGTGTTCCAATTGATTCATCAGTCACAGACTCATTGACTGACAGTGCTGCTTTTAGTGAGACGTCTTTATCACACCAATTACTACTGTACCCAGGGCCTTTGTTGTCTACCCTGCAACCCTTGAGAGAGATCACAGAGACTGGCTGACTGGCTGGCTGGCTGGCTGGCTGGCTGGCTGGCTGGCTGGCTGACTGACTGGCTAGCTGGCTGACTGGCTGGCTGACTGGCTGATGAATTGGAGTGTTGGTTGGTTGTTTAGGCTGTATAGTGTAAATGGATGCTGATGATGTTTAAGCAGGGTGTGGTCAATAAAAATTCCTCCGCAATAAATACAGTACAGGTTGTGTTGTCTCAGCTGTTTAGTTACTCATTACTCTGATGTAGTGATGATATGATGGAAGGACTTGAGGATTCAATGATATGATGGAACCATGCTGACATACTGTGGGACTTGGGTATTTAAGACTCACTCACTTGGTGATGCACAGTAATTCAACCCCAGTCATTTTTTATCATGTGGAGGATGTATTGTTCATGTGTTTTTGCTCCCTAGTCCCCAGCTGCACTATAAGTTGGTGTGAAACCGATGACGTGATATGCTGTGTCCGTCTTCCAGTCATAAATCCAGCAAATTGCCCAATGTGTTTCTCTATATATTGTGTAGCGTTTGAATGATAAAACAGAGTGCTGTGCTGGCAGATCCTCTGTGCTACCTGTCAATGACTGATCACTCAACCCGGGCCTTTCCAGGCAGATGCTAAAACAGAGTCTTTTGACATTTAAATCGATAGGCCAGGTCCCTGTTCTTCACATAGATTCCAATGAACTTTTAACACCGGCCTTTGAAGAATGCAAATATGATCCCCCTTAGAAAGTTTACAGGAAAATTAGCACCGGGAGAGCAGTGTCCAAACAGGGTTGAGTTATGACCCACCAGATACCTCTGCTGAGTTTAAAGGAGATGCGGTCACGGAACGCCATCCAAAAATAAAGATAAACAGGAATAAATCTAAATCCCAGTGCTGTGCAGGGGAGGGTATGTGAGGGGTTGGAGGGTTAAGGCCTAGTTGATTTATGAGCCTTTTGGTATTGAAATCACACACATAAAGCTCCCCTCCTTGTGAAATCATGTGGCGCGTTTCCGCCTTCCACCCCATTTAACCCCTGGCTGGTGGCACTGGTACACTGTGACCGGAGCACACCTTCTCCTACCGTGGACCAATGCCAGCCCTAGTAAGAGAAGGATAGCAGCCATGTCACACCCACCACCTTTTATGACTTATTGTCTGTGTAATAATGTAGTTGTATTTTCGGTTTTTAAAAGCATATGATGAGAGAACAGGAAGGGTACAGTAGATGAGTGGAAAGGTTGATGGAGGGGTGGTGGAGGGTGTCAAAATGATGTAATAATAGTTACCAAATGCATGAAAGAAGTCTGTTTCATTTTCCAGCTCTGAGAAGGAACAAGAGGAAGGAAAAGAGAGACATCTGGAAGTAGGGAGCGAGGGAAGGAAAGAGGGAACAAGGGAAGGAGAGAGGGAGGAGGGAAGGAGAGAGGGGGAGAGAGGGAGAAGAGAAGTAGAGAGGGAGGAGGAAAGGAGGGAGGGAGCAAGGGAAGGAGAAAGGGAGGAGGGAAGGAGGGAGGGGAAAAGGAGGGAGGGAGAAGGGAAGGGAGAAGAAAGGTGGGAAAGTGAGCAATATATGAGTGTTGAGAGAGCAGAGGGGAAAAAATAAATAAAGAAAGAACGCCAAGCCTTCAGGTTTGATGTGGGCGTTTTTCTGACAGCTATAATTCTCCAGCCTACAGAATTTCATCAAACTGAAGTTGTGTCAAAGCTGTGCTGCGGGGCTGCGGTCCTTTCAAGTCTCCTTCTCTGACAGGTACATTTATTAGTCCTGAAATTTGTACAGATCAGACGTCACTCATGGCCAACTGTCAAACCGTCAGCCCGGCACACAGGCTGCCTTCCTGCACTGCCCTTTCAATGCATTTCAGCAGGGACAACGATTTCTCACTCACGCTCCAACTCAGAATTCATATATTTCTATTGATTCCTAATCTATACATTATCTAGATTTAACGAGTAAATAAAGTATGACATAAAGCTAAAAGCGGCAAAAGAATTAAGGCTGGAAAAAATACAACTCATTGTTGATGGTTTGAAAGCACAAGGATGTGTTTGAGTGGAAAGCTGACTTTGTGTTTGTTAGCTTTGGTGTTTGGTTACTATTTTCTGGGCATCTGCACTGCATATTAAAGGTGAATGTTGGATTAACATCTGTCATGGTTGGAAAGAGGGAGTTGGATGGAGGAGCAAAGAGCATAAATTAGTGTGAGGTGGTGAGTGATGGAGAGAGGCGGACATAACCAGAGGGCATGTGTGGGTTAAACCTCACAAGATTTATGGGCAGTGAAATAAGACTGGGTGATAAGTCAATGGACAGGAGAGCTATACAGTGAAGACAGAAGAGACTGAGGGAGTGAAAGTGAGTGAGAGACAGGGCAGCGAGAGAAAGAGAGAGGGAGATAGAAAGAGATGGGGTGGGGGCTGCCTTTTAAAACTTACTTCACTCAAACATCTGGTTCTTATATTTCAAAGTGAATTAGTTAAATTGGGGTTGTCTGAAGATACATTTATCATCCAGGAAAAACACAAACATTTTAAGAAATTAAAGGTGAGGTGACACTTCTCTGATGTTTAAATAAATCATTCCAATATTATTACAAACATACGTGCTGTTGATGGGAGAGAGCATGGAGAGAGGGAGGGGGCCGAGCTCACAGGGAAAGCCTTGTCTCAGCTTTTTAAATTGCAGGGCCCCGCTGTGTGTGGCTGCTCTCTCTCTCTCTGTATCTCTCTCTCTCTCTCTCTCTCTCTCTCTCTCTCTCTCTCTCTCTCTCTCTCTCTCTCTCTCTCTCTCTCTCTCTCTCTCTCTCTCTCTCTCTCTCTCTCTCTCTCTCTCTCTGTCTCTGTCTCTCTCTCTCTGTCTCTGTCTCTGTCTCTCTCTCTTTCTGTCTGTCTCTCTCTCTCTCTCTCTCTCTCTCTCTCTCTCTCTCTCTCTCTCTCTGTCTCGTATCCCCCCTCTCTCTCTCTCTCTCTCTCTCTCTCTCTCTCTCTCTCTCTCTCTCTCTCTCTCTCTCTCTCTCTCTCTCTCTCTCTCTCTCTCTCTCTCTCTCTCTCTCTCTCTCTCTCTCTCTCTCTCTCTCTCTCTCTCTCTCTCTCTCTCTCTCTCTCTCTCTCTCTCTCTCTCTGTCTCTCTCTCTCTCTCTGTCTCTGTCTCTGTCTCTGTCTCTGTCTCTGTCTCTGTCTCTGTCTCTGTCTCTGTCTCTGTCTCTGTCTCTGTCTCTGTCTCTCTCTCTCTCTCTCTCTCTCTGTCTCTCTGTATCCCCCCCCTCTCTCTCTCTCTCTCTCTCTCTCTCTCTCTCTCTCTCTCTCTCTCTCTCTCTCTCTCTCTCTTTCTGTCTCTGTCTGTTTTGTTTCTTAATCAAATTATCCTCCATATACACAACCATTCAAACGTTTGGGGTCACTTAGAAATGTCCTTGTTTTTCAAAGGAAAACTTTTTTTGTCCATTAAAATAACATCAAATTGATCAGAAATACAGTGTAGATATTGTTAATGTTGTAAATGACTATTGTAGCTGGAAACGGCTGATTTTTTATGGAATATCTACATAGGCGTACAGAGGCCCATTATCAGCAACCATCACTCCTGTGTTCCAACGGCACGTTGTGTTAGCTAATCCAAGTTTATCATTTTAAAAGGCTAATTGATCATTAGAAAACCCTTTTGCAATTATATTAGCACAGCTGAAAACTGTTGTACTGATTAAAGAAGCAGTAAAACTGGCCTTCTTTAGACTAGTTGAGTATCTGGAGCATCAGCATTTGTGGGTTCGATTACAGGCTCAAAATGGCCAGAAGCAAAGACATATTTTCTGAAACTCATAGGTCTATTCTTGTTCTGAGAAATTAAGGCTATTCCATGTGAGAAATTGCCAAGAAACTGAAGATCTCGTACAACGCTGTGAACCACTCCCTTCACAGAACAGCACAAACAGGCTCTAACCAGAATAGAAATAGGAGTGGGAGGCCCAAGTGCTGAACTGAGCAAGAGGACAAGTACATTAGAGTGTCTAGTTAGAGAAACAGACACCTCACAAGTCCTCAATTGGCAGGTTCATTAAATAGAACCCGCAAAACACCAGTCTCAAAGTCAACAATGAAGAGGCTACTCTGAGATGCTGGCCTTCTAGGCAGAGTTGCAAAGAAAAAGCCCTATCTCAGACTATCAGGAATCAAGGTAAGACCCAGATGCAGACTGTCAAAGTAACACTTTATTGTAGCAACAGGGGTAGGCAGGTAGGCAAAGGTACAGGAAGGCAGGTGGACTCAGGGTCAGGGACAGGCAGGGTTCAGTAATCCAGAGGTGGAGAAAAGGTATAGGATGGCAGGCAGGCTCAGTGTCAGGCAGAGAGGTCAGGCGGGCAGGTAACAGGGTCAGGACAGGCAAAAGTCAAAACCAGGAGGACTAGCAAAGAGAGGCTGGGAAACGACAGGCGCTGACAGGAAAACTGCTGGTAAGCTTGAACGAACAAGACGTACTGGCAACAAACAGACAGAGAACACAGGTATAAATACTTGTAAAGATGGGCGACATCTGGAGGGGGGTGGAGACAAGCACAATGACAGGTGAAACAGATTAGGACATGACACAGCCTGTCCAAAAGAAAGAAAAGATTAAGATGGGCAAAAGAACACAGACACTGGACAGAGGAATTCTGCCTAGAAGGCCAGCATCCCGGAGTCGCCTCATCACTGTTGACATTGAGACTAGTGTTTTGCGGGTACTATTTACACACATGCGCGCACAGACACACATGCACAGACACACAGACACACACACACACAAAGAGAGAGTACGTGAAAGAACGGTCTGAGGAGAACGACAGACAGGCCTCACATTATGACTTGGCTGCCTGCCCTGTGAACCTAAAGTTACGTGTTACTGATGAACTTTACACCTTCAATGTGTCCATGCTTGTATTTGTCTGTGCTTGCATGTGTGCATGCAGGTACTCAAGGTCATGTGGGTTATGCATATTATGTGACGAAACAACAGCAGTAACACAAACAGGACCATACATAGTGGAGACATACTGTATTTTCTGCTTCAGTAGGGTTGAATAGTTCCAGGTTTGGAAAGGGTAAAGCTTTACACGTCTTTATAAATATTTGGGGTCACGTGTGTGTGTGTGTGTGTGTGTGTGTGTGTGTGTGTGTGTGTGTGTGTGTGTGTGTGTGTGTGTGTGTGTGTGTGTGTGTGTGTGTGTGTGTGTGTGTGTGTGTGTGTGTGTGTGTGTGTGTGTGTGTGTGTGTGTGTGTGTGTGTGTGTGTGTGTGTTGGAATGACTTTAGGTTGTAATTACCTGCAGGACAGACCTCTGTAGAGGAGGACTGTAGCTGTTTGATATAATCATGCATGGCATGCCAACACACTGTTCTGTATCTCAAACTGACATAACCAAATGCTTCAGCGCTTTCTCCCCCCATACCGTGTGTGTGTGTGAGGTGGTCATTAGTGATAGCACAACACAGCCAGCAAGATGAAAATGTCATGTGAGTAGGGGTATGTTGACTGGGCTGTCATTATGGTGAACATGTCAAATGGTGGTTGGAGGGGGTACGATCAGCCTGACAAGTCACAGTATGAGAGAGAGAAAGTGGGGAGGAGAGAGGGAGAGAGACAGAGGCAATAACCGAGAGAGAGGGACATAAAGAAAGATGGAGAGAGAGAAAGATACTAAAGGAGAGTGAAAAATAGAGAGAAAATTAGATGTACAAAGATGGGGTGAAACAAGAAGAGAAGAAGAAAGAAGGACTGAAAGAATGTAAAAGAGTGAAAGATAAGAAAGGGGAGGGAGAACAAGAGAGAAGGAGACAGAGAGAGATAGCAGGAAGATCTCAATTACATACTCATCCCATTGGATGAGTTTTGAGAAGGAGACGAGGAGAAAGGAGCATGCAATTCAGATCTTCCCAAAGAGAGTGAGTGAAAAGGAAAGAGAAAGAGAGAGACTTATGTTGCTGAGGAGTAAGGAGGGCACAGACACAGCAGAGACAGCAGAGACAAAGACACTAGAGACAGCACAAACAGTAGAAACAGCCGAGACAGCAGAGACAGTACAGATAGTAGAGACAGTAGAGACAGCAAAGACAGCCGAGACAGTAGAGACACTAGAGACAGCACAAACAGTAGAAACAGCTGAGACAGCAGAGACAGTACAGATAGTAGAGACAGTAGAGACAGCAAAGACAGCCGAGACAGTAGAGACACTAGAGACAGCACAAACAGTAGAAACAGCCGAGACAGCAGAGACAGTACAGATAGTAGAGACAGTAGAGACAGCAAAGACAGCCGAGACAGTAGAGACAGTAGAGACAGCAGAGACAAAGACACTAGAGACAGCACAAACAGTAGAAACAGCCAAGACAGTACAGATAGTAGAGACAGTAGAGACAGCAAAGACAGCCGAGACAGTAGAGACACTAGAGACAGCACAAACAGTAGAAACAGCCGAGACAGCAGAGACAGTACAGATAGTAGAGACAGTAGAGACAGCGAAGACAGCCGAGACAGAAGAGACAGTAGAGACAGCAGAGACAAAGACACTAGAGACAGCACAAACAGTAGAAACAGCCGAGACAGCAGAGACAGTACAGATAGTAGAGACAGTAGAGACAGCAAAGACAGCCGAGACAGTAGAGACACTAGAGACAGTACAAACAGTAGAAACAGCCGAGACAGCAGGGACAGTACAGATAGTAGAGACAGTAGAGACAGCGAAGACAGAAACAGCAGAGACAGTAGACAGCTGAGACAGTAGACACAGCAGAGACAGTAGAGACAGCAGAGACATCAGCAACAGAGACAGCAGAGAAAGCAGAGACAGTAGAGACAGCAAACATGGTAGAGCCGGTAGAGACAGAGAGCACGAAGACACTAGAGACAGCAGAGACAACACAGAGGTGGCAGAGGTGGCAGAGAGAGAGACAGTGGAGACAAAGACAGCAGAGACAAGAGAGATGGTAGAGACAGAGACAATAGAGATGGTAGAGACAGAGACAATAGAGATGGTAGAGACAGAGACAATAGAGATGGTAGAGACAGAGACAATAGAGATGGTAGAGACAGCATATAAAGCAGAGACAACAGAGACAGCAGGGACAGTAGGGATGGTAGAAACGGTAGAGATCTCAGAGACGGTAAAAGTGGTAGAGAGTAGAGACAGGTATCAGAGACTGTAGAGATGGCAGAGACAGTAGAGATGGTAGGGATGGTAGAAACAGTAGAGATCTCAGAGACGGTAGAAGTGGTAGAGAGTAGAGACAGGTATCAGAGACTGTAGAGAAGGCAGTGAATGCAGAGACAGTAGAGATGGTAGGGATGGTAGAAACAGTAGAGATCTCAGAGACGGTAGAGGCGGTAGAGATTTCAAAGACAGTAGAGATGGTAGAGACAGCAGAGAGTAGAGACAGGTATCAGAGACGGTAGAGATGGCAGAGACAGAGACAGTAGAGACAGTAGTATTTGGCTAAGGTGTATGTAAACTTCCGACTTCAACTGTATATATTCTTATTCCATTCCTTTACTTAGATTTGTGTGTATTAGGTAGTTGTTGTGGAATTGTTAGATTACTTGTTAGATATTGCTGCATTGTCAGAACTAGAAGAACAAGCATTTCGCTACACTCGCAATAACGTGCTGACCAATAAAATTTCATTTGATTTTAACCGACTTGCCCAGTTAAATAAATGTTAAATAAAATCTATAGATCTCAGTTCTATATAATGTGTTCCTATTCTCTATATAGTGCACCAGAACCCCTGGTCAAAAGAAGTGCAGTATGTAGGGCAGCGTTTCCCAAACTCCGTTCTCGGGACCCCAAAGGGTGCACGTATTGTTTTTTGCCCTAACACTACACAGCTGATTCAAAGCTTAGTGATTCGTTTATTATTTGAATCACCTGTGTATTGCTAGAGCAAAAACAAAACCCACTTGGGGTTCTCAGGATTGCGTTTGGGAAACCCTGATGTAGAGATTATGGTGCCATTTGGGACGCAGACACTGTAGTAGAACTTTGCTCTGTTGTCGCCATGGTGGGTTATTCCAACAGGAAGTGTAAAGCAGGGCTTCCTGTCTCTGAGTTTTTGACATCTCTCCAGTGGGAAATGATATGGTCATCTCACAGGAAGATTCCAGTCAATATTTCCACCAGTGAGATCATCCTAGTGACTGATGTACGGACATCAACACATCCCCTCCTTTGAGGAATGGCTTCCCTATTCCACAACAATAGGACCATAGGACCATGTTGTCATTATGTAGAACCGTGCAGCCAGTGGGAAGGTTCCATGATGACGGTTACTGTGTTGGGGTAGGCTGGAGTAATAATATTCATATCAAATATAGTTCATTATGTTTAAGGGATGTATTTAAATTAATACATTTGACCCCTTAAAGATAGTTATGCTTATACAGTTGAAGTCGGAAGTTTACATACACCTTAGCCAAATACATTTAAACTCAGTTTTTCACAATTTCTGATATTTAATCCTAGTACAAATTCCCTGTCTTAGGTCAGTTAGGATCACTACTTTATTTGAAGAATGTGAAATGTCAGAATAATAGTAAATGATCTCTTTACTATTATTCTATAATGTACCAGCTCTGACCGAGCGGCATGGGAAAGATGAAATAGATTTTAGAAAATAGAGTATATACATATGAGATGAGTAATGCAAGATATGTAAACATTATTAAAGTGGCAATATTGAAGTGATCCATTTATTAAATGATTTCAAGTCTCTATATAGGCAGCAGCCTCTCTGGGTTAGGTTGGTCAGGGCGTGAGTTGGGGTGGGTTGTCTATGTTCGTTTGTCTATGTTGTGTTTTGCATTTGGCCTGGTATGGTTCTCAATCAGAGGCAGGTGTCGTTAGTTGTCTCTGATTGTTTTCTGTCTTTGTGTATGTCACCAGACAGGACTGTTTCGTTTCGTGTCATTCTCTTTGTTATTTTTGTTTTAGTGTTCTGTGTTTAATAAATTCATCATGAACACGTACCTCGCTGTGCATTGGTCCTCCGATCCTTGTTACTCCTCCTCAGAAGAGGAGGAAGACGAGCATTACAATGGGACCACGCAGCCTTCATACCGCTCAGGAAGGAGACGCATTCTGTCTCCTAGAGATGAACGTAAATGTGCTCTGGTCTGATGAAACAAAAATAGAAATGTTTGGCCATATAGACCATCGTTATGTTTGGAGGAAAAGGGGGTAGGCTTGCAAGCTGAAGAACACCATCCCAACTGTGAAGCACGGTTAATTAGCCTATCAGAAGCTTCTAAAGCCATGACATCATTTTCTGGAATTTTCCAAGCTGTTAAACGACAGTAAACTTAGTGTATGTAAACTTCTGACCCACTGGAATTGTGATTCTGTGAATTATAAGTGAAATAATCTGTTTGTAAACCATTGTTGGAAAAATTACTTGTGTCATGCACAAAGTAGATGTCAATACTGAATTGCCAAAACTATAGTTTGTTATCAAGAAATTTGTGGAGTGGTTGAAAAATGAGTTTTCATGACTCCAACCTAAGTGTATGTTAATTTCCGACTCAGGATTGAGTCAATGTGCAGGGCACTGGTTAGTCGTGTGTGTGTGTGTGTGTGTGTGTGTGTGTGTGTGTGTGTGTGTGTGTGTGTGTGTGTGTGTGTGTGTGTGTGTGTGTGTGTGTGTGTGTGTGTGTGTGTGTGTGTGTGTGTGTGTGTGTGTGTGTGTGTGTGTGTGACAGAACATTGGGCTCACAGTACTGCAACCATCCTGTCCTGGGACTTTATAGTTGTTGTTATCAGTGTATAGATTTTGTCATTCCTGATCCTCCTCTAAGTCCCCAGAAATAGTAAACCCATCTACTTTCCTCCTCCTTCCACCTTGTTAAACCTCAAATACATTACAATTTGAATTTCCTGCTGTACAGTGATCAAATGATGATAGTACATCTGTACACACACAAACACACACACACACACACACACACACACACACACACACACACACACACACACACACACACACACACACACACACACACACACACACACACACACACACACACACACACACACACACACACACACACACACACACACACACACACATAGATATGAAGGCACACACATCTTGAATCATATTCCGAATGGCTAGAGAATCCTACCCCAGGAATGGTCCTCAACAGCGGAGGGGGACAGATCCACCCCTTTGTCCCGTCTCTCAGGTGGTGATGACGATGACACTAAGTGTGGGGTGTTGGTTGTGTGACTGGCTTGGAACCTGGCTGGGCTGACCCCATTAAAGAGAGGGGAGGCATGGGGGGAGGGGTAGACAGAGAGGACAGGGGGAGAGAGAGAGGGGGGAGGGAGAGGAGGGGGAGGGGGGGTTCTTGGCTCTGCAGCGGCCTAGCTAGCTGCTTTGCTCGTCTCGCTGCCAGATAATTTACTGCCCCTTCATCCGGGCGGGAATGTGTTTGTAGCCAGGCGTAATGGAGGCCATCCATTCTCCCTGTCAATTTTTTTTTCTGAGCTAATGGAGGGAATGTTTGACAGAGCGAGGGCAAAGCTGTTTCTATGGGAGCTAGCTCGCTAACCTAGAGTAGTGTATACATGGGAAACATATTACAGTTTGTGGGATGGCCAATGAGTGACTGTGTTTGTTTATGTGTGAGTGTGTGTTGTGTGTAATTAATGTGGAGCTGTGTGTGTGTGTGTATGTGTGTGTGTGTGTGTGTGTGTGTGTAGGTGATCAAATACTTATTTTCCACCATAATTTGCAAATACATTCATTAAAAAATACAATAATGTGATTTTCTGGATTTTTTTTCTCATTTTGTCTGTCATAGTTGAAGTGTACCTATGATGAAAATTACAGGCCTCTCTCATCTTTTTAAGTGGGAGAACTTGCATAATTGGTGGCTGACTAAATACTTTTTTGCGCCACTGTAAGTATTTGATACATCAGAAAAGCAGAACTTAATATTTGGTACAGAAACCTTTGTTTGCAATTACAGAAATCATACGTTTCCTGTAGTTCTTGACCAGGTTTGCACACACTGCAGGGATTTTGGCCCACTCCTCCATACAGACCTTCTCCAGGTCCTTCATGTTTCGGGGCTGTCGCTGGGCAATACGGACTTTCAGCTCCCTCCAAAGATTTTCTATTGGGTTCAGATCTGGAGACTGGCTAGGCCACTCCAGGACCTTGAGATGCTTCTTACGGAGCCACTCCTTAGTTGCCCTGGCTGTGTGTTTCGGGTCGTTGTCATGCTGGAAGACCCAGCCACGACCCATCTTCAATGCTCTTACTGAGGGAAGGAGGTTGTTGGCCAAGATCTCGCGATACATGGCACCATCCACCCTCCCCTCAATACGGTGCAGTCGTCCTGTCCCCTTTGCATCCCCAAAGAATGATGTTTCCACCTCCATGCTTCACGGTTGGGATCGTGTTCTTGGGGTTGTACTCATCCTTCTTCTTCCTCCAATCACGGCGAGTGGAGTTTAGACCAAAAAGCTCTATTTTTTTCTCATCAGGCCACATGACCTTCTCCCATTCCTCCTCTGGATCATCCAGATGCTCATTGGCAAACTTCAGATGGGCCTGGACATGCACTGGCTTGAGCAGGGGGACCTAGTGTGCGCTGCAGGATTTTAATCCATGACGGCGTAGTGTGTTACTAATGGTTTTCTTTGAGACTGTGGTCCCAGCTCTCTTCAGGTCATTGACCAGGTACTGCCGTGTAGTTCTGGGCTGATCCCTCACCTTTCTCATGATCATACAATTCCAAGATGGCGTAGCAGTAAGTCGTCCTGTCGTGTCGTGTCCCTTGTATATATCGTTTCTTTTTCGTTTTTACATATTTTTCTTCGCATATCTCTTTAAAAACATTTTTGCTAAACCTAAGCTTCCAAATACTCTCCTGCAACCCGCCTCACCCAATACCCGGGCCCACGACCGGTCTATCGATGTCACCGCATGAAGAGGAATAAACAGACTCACCCCATCGCGACGTCCCCCAAAGGCTAACTCTCTAGCCCTTGCTATCTCCTTGCTTGCTAATTCGGCCTGCTAACTGCTAGCTTGTTTAGCTCCGGTCCGCTAACTGCTACCTTGTTTAGCCCCGGCCTACGAACTGTTAGCTTGTTAGCACAGGCCTGCTAACCGTCTGAATCGCCACGTCCCAAACACTCACTGGACCCATATTTACTTTCTATCTCTTTTCGATTTTTAATTTGTTTATACCTTCCGGAAACCTGCCTCACCCAATGTGATACGGAATCGCTATTATTTTTTAATTTTTAGAACACACTCAAGAACCTCCAGAAGCTAACCAGCTAACTAGCTACAAGCTATTTAGTCATTGTTCGTTTTTTTTAAACCTGGATAACACTCGCCAGTCCAGCTTCCCTGCCCCATCCACCGCTGCCCCCTGGACACTGATCTCTTGGCTACATAGCTGATGCATGCTGGACTGTCCATTAATCACGGTACTCCATTCTGCTTGTTTGTTTTATCTGTCGGCCCCGTTGCCTAGTCAACGCCATTTTACCTGCTGTTGTTGTAATAGCTGATTAGCTGTTGTTGTCTCACCTACTGTTTTAGCTAGCTTTCCCAATTCAACACCTGTGATTACTGTATGCCTCGCTGTATGTCTCTCTCAAATGTCAATATGCCTTGTATACAGTTGTTCAGGTTAGTTATCATTGTTTTAGTTCACAATGGAGCCCCTAGTTCCACTCTTCATACCCCTGATACCTCCTTTGTCCCACCTCCCACACATGCGGTGACCTCACCCGTTACAACCAGTATGTCCAGAGATACAACCTCTCTTATCATCACCCAGTGCCTGGGCTTACCTCCGCTGTACCCGCACCCCACCATACCCCTGCCTCGGCATTATGCCCTGAATATATTCTACCATGCCCAGAAACCTGCTCCTCTTATTCTCTGTCCCCAACGCTCTAGGCGACCAGTTTTGATAGCCTTTAGCCGCACCCTCATACTACTCCTTCTCTGTTCCACGGGTGATGTGGAGGTAAACCCAGGCCCTGCATGTCCCCAGGCACCCTCATTTGTTGACTTCTGTGATCGAAAAAGCCTTGGTTTGATGCATGTCAACATCAGAAGCCTCCTCCCTAAGTTTGTTTTACTCACTGCTTTAGCACACTCTGCTAACCCTGATGTCCTTGCCGTGTCTGAATCCTGGCTCAGGAAGGCCACCAAAAATTCAGAGATTTCCATACCCAACTATAACATCTTCCGTCAAGATAGAACTGCCAAAGGGGGAGGAGTTGCAGTCTACTGCAGAGATAGCCTGCAAAGTAATGTCATACTTTCCAGGTCCATACCCAAACAGTTCGAACTACTAATTTTGAAAATTACTCTCTCCAGAAATAAGTCTCTCACTGTTGCCGCCTGCTACCGACCCCCCCTCAGCTCCCAGCTGTGCCCTGGACACCATTTGTGAATTGATCGCCCCCCCATCTAGCTTCAGAGTTTGTTCTGTTAGGTGACCTAAACTGGGATATGCTTAACACCCCGGCAGTCCTACAATCTAAGCTAGATGCCCTCAATCTCACACAAATCATCAAGGAACCCACCAGGTACAACCCTAACTCTGTAAACAAGGGCACCCTCATAGACGTCATCCTGACCAACTGGCCCTCCAAATACACCTCCGCTGTCTTCAACCAGGATCTCAGCGATCACTGCCTCATTGCCTGTATCCGCTACGGAGCCGCAGTCAAACGACCACCCCTCATCACTGTCAAATGCTCCCTAAAACACTTCTGTGAGCAGGCCTTTCTAATCGACCTGGCCCGGGTATCCTGGAAGGACATTGACCTCATCCCGTCAGTTGAGGATGCCTGGTCATTCTTTAAAAGTAACTTCCTCACCATTTTAGATAAGCATGCTCCGTTCAAAAAATGCAGAACTAAGAACAGATACAGCCCTTGGTTCACTCCAGACCTGACTGCCCTCGACCAGCACAAAAACATCCTGTGGCGGACTGCAATAGCATCAAATAGTCCCTGCGATATGTAACTGTTCAGGGAAGTCAGGAATCAATACACGCATTCAGTCAGGAAAGCTAAGGCCAGCTTCTTCAGGCAGAAGTTTGCATCCTGTAGCTCCAACTCCAAAAAGTTCTGGGACACTGTGAAGTACATGGAGAACAAGAGCACCTCCTCCCAGCTGCCCACTGCACTGAGGCTAGGTAACACGGTCACCACCGATAAATCCATGATTATCGAAAACTTCAATAAGCATTTCTCAACGGCTGGCCATGCCTTCCGACTGGCTATTCCAACCTCGGCCAACAGCTCCGCCCCCCCGCAGCTCCTCGCCCAAGCCTCTCCAGGTTCTCCTTTACCCAAATCCAGATAGCAGATGTTCTGAAAGAGCTGCAAAACCTGGACCCGTACAAATCAGCTGGGCTTGACAATCTGGACCCTCTATTTCTGAAACTATCCGCCGCCATTGTCGCAACCCATATTACCAGCCTGTTCACCCTCTCTTTCATATCGTCTGAGATCCCAAGGATTGGAAAGCTGCCGCAGTCATCCCCCTCTTCAAAGGGGGAGACACCCTGGGCCCAAACTGTTACAGACCTATATCCATCCTGCCCTGCCTATCTAAGGTCTTCGAAAGCCAAGTCGACAAACAGGTCACTGACCATCTCGAATCCCACAGTACCTTCTCCGCTGTGCAATCTGGTTTCCGAGCCGGTCACGGGTGCACCTCAGCCACACTCAAGGTACTAAACGATATCATAACCGCCATCGATAAAAGACAGTACTGTGCAGCCGTCTTCATCGACCTTGCCAAGGCTTTCGACTCTGTCAATTACCATATTCTTATCGGCAGACTCAGTAGCCTCGGTTTTTCGGATGACTGCCTTGCCTGGTTCACCAATTACTTTGCAGACAGAGTTCAGTGTGTCAAATCGGAGGGCATGCTGTCCGGTCCTTTGGCAGTCTCTATGGGGGTGCCACAGGGTTCAATTCTCGGGCTGACTCTTTTCTCTGTATAAATCAATGATGTTGCTCTTGCTGCGGGCAATTCCCTGATCCACCTCTATGCAGACGACACCATTCTATATACTTTCCGCCCGTCATTGGACACTGTGCTATCTAACCTCCAAACGAGCTTCAATGCCATACAACACTCCTTCCGTGGCCTCCAACTGCTCTTAAACGCTAGTAAAACCAAATGCATGCTTTTCAACCGATCGCTGCCTGCACCCGCATGCCCGACTAGCATCACCACCCTGGATGGTTCCGACCTTGAATATGTGGACATCTATAAGTACCTAGGTGTCTGGCTAGACTGCAAACTCTCCTTCCAGACTCATATCAAACATCTCCAATCGAAAATCAAATCAAGAGTCGGCTTTCTATTCCGCAACAAAGCCTCCTTCACTCACGCCGCCAAGCTTACCCTAGTAAAACTGACTATCCTACTGATCCTCGACTTCGGCGATGTCATCTACAAAATGGTTTCTTACACTCTACTCAGCAAACTGGATGCAGTTTATCACAGTGCCATCCGTTTTGTCACTAAAGCACCTTATACCACCCACCACTGCGACTTGTATGCTCTAGTCGGCTGGCCCTCGCTACATATTCGTCGCCAGACCCACTGGCTCCAGGTCATCTACAAGTCCATGCTAGGTAAAGCTCCGCCTTATCTCAGTTCACTGGTCACGATGGCAACACCCATCCGTAGCACGCGCTCCAGCAGGTATATCTCACTGATCATCCCTAAAGCCAACACCTCATTTGGCCGCCTTTCGTTCCAGTACCCTGCTGCCTGTGACTGGAACGAATTGCAAAAATCGCTGAAGTTGGAGACTTTTATCTCCCTCACCAACTTCAAACATCAGCTATCTGAGCAGCTAACCGATCGCTGCAGCTGCACATAGTTTATTGATAAATAGCCCACCCATTTTCACCTACCTCATCCCCATACTGTTTTTATTTATTTACTTTTCTGCTCTTTTGCACACCAATATCTCTACCTGTACATGACCATCTGATCATTTATCACTCCAGTGTTAATCTGCAAAATTGTAATTATTTGCCTACCTCCTCATGCCTTTTGCACACATTGTATATAGACTCCCCTTTTTTTCTACTGTGTTATTGACTTGTTAATTGTTTACTCCATGTATAACTATGTGTTGTCTGTTCACACTGCTATGCTTTATCTTGGCCAGGTCGCAGTTGCAAATGAGAACTTGTTCTCAACTGGCCTACCTGGTTAAATAAAGGTGAAATAAAAATATATTTAAAAAATAAAAATCATTGATGCCCCACGAGGTGAGAACTTGCATAGAGCCCCAGACCGAGGGTGATTGACCGTCATCTTGAACTTCTTCCATTTTCTAATAATTGCGCCAACAGTTGTTGCCTTCTCACCAAGCTGCTTCCCTATTGTCCTGTAGCCCATACCAGCCTTGTACAGGTCTACAATTTTATCCCTGATGTCCTTACACAACTCACTGGCCTTGGCCATTGTGGAGAGGTTGGAGTCTGTTTGATTGAGTGTGTGGACAGGTGTCTTTAATACAGGTAACGAGTTCAAACAGGTGCAGTTAATACAGGTAATGAGCGGAGAACAGGAGGGCTTCTTTTTTTTTCTTTTTTTTGGGGGGGGGGTTGGCATTATTTTTATAATATGTTTATTATTTTACAATAAAAAATCTAATAAAAAGGACAGCAATACTAACAATGACATTCATTGTACTGTTGAATGGGATGGCCAATTTAGAGGACAAAACAAAACTTAACTCACACATACACAAAATAAAACAAAATCCTATTAGGTGGTACATGTATTAGAAGACAGCATATAGTCATTACAAGCAGTGTAGTTAAGCCAAAAATAAATATTGAGTGGAGTACAGCACAGAGTAGCAGCAGATCGTCTGTCAGGATTTGGCCAGGGTTGTTCCGGTTTTAGGTCACTAGATGCCCCCATTGTGCTTTTTGACCTTTTGTTTTCCCTTGATCCCCATTATTATTTCTGTCCGAGATGCTGACTTCCATAAAGCAGATATCTGATCGACTTACCCCGGCAACAGTTCCCGTTCCAGTACCTCAGATTCACGTATCCATGGCAGTTAACACCCTGGCTGAACCTCGTCTTCCACCTCCCCAACGGTTCTCAGGTGATCCAAGTGCTTGTAAAGGGTTTCTCACCCAATGTTCTCTCTCCTTCGAGCTGCAACCCTCGTCGTTCCCCACCGACCGGTCTAGGATCGTATATATCATCACCCTGCTGTCCGAAAAAGCCCTGGCCTGGGCTACTGCTGTGTGGGATGCCCATAGTTCCTGCTGTGCCAACTACTCTGCCTTTGCTGAGGAATTCAAACGAGTGTTTCAAGGCCCAAGCAGTGGTCCTGACTCAGCCAAACAGCTCCTGACTCTCCACCAAGGTCGGCGCAGCGTGACGGACTATGCCATCCAGTTCCGCACGGTGGCAGCAGCGAGTGGCTGGAACAACGAGGCGCTCACGGTGTGCTTTCTGAAAGGCCTTTCCGACACTATCCAAGATGAACTGGCCACTCGGGAACCACCGGACAATCTCGAGTCCCTGATCAAGTTGGCCTCACGCATTTACCAGCGTCTGAGAGAGGAACTCAACCGTAGACCTCTAGCTCCTATCAGTCCCAGCTCCAAGTCCCCACCTTTATCCTCGCTGGCTCCACCGGAACCCATGCAGATTGGACGCATCTCCCAGGCTGAGAGAGACCGCCGGATGAGGGAGCGACGCTGTCTATATCGCGGCAAACTGGGCCATTTCCGTTCCACGTGTCCCGGGCTCCAGGGAAACGCTCTGTCCCGTACAGACCGGGGGGGAACTGTAACGGGAATCATAACCTCCTCCCATCCGTCCAACTCCCGTCTGCTCATTCCAGTCACCCTTTCCTGGGACAACCACAAGCTTCACCTTCAAGCCTTGGTAGACTCTGGAGCCGCAGGTAACTTCATGGATGGTGTCTGGGCGAAGGAGAATGGCGTTCCCTCTGAACCTCTAAGTGACCCCATGAGGGTTACTACATTGGATCGAAGCCCTTTGGGATCTGGACTTGTCACTCATGTCACTACCTCCTTGCGACTTTCAGTTTCACAACACCAGGAATTGATGAACTTTCATTTGTTCTCCTGTTCCGAGTTCCCTCTCGTCCTTGGATACCCCTGGCTTCACAGCCATAACCCTCACATCGACTGGTCTGTGGGCACTATCAAGCAGTGGGGTCCTACGTGCCAAGCTACTTGTATTTTCCAGAATTCCCCGAGTTCTACTCCCGAGTCTTTAGAATCCATCGACCTGACCCGAGTTCCCGAGTGTTACCATGACCTCAAACTGGTATTTAGCAAACAGAGGGCCACCATGATACCACCCCATAGACCTTATGATTGCCCCATCGAACTGTTTCCGGGCACTTGCCCCCCCAGGGGTCGGATCTTTTCCCTATCTCCACCCGAACGAGCTGCTATGGATACCTACATCAAGGACGCTCTGGAAGCAGGCCTCATGCGTCCATCCACCTCCCCGGCGGGAGCAGGGTTTTTTTTTTGTGGCCAAGAAAGACGGTGGATTACGTCCTTGCATCGACTACCGGGGACTCAATGCCATAACCGTCCGTAACCGTTACCCGCTACCCCTTATGGCCACAGCCTTCGAGCTGCTCCAGGAAGCAGTTGTTTTCACTAAGCTTGACCTGCGGAACGCATACCATCTTGTGCGGATCAGACCTGGTGACGAGTGGAAGACCGCTTTCAACATGCCTACTGGTCACTATGAATACTTGGTGATGCCTGACCAACGCCCCAGCGGTGTTCCAAGCGCTCATAAACGATGTGCTTAGGGATATGCTAAAAATATTTGTGTTCGTTTACTTGGATGACATCCTCATCTTTTCGAGCTCTCTTCAAGAACACACAAAGCATGTCAGACAAGTACTCAAACGCCTCCTAGACAGCCATCTGTACGTTAAGCCGGGAAAATGTGAATTCCATTCATCCCGAGTACAATTCCTGGGATTTGTAGTGGAACCCGGACGAGTCCAAATGGACCCCAGGAAGGTAGGGGCGGTAGCGGATTGGCCCACCCCCAAATCCGTTCAGGAAGTTCAGCGTTTCCTGTGCTTCACAAACTTTTACCGCAAGTTCATCAAGAACTTCAGCTTGGTGGCAGCCCCTCTCTCAGCTTTAACCAAGGGTGACAATGCAAGGTTTTTGTGGGGAAGAGAAGCTGAGACGGCCTTCCAAGGACTCAAGCAGCGCGTCCTCTCTGCTCCCATCCTGATACTACCGACTACGGATGAACCGTTTGTGGTGGAGGTAGACGCCTCAGAGGGTGGTGTTGGAGCTGTCCTGTCTCAGAGGGGTGAAGACAAGAAGCTTCATCCGTGCGCTTTCTTCTCACACCGGCTTACCCCGGCTGAGAGGAACTACGATGTGGGGGATCGTGAACTCCTAGCGGTTAAGATGGCATTGAAGGAATGGAGACACTGGCTCGAGGGGGCTTCTCACCCGTTTCAAGTGCTTACGGACCACAAAAATCTGGAGTATATCCAGCAGGCGAAGCGGTTGAACTCTAGACAAGCTAGATGGTCTCTTTTCTTCAATCGATTCCAGTTTATCCTCACCTATCGGCCCGGGTCGAAGAATCTCAAACCGGATGCCCTGTCCCGAGTCTACGCTCCTGCCATTCGAGATGACACGGACATGCCTGTCCTTCCTGCTGCTAAGATCGTGGCTCCGATCTCGTGGCAAGTTGAGGATACCGTGAGACGAGCTCAAGCTATTGAACCGGACCCGAAAGGAAGTCCTGCCAATCGGTTGTTTGTCCCCAAGGCAGTGAGGACTCAGGTCCTTCTGTGGGGGCACTCCTCTCGCCTCATCTGTCACCCGGGCGTAGGTCGCACCTTGGAGTTCATCCAGCGTAAGTTCTGGTGGCTTACCATAAGAGAAGACGTTGCCACTTTCGTCAATGCCTGCCCCGTGTGCTGCCAGGGCAAATCTTCTCACCTCCGCCCGCAAGGACTCCTTCACCCTTTACCTGTTCCCCACAGACCCTGGTCCCATATCTCGTTGGACTTTATTACTGGCCTTCCTCCATCCCATGGCAATACTACTATCCTAGTCATAATCGACAGGTTTTCAAAGGCGGCCAGGTTCGTCCCTCTGACTAAGTTACCTTCTGCCAAGGAAACGGCTGAGTTGGTAATTAATCATGTGTTCCGAGTCTTCGGCATTCCTCAAGATATGGTTTCTGACAGAGGTCCCCAGTTCGCCTCTAGGTTTTGGAAGGCCTTCTGCCAACTCATGGGGGTTTCTGCCAGTCTATCTTCAGGGTACCATCCGGAGTCCAACGGCCAAACAGAGAGGATGAATCAAGAGCTGGAAACCATCCTCCGATGTATGACTCGTAACAACCCGTCCACATGGTCGTCCTTCATTGTTTGGGCCGAATACGCGCACAACACCTTGCGCTCCTCCTCCACTGGTATGTTCCCGCATGAGTGTCAGTTTGGCTATGCCCCTCCATTGTTCCCGGACCAGGAGGCAGAAGTCAGAGTGCCTTCAGCCTTGAAGTTCGTCAGACGCTGTCGGCTTATGTGGAGGAAGACCCGTCTTAATCTTATGCGTTCCTCACAGAGGTACCAACAACAAGCCAACAGACGTCGCCGTCCCGGGCCTACCCTGCGCCCCGGCCAGAGAGTCTGGCTCTCCACAAGAGACTTATCACTACGGGTGGAGTCTCGCAAGCTGTCCCAAAAATACATCGGTCCCTTTAAGGTTGCCAGGAGAGTTAACCCAGTTTCTTATCGCCTACACTTACCCAGATCCCTTAAGATTAATCTCACGTTTCACATTTCCTTATTAAAACCTGTTGTTTTTTCTCCCCTTGTCCCGGCAGACAGACCTCCCCCTCCGCCTCGTGTCATTGGAGGCCAGCCGGCTTATACCGTCCATCGGATACTGGATTCCCGCCGGGTGCAGCGGTCCTGGCAGTATCTGGTGGACTGGGAAGGCTACGGTCCCGAGGAGCGCTCCTGGGTTCCTGCCAAAGACATACTGGACCCTGACCTCATTCGTCAGTTCAGGGCCCTCCACCCTGAGAGAGCTGGTAGGAACGTCAGGAGCCGTTCCTAGGGGGGGGGATTCTGTCAGTATTTGGCCAGGGTTGTTCCGGTTTTTGGTCACTAGATGCCCCCATTGTGCCTTTTGACCTTTTGTTTTCCCTTGATCCCCATTATTATTTGCACCTGTGCCTCGTTTCCCCTGATTGTATTTAAACCCTTTGTTTTCCTCTGTTCTGTGCTCTGTGTTTGTATGTTAGCACCCAGCCCTAGTACTCTGTGAACTCTTGTTGATCCCGGTGGACTCTCTTGTGGAATTCTGTTTTTTTGTTCTTGTTTGTTTGTTTTTGAGTATCTTTTTAGGCTTTTTGTGCTATACCTTCCACCTTGTGGATTTGCCTTTTTGTCTTGGAGGATTACATTTGTTCTTGTGGAATTCCTTTTGAGGTTGAGGAGTGTCATGTTTTCCTGAAGAACTTCACTTTTTACTTCATTAAATACACCGTCTCAAGTACTGCTGTGTCTGCCTCATCTTCTGGTTTCTGCCGACTATTCGTGGCTCAGTTGGTTAAGTGACTGTTTCTCACTCCGGAGACCCGGGTTCGCAACCGGGTCCTGACAGATGGTGTATCAATACACCCAGTCACTACATAGATACAGGTGTCCTTCCCTAACTCAGTTGGTGTTGAGGAAGGAAACTCCTCTGAAATTTCCCCATGAGGCCAATGGTGACTTTAAAACAGAGTTTAATAGCTGTGATAGGAGAAGACTAAGGATGGATCAACAACATTGCAGTTATTCCACAATACTAACTGAAATGACAGAGTGAAAAGAAGGAACCCTGTATAGAATAAAAATATTCCAAAACATGCATCCTGTTTGCAACAAGGGACTAAAGTAATATTGCAAAGAATGTGGCAAAGCAATTAAATTTTTGTCCTGAATACAAAGTGTTATGTTTGGGGCAAATCCAATAGAGCACATTACTGAGAATCACTCTTCATATTTTCAAGTATAGCATCATGTTTTGGGTATGCTTGTAATAGTTAAGAACTGGGGAGCTTTCAGGATAAAATATAAATGGAATGGCGCTAAGATCAGGTAAAATCCTAGAGGAAAACCTGGTTCAGTCTGCTTTTCACCAGACACTGGGAGATTAACTGACCTTTCAGGAGGACAATAACCTGAAACATAAGGCCAAATATACACTGGAGTTGCTTGCCAAGCAGACAGTGAATGTTCCTGTGGCTGAGTTACAGTTTTGACTTAGATATGCTAGAACATCTATGGCAAGACTTGAAAAAGGTTGTCTAACAATGATAAACAACCAATTTGACAGAGCTTGAAGAATTCTGAAAATAATAATGGGCAAATATTGTACAATCCAGGGGTGCAAAGCTCTTAGCGACTTACCCAGAAAGACTCGTAGCTGTAATTCCTGTCAAAGGCGATTCTAACATGTATTGACTCAGGGGTGTGAATACTTATGTAACGGAGATATTTCTATATTTTATTTCAATACAAACATTTCTAAAAACATGTTTTCACTTTGTTATTATGGGTTTTTGTGTGTAGATTGATGAGAAAAAAAATGTATGTTAGATTTTTTTTAATTCAGGCTGTAACACAAGAAAATGTGGAATATGTCAAGGCGTCTGAAGACTTTCTGAAGGCACTGTACGTATCTGTGGGCCTCAGGCAGACACACAGAAATGGTTAGCTCCAAAATGGCTGAGCCCTCACCTCAGTTTCTCAACAGAGCTGTCTCATCGACCTTCACTGAGACTCACAGGGAGAGGAGGAGGGGGGAGAGGGGAGAAGGCTAGAGGGAGGCATAATTCAAAGGCACATCTATGTGTCTGTGTGTGTGCGCATGTGAGTGAGTGTGTCTGTTTGTACGCCCACGTGCATATAGCGTTGGAGGTAGGTGGGTTTATTAATGAATTAATTCCCTCCCTCCATCCTTCCTCTCCCAGGTCACTCCTCCTCTCCGCCTCAGCCTCTCTTCCTCTCCTTGTCAGGGCTTTGGCGGGCGACTCTTGTTAGCTGCAGTGCGAGCGGGGAAGTGACTGTGGCTGACAATATAATTTACATTGTCTGTAGAGAGCTACCGGAGCGCTGCAGTCTTATTTATGCCACATTAGGGGATTTGCCTGCGCCGCTGTCTCTGGGCCCAATCCATCAGAAGCCTGTTTTCCAATGGCGCTTTATTGGAGCGTGCCCTTGAGAGAGTGCTGAGTAGCAGGGAGTGTGTTTATGTGTGTGTATGTATATGCTTGCTTGTGTGCATGCGTGTGTGACAGTGTGCGTACGTGCTTGAATGATTAAGGCTGGAAAAGTCAGACAAATGGACAGCGGTCTCAGACAGGCAAAATTACATCCATAACTTCAAATAGGAACCGTGATTACAACCATTGTCATATCAGTAAGTCTGGCACAGCAGAAAGTGGCCATTAGGCTTTTTATCAAGCGTGGATCACTGAAATCCTTCCTGCTTTAGCTGCCCGTATTCCTTCCAATGGCTTGTCTATTATTGTAACAATCTTCAGAATCAAGCAGAAGTCCTGTCCTGCTCCAACAGGAATAGCTGTAGCTGTCTAGATAAGTGAGTTAAATGCAGAGTGGCATAGACACACACACAGTCTGAATTGTATCTAAGCTTTGTGTGGTACGAGGCTTAGGGGGAGAGAAATATGCGTGGGAGAGGACTGACTGGCACAGTAAGGAACCATGTCAAAGACGTCGTTTTTCATCCGGGATACAGAATGTCAGGGTGAAAGGCCGGAAAGACATTTCAGCTTGGTGAGTCTCTCAGGTGCAGCACATAGGGCTCCAAGTGCACCTCATTAATCACACCTAGGGGACTGGAGGGCTGCATCCAAAACGGCATCCCATTCCATATACAGTGCACTACTTTTGACCAGGGCCCATAGTGCTCTGCTCAAAATATGTACAGTAAATAGGGAGTAGGGTGCCATTTGGGATGAAGCCGGGAAAAATGTCCATATCTGTAATTATGAGAGACTTCTAAACGGGAAATGCAGCTGGCTCCCTCCCTCTTTGAAGGTTGAAGCTAAAGAGTAAACAGTGCAGTGTACAGGAGTATGCCCTTACAAGGGCACTGAGACAGGAGCACCTGTTGCACAAGTGAACTTATGTGGCTAATCATCACCTAGGCAGGAGAGAGAGAGAGAGAGAGAGAGAGAGAGAGAGAGAGAGAGAGAGAGAGAGAGACTATTTGCACATGGCCAGTAATATAACATTTGAAATGTATTTTGTGAGTGTAATGTTTATTGAATTGAGAGAGAGAGGGAGAGAGAGGGGGGAGAGAGAGGGGGAGAGAGAGAGGGGTGGGAGGGGGGCGAGGGGGAGGAGAGAGAGGACTCTGTTCACAAACACAAACTGACCCCACAGAGCCCCAAGACAGCAACACAATTAGACCCAACCAAATCATGAGAAAACAAAAAGATAATTACTTGACACATTGGAAAGAATTAACAAAAAAAACTGCCGGACCCGACGTCACTAACCAAAACAAAAAACAAAAACTCCCTGATGCTTCTTTTAGTGGTGTCAGCATTCTGAAAGGATCGATGCTGGTAGACGAGAAGCAGGTACAGGGAGTGAACATTTAATAGCAACGGACATGGAACAGGACAGCGTCTGGACATGAACACATAACAACATTAATGCTGACACTGGGGGGAAAAGATGGGGGAGCAAATGGGGGAGCAGACAGAAATAAGGAAGGCAATCAACAAAGTGAAGGAGTCCAGGTGAGTCCAGGTAGCGCTAATGCAAGTAATGATGGTGACAGGTGTGCGTAATGAAGGGCAGCCTGGTGCCCTTGAGTGCCAGAGAGGGAGAGCAGGAGCAGGGGTGACAGTTAACATATGTTTCCCATGCCAATAAAGCCCTTAAATTGAATTTAATTGAATTTAATTGAAAGAGAAAGAGAGAGAGAGCTCACCCACGGGCTGCTCGGTGGAAGTGTGATATGATTGGCTACAAAAACAGGCTCTTCAGTTTGGAAAAACTCTTACTCTACTCTACTCTACTCTCCGCAAGGCTATGTAGTCTGGCTAAAGGCTCTCACACATCACACTGAATGTGAATCTTGCGTTCATGTGCTGATTGGACAGCGTGCTTTGTTTTCAAGCTCAGACACACCAGTAGGATTGTCAAATGTTTGCCTACCTTCAGTATTTAGCACCTTTGAACAGATTGTGGCTGTCATTCTCTTTTGTGTTCACGCAGTAAAGACTTTGAAATCGTCAGCCACTCAGCCTTGTTAAAATATTCCAAACCAGAAGGTGTTAGTAGCATTGTTTGGCAATGGATGTCCGTGTGTGTTACTTTATGGTCTAGTCAATTTCAGCTAGCTAGCTGTGCTAATGTTGCTATTGTTGTAGAAAGCCCTTATTGATACTAACCAGATGGCCACGGCTAGATAACTAGCCATCAAGATGATAAATAAACTATTTAATTTGCTCTCCATAATCTCATACAGCCCATAGATATATTTATAGCTAGCTGGCTAATGTTATATAAATGGTTAGCATGATTTGACTAACTATTTGGAACAATTCTGATGAAAAGAGTGGATTAGACCGGAAAAAGTTCCCTCTTCTTTCCTGCTCTCTGTTGGGATTAACGTCAAGTTGTCAGCCAATGCCGACCATTGCAATTCTGCAAGTAGAAACGGCAGGTTTGTCTGTACCAGGTCAGTACACAGCAGGTACGTATTTTGTTCTAGCAAGAGAGGGAACAGCCTCCTACTGTGATGAGTACCTATCGGCAGTTTATCGGCAGTCCGATTCTCACCTGGTCACAGACAGCTGATGTGTTGTGCACTGAAGTCCACAAGCAAAGGGAAAAGGTGAGAGGAGGAAGGAATTGGCTGCTATGAATTGGCTGCTAAGTCTGTGTGTGAGCAGGGATGTATTCATTCCCTAGATGCTGTTGTAAAATGTTTCTGAAATAGAAGCAAACGGAACGAAACAGGGAGATAAACATACCTTCATTTTTCAAAAAGAAACTCTCATTTGCAACTGTTGGACTAATGATTACACCCTAGATCAGCTAGATTCAGGCAAGAGTGTGCAATGCGGTATTGAATGTGTGAATGTCTGTCACCTTGAATACAAAACTTTCTCTCGACATTTGAATCTACGTTGTAAATTTTCATTCATAGGCTAGGTTGTAACAACCTAATTATGGGTATAGGGAAAATTCAGCGCCCCGCATACAAAAGCATTAAAAACATTTTCCAAACCAGCAGAGGTGTCACAAAAGTCGGAAATAGCGATAAAATAAATCACTTAGCTTTGAAGAGCTTCCTCTGTTTGCAATCTCAGGGGTCCCAGCTACACAACAAATGGTCATTTTGTTCGATAAAGTCTTTAGTCAGTTTAGTTGGCCCGTTTGATTCAGTAATCCACCCGGTCCACTCGTTCAACATGCATACAAAGGAATCTTAAAAGTTACCAATAAACTTCGTCCAAACAAGTCAAATGTAACAGGGTTGGATATGTTTCCACTTGCCTCTAAAGAAATGTGTATTTAATTGGTTAGTTCAACTCTGATGACAATAAGGTGTGTTGTGATTGGCCCCGTTTGCAGATAGGAGGAGATCGCGAACGTCAGGTCTCCCCAGTATGAAAATGTGATGCAAGGGGCAGGTCACGTTCTGAATACTGTTTTCTATTTTACAAAGTGTACAAGTTTGCTGTACGTTACTGATTTATACATGTGTGGGTATATGGTACCTGTTAGGGATTGAGGGGCTTTTTGGCATATGATTGCTGTAAATAAGTGTGTTAGCTAGCATACACCAATGTAACAGTATAACTTTAAACCGTCCCCTCGCCCATACCCAGGCGCGAACCAGGGACCCTCTGCACACATCAACAACTGACACCCACAAAGCATTGTTACCCATCGCTCCACAAAAGCCACGGGGGAACTACTACTTCAAGGTCTCAGAGCAAGTGATGTCACCGATTGAAACGCTATTTAGTGTGCACCGCTAACTAAGCTAGCCGTTTCACATCCGTTACACAAACAACTTTTCTAATCAATCCTCAGGTACCCTAATATGTAAATAAACAATCAAATTTAAGACGGTATGTAGTATGTTCAATACCGGAGATAAATAATGAAGTGCGTGCCCCCATCCAAGAGTGCCACTTGACTACAGTCCAAAATGAGAGCCACCTTGAAAAACTACAATTAAGTAATTTTTCAAAAAACAAGCCTGAAACCCTTTCTAAAGACTGTTGACATCTAGTGGGAGCCATAGGAACTGCAATCTTCGAGGATTTCCTTTGAATATCCCATAGACAAGCATTTCAATGGGTGGGGACCTAAGAAAAATAAACAATTCAGGATGGACTCTCCTCGGGTTTTCGCCTGCCATAACAGTTCTGTTATACTCATGTAACAGTATAATTTTTAAACCGTCCCCTCGCCCTTACCCGGGCGCGAACCAGGGACCTTCTGCACACATCAACAACAGTCACCCTCGAAGCATCGTTACCCATCGCTCCACAAAAGCGGCGGCCCTTGCAGAGCTACTACTTCAAGGTCTCAGAGCAAGTGACGTAACCGATTGAAACGCTATTTAGCGCACACCGCTAACTAAGCTAGCCGTTTCACATCCGTTACACTCACAGACATTATTTTAACAGTTTTCTATCCAATGCTATCAATTATATGCATATCCTAGCATCTGGGCCTTAGTAACAGGCAGTTTACTTTGGGCATGTCCGAATATTGCCCTCTAGCCTTATTAAAGAAGGATTTTTAAGCCTAGAGACAATTTAGGCACGGATTGTGTATGTGTGCCATTCAAAGCGTGAATGGGCAAGTCAAAACATTTAAGTGCCTTTGAACGGGGTATGATAGTAGGTGCTAGGCACACCGGTTTAGCGTCCATTAGAGATAGAGCATAGTGCTGATGATCTCATCTGGGGGTTGTAGCTGCTCATCCAATAGATTAGCTGTGATGACATCACTGTTTACTAGACCTGCAGAAGGGAGGCTGAAACACTATGGAGAGGATCTGGCCTGGCTGATGATTTTGGAGGGAAAAACTAAAAGTGACATTTTGACAGTGCAAGTGCTGTTGTCAAAACTCTCTACACTGAGTGTATAAAACATTAAGGACACCTGCTCTTTCCGTGACAGACACACTAGGGGAATCCAGGTGAAAACTATGATCCCTTATTGATATCACTTCAAATCAGTGTAGATGAAGGGGAGGAGACAGGTGAAAGAAGGATTTTTAAGTCTTCAGACAATTGAGACATGGATTGTGTAGGTGTGCCATTCATAGGGTGAATGGGCAAGTCAAATAATATAAGTGCCTTTGAACAGGGTATGGTAGTAGGAGCCAGGTGCACTGGTTTGTGTAAAGAACAGCAACACTGCTGGGTTTTTCACACTCAACAGTTTTCTGTGTGTATCAAGAATGGTCCACCACCCAAATGACATCCAGTCAACTTGACAGAAGAGTGGAGTCAGCATTGGAGTCAACATGGGCCAGCATCCCTGTGGAATGCTTTCGACACCTTGTAGTACCCATGCCTTGATTAATTGAAGCTGGTCTGAGGGCAAAAGATACACTCAAACAGGGGTGGGTTTCTGCAACTTAATATTAGGAAGGTGTTCCTTAATGTCTTGTACACTGAGTGTATGACATCATCAGAGTTATAGTCAAACTAAGAACACACTTTGACTGTATCACAAATGGCATATTTTTCCCTACATGCTGCACTACTTTTGACCAGAGTGGTATGGGCCCTAGTCAAAATTCATGCACTATACTCTATAGTGAGTAGCGTGCCATTTGAGACACAACCATATATTGATCAGGCCCAGATTGCATTACATTAGATCAGTGTTTGACACACCCTCTGTACCTGTAACTAATGACATCTGCAGCCTGGTTAGAGTGTCTTTTGTTAGTATGCTGTAATGTACGTAGCCTTTCTCCTCCTGTCTGCTGTTCTAGAGGACGACAGGAGAAACCAAGGACAAAGCGCCCCCCCCCCCCCACACACACACACCAACACTGATGCTGCTGCTGTACTCCCCTGTCTCTCTCCCCCAAGGTGATCACTGACCAAACCAGGACACACCACCATGCATGTGATGCAGCCCTGATTCCAAACGCTGAAAGGAACAAGCCCCTGGTGAATTAAAACACCACCAGGTGTGCTTCCCAAATGGCACAGTATTGCCCATAGTGCGTTACTATTGACCAGAGCCCATAGTGCACTATATAGGGAATAGGGTGCTATTTAAGACACAACCCAGATATGAAATTAAGGAGCATTCACTATGTTTTTAAAAAATGGCCTTGTCCCACTATTATAAGTAAGCAATAAGGCTAGAGGAGGTGTGGTATTTGGCCTATATACCACGGCTAAGGGCTGTTCCTTAGCACAACGCAGCGCAGAGTGCCTGGATACAGCCATGATTATCTGGAGAGTCCCCCACTGCTTATAGATCTATAAGTTTCATAAATTGTTGGGCCTCCCGTGTGGCACAGCGGTCTAAGGCACTGCATTGCAGTGCTAGCAGCATCACTACACATCCAGGTTCAATCCCAGGCTGTGCACAGCTGACCGGGAGACCCATGAGGCGGCGCATGATTGGCCTAGCGTTATCCAGGTTAGGGAATGGTTTGGCAAGCTGGGATGTCATTGTCCTATTGTGCTTTAGCAACTAGTTGTGGTGGCTGGGCGCATGCACGCTGTACGGTGTTTTCTCCAACACATTGGTGCGGCTTCCCTCCAGGTTAAGCGAGCAGTGTTTAAAGAAGCTTGGCAGGGTCATTTTTCAGACTCATGGCTCTCGTTTTTTATGGCTCTCGACCTTCGCCTCTCCTGAGTCCATACAGGAGTTGCAGCGATGGGACAAGACTGTAACTACCAATTGGATATCATGATGTTTTTTTATACAAATATACAAAATATACATTTAAAAAAAAGTTTAATAAATTGTGACAATGTAAGAGTACTAAACTTTATTCAACTTTTTTAAAATGTTGTATATTTTGTATATTTGTATTTAAAAAACCGTCATGATATCCAATTGAGCTTAAAAGCAATAGAATGGCAAAACCTTACCAGACTTGATACATATAAATCAAATAGGGTTTTATTTTTTAAAAAGCACTTACAAACAAATACAAGAACACGTTTCAGTTTAATACAATACGCAAAAAAAGCCAAAAGGGCTTTCGACCGTCTTGAATGGGCTTTTCTATTAAAAACTTTGAAAGCTTTGAACTTTCTAGCTTAAATAATACATGAAATAAACATATATACAGTTGAAGTCGCACGTTTACATACACTTAGGTTGGAGTCATTAAAATCCATTTTTAAACCACTCCACAAATGTCTTGTTAACAAACTATAGTTTTGGCAAGTCATTTTTCCAACAATTGTTTACAAACAGATTATTTCACTTATAATTCACTGTATCACAATTCCAGTGGGTCAGAAGTTTACATACACTAAGTTGACTATGCCTTTAAACAGCTTGGAAAATTCCAGACAATTAGGTCATGGCTTTAGAAGCTTCTGATAGGCAAATTGACATCATTTGTCAATTGGAGGAGTACCTGTTGATTTATTTCAAGGCCTACCTTCAAACTCAGTGCCTCTTTGCTTGACATCATGTGAAAATCAAAAGAAATCAACCAAGACCTCATAAAAAATAGTCTACCTCCACAAGTCTGGTTCATCCTTGGGAGCAATTTCCAAATGCCTGAAGGTACCACGGTTGAAATGAATCAGACAGAGGCCCAGCTACGATAGTCAGAAAGTTTATTTACGAGAGCGCTGGTCTGTTGTACAAAACAATTCATTTTATACTGGCTTCTCACGCACACACATTCACACTAACATACGCACACATATTCACTCTAACATTAGCACACAATGTCCTGCTACCCAGCCGACAAAGATTAGGGGAATCCGTGAGACTTACTCCCCATCCTCCCTTAAGATAGGGAGACCCTGGGAAGTACTCTCAGTGGCCCCAGCCAAGATCGGCACCGAATCTTGATCAGACAGTCTGTTTTTAAGATACTATAATAGACATAACCTACACCCACACGGATATATAATTCTACTGACTAAAACCACACACACCATTAGAATAATCTCATGATTCTAATCAATTTCCATCATGATTTTAATCTCATCTCTTTAATTTCATACAATCATATGGTTTCAGGGTGGAATATTCTAATCATTCACATGATCAAATATATCCCATTATCACTAACGCAGAAGAGCTTGTGTCAGATATAGACCTGTTTGTCAAGTGTATTACCGTGTCTTGCTCCATGTGAGTGGGGGGGGGGGCTTCGTTTGTTGCCGTCTTCCTACATTTCTTGCGGGGAAGCCATCTCTCCAGAAATACACCTTCTGCTGCTTGTAGTCAGCATTATCCCACTCAAAAGTTTTCCACATGTATGGTTATATATTTTTATATATTGAACGTGAATATTGTGAACCGATTTATGTTTTTACCTCCTGTTTCATGAAGTGATGTCACTGAGCACTGCCCCAATATATAGGTCATATCCCCATCTGGGATATGGATGCCTGATGACTTAAGGGTTGAAATGTTATAGCCAAAAAATCTCCACAGCGTTGTGGAGCGTTTTCCTTTTTATTTCTCAGGAATGTCACAATGTCATGTATAATGCCACCCCCTTCCCCCTACCCCCTCCTCTCTCTCACTTGCTCTCTCTCTGATGTTTTGTTATGCATTACCCTCATTTGAACCATGTCCTCTGTTTACACTCTGAAAGCTTCTAGTGCTGCGTGAGTATTCGTATTGTGCGTGACAGGGTGTACTCTGCAGTAACCTGCCTGTAGAGTGTGTTCCATTATGTGTAATGAATGCTTATAGGGAGAACCAGATGGCGTGTTAACAATGTAAAATATCATCCGCCGCTCAACAATATGGTTGTATGCTTGTATTTACGACAACCATTGCACCCTGGGAATACATTACAGCTTTGCTCCTGGGCCCGTTCCATATCCACAGCTGATTGGCACATCCATTTAAACTAGAATTTAGAGCAATGGATCCTCCATTGAATGTGATACAGCAGAATCTGCCAAATAATAAAACAAGAAAAGGCATTGACATGCATTGATTGTTTTTGCAATACAAGAATATGTCATGAAAAATATGCTTTCTATTTAGTTCCTTTAAAGACACAAACTCAAGGAGAAGGTTTGGTGAAGAGGGGATTTCAAGGGCAGTAGGAGGGAGGTAGCTGAGGAAACACTCCCCCTCCCTTCACCCTGCCACCCCACCGTGGCCATACCAAGCCCATTCTCCTGACCTCTTGTTCCAGCCGCTGATGACGAACAACAACAGTGAGTAGTCAAAAGAGCCCAGGCAGGTAGCTAAAGATCGGAGGAGTAGAGGTTGGAGGGAGGGAGTGGGTGGTGAGAGAGGAGGGATTAACATTCCACAGGAGTGGCCTTCTAGCTGTCCGCCAGTGACGCCCTCTCCAGCCCGCTAACTTCACTTCACTCCTTCACTCCTCACCACACTCAGTCAGCTGGGAGGCCATGACAGATAGGTCTGCCCACTCACTGCACCCAACCTCTGTCTTTGTCTCTGGCCCTGTCCACAAACAACCCCTTGCCCCTATAGCATCCTACACCACTTGTAGAGATCTTAAAGGAGTGGATAGATTTATGCTTTTTCTTAGCCATATTGCTTAAATGTATGCAGTCCTCTCAGAGATCCACAAATGTGAAGGAGTTTAGGACTAAGGGCTGAGGGCTATGGGGCAAGATGCTAGGGGCTATGGGTTGTTTCTGGACAGGTCCTCTGGTCCTCTGTCTCTGGGTAGTATGGCCGAGGCCACCAACCTGCTACCAACCTCTAATACCCTCTAATAAATGACGCACCTAAATTTTCACAGATACTGTATGTACTAAAGGTTATCTCTTTGCGGTCATTGGTGTGTAAGGCTGGGCACTCTGATGATTGTCCTCCTACTTTCTTGGAGCAGTTGTTTACTGACAGGGTATGATAGTATGACAGAGAGGCTGTTAACAGCAGGAGGGAAATAGAGTAACATGCTGAAGCCCACAGCCCATCCTCTCCTACTGAGAAATGGCCTGATCACATGACACAGTTAGCCCTGACCCCTGACCTTAAAAAACTCTAGGACTACGTCCCAAATGACACCCTATTCCCTATTATAGTTGGGGGGAAACATTGCTACAGTTACATATCAGGGTATTATTTTTGCTCTAGTTGGCTGTACCTGCACCAACAATCCAGGATTTTTCCTTCACAGCTTTTCTCCACCTTCTTTTTAAATAGGGAGACAATTCATTTTGAGCAACTTTATTTTCATGACTGTTTAAAACGTGTTTTTCACGTGGCTTTCTCTTGTCTTTCTGCAGCAAACACATGGTGAGCAATATGTCTGGAACATCGAATCGCAACAACATTACAGTATTGAATTATGAGAATCGCAATACATATCATATCGTCACCTACTGTTGAAGTCAGAAGTTTACATACACTTAGGTTGGAGTCATTAAAACTTGTTTTTCAACCATTCCACAAATTTCTCAGTTAGGACATCTACTTCGTGCATGACACAAGTCATTTTTCCAACAATTGTTTACAGACAGATTATTTCACTTATAATTCACTATATCACAATTCCAGTGGGTCAGAAGTTTAAATACACTAAGCTGACTGTGCCTTCAAACCTGCTTGGAAAATTCCAGAAAAGGATGTCATGGCTTTAGAAACTTCTGATAGGCTAATTGACATCATTGGAGTCAATTGGAGGTGTACCTGTGGACATATTTCAAGGCCTACCTTCAAACTCAGTGCCTCTTTGCTTGACATCATTGGAAAATCAATAGAAATCAGCCAAGACCTAAAAAAAAATCTACCTGAAGGTACCACGTTCATCTGTACAAACAATGGTACGCAAGTACAAACACCATGGGACCACGCAGCCATCATACCACTCAGGAAGAAGAAGCATTCTGTCTCTTAGAGATGAACGTTGGTGTGAAAAGTGCAATTCAATCCCAGAACAAAAGCAAAGGACCTTGTGAAGATGCTGGAGGAAACAGGTACAAAAGTATCTATATCCACAGTAAAACGAGTCCTATATCGACATAACCTGAAAGGCCGCTCAGCAAGGAAGAAGCCACTGCTCCAAAACTGCCATAAAAAAACTGCAACTGCACATTGAGACAAAGATCGCAGTTTTTGGAGAATTGTCCTCTGGTCTGATGAAACAAAAATAGAACTGTTTGGCCATAATGACCATTGTTATGTTTGGAGGAAAAAGGGGGAGGCTTGCAAGCTGAAGAATACCATCCCAACCTTGAAGCATGGGGGTGGCAGCATCATGTTGTGGGGGTGCTTTGCTGCAGGAGGGACTGGTGTACTTCACAAAATAGATGGCATCATGAGGCGGGGAAATTATGTGGGTATATTGAAGCAACATCCCAAGACATCAGTCAGGAAGTTAAAACTTGGTCACAAATGGGTCTTCCAAATGAACAATGAGCGCAAGCATACTTGCAAAGTTGTGGCAAAATGGCTTAAGGACAACGAAGTCAAGTTATTGGAGTGGCCATCACAAAGCCCTGACCTCAATCCTATAGAAAATGTTTTGGCAGAACTGAAAAAGTGTGTGCGAGCAAGGAGGCCTACAAACCTGATTCAGTTACCCCAGCTTTGTCAGGAGGAATGGGCCAAAATTCCCCCAATGTATTGTGGGAAGCTTGTGGAAGGCTACCCGAAACATTTGACCCAAGTTAAACAATTTAAAGGCAATGCTCCCAAAAACTAATTGAGTGTATGTTAACTTCTGACCCACTGGGAATGTGATGAAAGAAATAAAGGCTGTAATAAATAATTTTTTCTACTATTATTCTGACATTTCACATTCTTAAAATAAAATGGTGATCCTAACTGACCTAAGACCGGGTATTTTTACTAGGATTAAACGTCAGGAATTGTGAAAAACTGAGTTTAACGTATTTGGCTAAGGTGTATGTAAACTTCCAACTTCAACTGTAAGTAATTGTGATAATATTATATTGTGAGTTCCCATCCATACTTTATAGTGCCTTATATTTGACCAGGGCCAACAGGAACTAGGCTAGTTCCTTTGGTACAGTATATATATGTCATTCCAGGAGAAGGAGAAAGGGAGTCTGAGACAAGCCAATAGGAAAGAGGCTCATCATGAAAAAAAGTATTTTCAGTGGACCAACTGTCATAGCATAGCAACAAGGAAACAGAGTTTGGTGTTTACAATGAAGTAAAACAGGACAACACAACACTGCAGTATACTGGCAGCACAGTAACAGTAAAAGGCCTGCATTGATGGATGTTGACCTGAAACTAGTGAGGCCTGCATTCAGTCAGCATTCTGCCTGCATTCTGTCAGCAGGCAAACAGTGAGAACTCTCAGACACAGAAGAGACACACACACACACACACACACACACACACACACACACACACACACACACACACACACACACACACACACACACACACACACACACACACACACACACACACACACACACACACACACACACACACACACACACACACACACACACACACACACACACACACACACACGCACACACGCACACACACACCCTTCTTCCCTTGCAATCTGGAGCAATCACCTCATGTACCATTTTACTGTGCAATCATCAAAGGGCCATTAAATCAGAAGTGACTGCCAATAAAGAGAGGAAATTGCGGCCGGGATTACGATGTTTGCATGATAAGGGGGGTTGGGTAGGGGGTCGGGGGTGGAGGAGCCAGGCGTCGTGAGATTTATGGAGCAGTTACTGTGGAACAGATCGTAAAGGGTAATTACAGGGGGTCAACACACCGCGGATACACAGCCCAGCCAGGCAGCCAGGCAGATCAGTCCCTGGATGGGAGAGCAGATCTTGCTGGAAGTGGTGTTGGAGGTCCAGTAGGGGGCACTTTATCTTCTGGTCTAAGGAGATCCCAAGGCAGTGAAGGGGACTGTGTCCTGACTATCCCATGGCACTCATGGTAGGAGTATTAACCCTGGTGTCCTGGCTAAATTCCTAATGTTTCCCTCATACAATCATGAACTAATCATCCTCAGCTTCCAGTTGGCTCATTCATCCACAGACTTCCCCAAGTTGTTGCTGTAAAAGAGAATGTGCTCTCAGTCAACTTATCCCCCCCAAAAAAATGTTTTTCACTCATATCCTCTAAATCTCTCTCACACTGACCCGACCCGAGCTCTGACACCAGTCAAGCAGAACACTCTCTGGGAGCATTCAAAGTGGGCCATGATTAACCCACATTTCCATGAGTATAAAAACAACATGGAACACAACAGAGTGGTCTGTCCCAAAGAAGTCTCTTGGTTTGAGTACACATTAACTCAGAGGAAAAGAAAGGGAGGGAGTGAAAAACACTGGCCTTAGAATCTGAATACATATGACACAGTGTTTGTTTGAAGGTGTTGGAGAGAGAAAGAGTCCTTGACTCATAGAGAAGTGCTAGCTTGAGGACTGAATCAAAGGCCAGCAGCATACCACCCTGCATACCACTGCTGGCTTGCTTCTGAAGCTAAGCAGGGTTGGTCCTGGTCAGTCCCTGGATGGGAGACCAGATGCTGCTGGAAGTGGTGTTGGAAGGCCAGTAGGAGGCACTCTTTCCTCTGGTCTAAAAATAAATATCTCAATGTCCCAAGGCAGTGATTGGGGACACTGCCCTGTGTAGGGTGCCGTCTTTCGGGAGGGATGTTAAACGGGAGTCCTGACTCTCTGAGGTTGTTAATAATCCCATGGCACTTATCGTAAGAATAGGGGGTGTTAACTCCGGTGTCCTGGCTAAATTCCCAATCTTGCCCTCAAACCATCACGGTCACCTAATATTCCACAGTTTTGGCTCATTCATCCCCCTCCTCTCCCCTGTAACTATTCCCCTAGTTGTTTCTGCAAATGAGAATGTGTTCTCAGTCAACTTACCTGGTACAATAATGGATAAATAAAAGGAATAGGAACTTTTGAACCGGCCCTAATTTTTCTGATAGCTCTAAGGAGGAAGGACAGAGTATTTATCCAGAGTCTCATGTGAAAAAATGGTGACTTACCACCAGATGTTTTTGAGGGGGGTCCCTCTCTCCTTCTTCATCCCCTTTGTCCTTTTTTAAATCCTACGCTCACTTTATGACCTCCTTTATCCAGGGTCCGTTGTGGAGGTCGGGTCAGGGAAGGGTTGGAGAGCTCTTTAGGTCAATTCCAGTTCAACTGAGCACCAATGAGCCTCCTCCCTCATTCCCTCCCCATCCTACACCCCTCCCTCCTCCCCACCCTGACCTCCACCTCTCCTCCCTCATTCCCTCCCCATCCTACACCCCTCCCTCCTCCCCACCCTGACCTCCACCTCTCCCCCTCATTCCCTCCCCATCCTACACCCCTCCCTCCTCCCCACCCTGACCTCCACCTCTCCTCCCTCATTCCCTCCCCATCCTACACCCCTCCCTCCTCCCCACCCTGACCTCCACCTCTCCTCCCTCATTCCCTCCCCATCCTACACCCCTCCCTCCTCCCCACCCTGACCTCCACCTCTCCTCCCTCATTCCCTCCCCATCCTACACCCCTCCCTCCTCCCCACCCTGACCTCCACCTCTCCTCCCTCATTCCCTCCTCATCCTACACCCCTCCCTCCTCCCCACCCTGACCTCCACCTCTCCTCCCTCATTCCCTCCCCATCCTACACCCCTCCCTCCTCCCCACCCTGACCTCCACCTCTCCTCCCTCATTCCCTCCCCATCCTACACCCCTCCCTCCCCCCACCCTGACCTCCACCTCTCCTCCCTCATTCCCTCCCCATCCTACACCCCTCCCTCCTCCCCACCCTGACCTCCACCTCTCCTCCCTCATTCCCTCCCCATCCTACACCCTTCCCTCCTCCCCACCCTGACCTCCACCTCTCCTCCCTCATTCCCTCCCCATCCTACACCCCCTCCCTCCTCCCCACCCTGACCTCCATCTCTCCTCCCTCATTCCCTCCCCATCCTACACCCCTCCCTCCTCCCCACCCTGACCTCCACCTCTCCTGCCACATTCATCTTTCCTCTCCTCCCCCTGCCCTCCTCTCCTTCTCCCCCATGTCGTCCTCCTCCTGTTCTCTCAAGGCATACCAGGCTGCAGATTTTTCTCTGTTTAATCTTCATGCCCCCTGCACTGACACACAGAATCTGTCTCTCACTCCTCTTTCTTTCTCTCCTTTCATTATCTCTCTCTCTCTCCCTCTCTCTCTTTCTCTCTCTAGCAAACTCACTGTTTGTAGGCCAGTTAGTACTTTTGTAAACAAATTAGAATTGTATCATGCTGTAAAAGACATAAACACAAACACACAAGCACACACGTAACACAAACACACACACACATTTACATTACATTTACATTTAAGTCATTTAGCAGACGCTCTTATCCAGAGCGACTTACAAATTGGTGCATTCACCTTAAGACATCCAGTGGAACAGTCACTTTACAATAGTGCATCTAAATCTTAAAGGGGGGGTGAGAGGGATTACTTATCCTATCCTAGGTATTCCTTAAAGAGGTGGGGTTTCAGGTGTCTCCGGAAGGTGGTGATTGACTCCGCTGTCCTGGCGTCGTGAGGGAGTTTGTTCCACCATTGGGGTGCCAGAGCAGCGAACAGTTTTGACTGGGCTGAGCGGGAGCTGTACTTCCTCAGTGGTAGGGAGGCGAGCAGGCCAGAGGTGGATGAACGCAGTGCCCTTGTTTGGGTGTAGGGCCTGATCAGAGCCTGGAGGTACTGAGGTGCCGTTCCCCTCACAGCTCCGTAGGCAAGCACCATGGTCTTGTAGCGGATGCGAGCTTCAACTGGAAGCCAGTGGAGAGAGGTGACAGTCAGACAACAATCTCCCCCATCTACAAATCTACCCATTGTGACACCATGCAGTAAAGGATATGAGAAATATAATAGTATTTATAGTATTAATTTTTCAACTCCTATTCAAAGGATAACTTGAATTGGTCAGTGAAAAGGAACTAACCATGTATATGTGACTAATAACATGATTTGATTTGTGATTCTATTTGGTGTTTCCACACCACCGTAGCTACGGTATATGTTGTTTGGAGTAATTATATTCCAAATGTTTCTGTCTGACACAACGGGGGAGGAAACACTACGATACCTGGGGCACAAGAACTTAAATGGGCTGACTAGCTATAGCAAGTCACTACAGCAACAACATCAACTCTGCACAGAGAAATCACATGACCAAGGCAGGGCAGGTTTCTACTTTACCTCAGGGAGACTGCAGGTCAGAAGAGAACTTGTCTTTCACTCTCTGGGTGTGTTCTTCTCACTCTTCTCACTGATAGTATGAAGAAAGAGGAGATACTGACATATGCTGTATCAAGCAACCCAGTGGATAATGCTACAGTTTACACATTTTTAATAATTTTATTTTACCAGGAAAGATCCTGGAGTTTAGAAACCTTTCTTCGCATTTAAGGGGGACCTGGCAAAATGTCATGTATAAAATGCTAACATTAAGAATACAGCAGCCATTACATTTGGGGTTTTGCCATTTGGTTTAACAAGCATTCAATACCTCAACATGATGACTCTGTGGTTATGATGTAATCAACAGCTACTTTGAAGAAACCCATTCCCTGTTAACTCCAGCGTATTCCTCCCTTACTGTAATGTGATGTATCCTTCCTCCCTCCTACTATCTGTCTTCAGCATGGTTAACTTTCTTCCTAAATACTTACTGGATGCTCTTTCTAAGTCAGTACTCCTCTCTGCTCTAATCTTAAAGAGCTGGTCAGTACCAGTAAAACCACCTTGGAAGCTTAATGAACCAGCTGTCTCATTAACATGGCCTCTCTCTCTCTTGCTTTCTCTCTTTTTCTCCCGGCTCTCTCCCTATATTTTTGCCTCTCTTTCTATCTTTCTCTCTCCTTTTCACTCTCTCTCTCCACCCCTCTCTCTCCCTCATTCCCTCCCTGCCTTCTCTCTCTCCCTTATTCCCTCACTCCTGCTCTCTCTCCCTTATTCCCTCACTCCTGCTCTCTCTCCCTTATTCCCTCACTCCTGCTCTCTCTCCCTTATTCCCTCACTCCTGCTCTCTCTCCCTTATTCCCTCACTCCTGCTCTCTCTCCCTTATTCCCTCACTCCTGCTCTCTCTGCTCTGATATGGAACAACTCATTATTTGGCACTGCAGTCGTGGCGAATTACAGGGCCCAAATGGAACGACATGAATCAAATCTTTAGTATGGTGGCAAACTCAGAGATATCAGATTGTGAAAGGCTGCAAAACGAATATGTCACTGTCATTGGGGCTGCACAGGCATTTAGCTGCTAGCATTAGGGAGATGGGCTGAGACGGCCTTGACCCTGGGTGTAATATGGAACCCTGCTCTGGAAGCTGTTAGCATGACATGGCAGGTCTGTCCTCACCCTGCACAAATGTTAAATGTTTTATATTTTCCCCCTTGCTCTTTCTCTTCTGTAACCTCTC
Organism: Oncorhynchus gorbuscha; assembly: GCF_021184085.1. Classification (NCBI taxonomy): domain Eukaryota; kingdom Metazoa; phylum Chordata; class Actinopteri; order Salmoniformes; family Salmonidae; genus Oncorhynchus; species Oncorhynchus gorbuscha. The sequence continues at coordinate 74,639,179 of NC_060177.1, forward strand.
TTCCCCCCACTCATTGTTCTGCCTGGCTTGGAGAGAGATAGGAAGGAAGGAAGGAAAGAGAGAGAGATATATCTTGCTCTTTCTGCAGGGCTTAAAACCTATCTCTCACTGCCACCTCCCACCCTTTCCACTGAGCTTCCTTTCCCAGTGATGATAGCTGCTGCTGGGGCAGGACTACACACAGGCTGGGCCGGGCCAGGCCCCAGTCCCAGCCCCTGTGCCTCCTCAGGCCCAGTCCCAGGCCCAGCGCCAACGTTAGTCTACCCGAGTGCGAGCCAGCCAGAGGACACCAGCACATAATGGGCTCATTAGAAAAGAATATTAAACCCCAAGTGAAATGTGCTAAATGCCTGTGTCAAAGAAGTGGGAACAAATAAACATGAGTTATGCTGTAGGTCTGGGTGTGCATAATAAATGACAGAGTAATGATATTAAAAGCACAGAGTCCTTAAGATGCCAAGCGGAGAGACACCATAAATCCAGTCGGGCTCCCACTGGCTGTCCCCACACACAGTAATTCAAGTGGATTTATGAGGCGCATTACATCAGTGCTAGATAGTTCATATATCGGCCTCCTTTATTGGACAGCCTGACAGGCGGCAAAAAATATTGTTGAAGTTCCCCGGCCTTTGCTGACATAGAGGCCGCACCCAGAACTCTGTCTTTTGTTGTGTCAGTCCTGCATGACGATGATGGATGGAGCGCTCCACTCCTCCATTCTCTCTCCCCCCCCCCCCACCCCTCCACTCGTTCCATCACCCACCCTGGATGTGACGCTGAGGAGGTCTGTGACACTGCTGCCAAATAGCTTAATCTTCATGGCAGCCATTCACACAATCCCTTTACCTCTCTCTACACCTCTCTCTCTTTCTAGCTCTCTCCCTTCTCCTCTCTCTTTCTCCTCCATCTCTCTTTTTGTAGATAGAAGCTCAGGTGTAAAAGGGAGAAGTGAGAGGAAATGAGAGAGAGAAAAATAGAGATACAACATGAAATAGATGGAGAGTGAGAGAATGCCCCATTAAGTGTGCTGTCCTATAAGGACGGGCCTTCGAAGATGGAACGACACGTTAGGAGTACAGAACAGAGAGAAGTGAGTGGGAATACAAAAGCTAGCCAAGCAGTAAAACAACAAAGAAAAGTTGAGAGAGAGAGAAAACACACCAAGGACCGAGAGCAAGGTTCTTTGTTGGCTAATTCTTCTGCTTTGCTTTGATTCAAAGAACGCAAAGGGAGTAGAACTCTGCAGCACATTGGTTTATAATTGTGCTGACAGAAAAGGTTGTCTATCTCCCTCCCTATGGTGTGAACATCTATATACTATCCAGACGGGTAAAGTATGCTTAGGCAGGTAAAACTGAGCAGAACATTATTGCAATAACCATTAACTAGTGTACAGTAAGGCCACAGAAGCTCCTGAATAGATTCTAACATTCTATTTCAAAAATATTTTTATTAAAGTGGGCATTGAGTTTTCAGTATTGGTCAGATATATCTGGAGATCATCTGCAAATAAGTTTCTTTTATATTCATGTTTACCAGTACTGATACCTGTTACGTTTGGATCTTTTAATCTTTAATCGTTTAATCTTTTCTTCAAGCGGTTCAATAGCCAGTGCAAACATGAGAGGGGAGAGAGGTCTTCCCTGTCTTGTGCCCCTTTCTGTAGCAATTTCATCAGATAACGTATTATTCATGTATATTTTTGCTTTAGGACATTTACAGTTGAAGTCGGAAGTTTACATACACCTTAGCCAAATACATTTAAACTCAGTGTTTCACAATTCCTGACATTTAATCCTGGGAAAAAGTCAAAAATTCCCGGTCTTAGGTCAGTTAGGATCACCACTTTATTTTAAGAATGTGAAATGTCAGAATAATAGCAGAGAGAATGATTTATTTCAGCTTTTATTTCATTCATCACATTCACAGTGGGTCAGAAGTTTACATACACTCTATTCGTATTTGGGAGCATTGCCTTTAAATTGTTTAATAATGTTTACATATCTTGCATTACTCATCTCATATGTACAGGATATATTGTATTCTATACTATTCTACTGTATCTTAGTCCATTCTGCTCTGACATCGCTCGTCCGTATGTGTATAGTCTTAATTCATTCCTACTTAGATTAGTGTCTTGGGTATATCATGTGTAATTTGTTAGATATTCCTTGTTAGATATTACAGCGCTGTCGGAGCTAGAAGCACACGCATTTTGCTACACGCGCAATAACATCTGATAATCACGTGTGTGACCAATGAAATTAGATGAGATGTTTTTTCTTCAGCTTGAGGTTAACTGTCACGCCCTGACCATAAAGAGCCCTTTGTTCTCTATGGTGTATTAGGTCAGGGTGTGACTAGGGGGTGTTCTAGTGTGTCTATTTCTATGTTGGTGCAAATATGGTTCGCAATTACAGGCAGCTGTTTATCGTTGCCTCTGATTGGGGATCATATTTAGGTAGCCATTTCCCCACCTGTGTTTTGTGGGATATTGTTTCTGTTTAGTTGCCTGTGTGCACGTCATGACGTCACGTTTTGTTGTTTCATTATTGTTTTGTTTGTTTCATGGCGATTAAAAATATGTGGATCTATACTCACACTGTCCGCTCATTACGATGATCGTGACATTAACCAAGTTCTTTGATAACGGAGTTGCTCCCTATGCACCTGCCAATGTACATCTATTGAATGAGACAACAAGTAACCAGACAAGACATAGTGCTAATGCACTTCCTATTGATAACCTAAATGACAATGAACTTGACTTTCGCTCTGAGGACATGATAAGGGAAAATGCACATAACTCCCAAAAGAAACCCCTCTCTTAAAACATACTGGCACCTATTTTAGAAAGATATACACATTGTATACAAAAATATGTAGACACCCCTTCAAATTAGTGGATTTGTCTATTTCAGCCACACCCATTGCTGAGTGGTGTATAAAATCGGGCACACCGCCATGCATTCTGCATAGACATACATTAGCAGTAGAATGGCCTTACTGAAGAGCTCAGTGACTTTCAACGTGGTACCATCATAGGATGCCACCTTTCCAACAGGTCAGTTCGTCAAATCTCTGCCCTGCTGGAGCTCCCCCGGTCAACTGTTAGTGCTGTTATTGTGAAGTGGAAACATCTAGGAGCAACAGTGGCTCAGCCGCGAAGTGGTAGGCCACACCAGCTCACAGAATGGGACCGCTGAGTGCTGAAGCACATAGCGTGTAACAAAATCGCCTGTCCTCGGTTGCAACAATCATTACCGAGTTCCAAACTGCCTTGGGAGCTTCATGAAAGGTGTTTCCAGCCACACACAAGCCTAAGATGACCATGCGCAATGCCAAGCATCAGCTGGAGTGGTGTAAAGCTCATTGCCATTGTACTCTGGAGCAATGGAAATTTGTTCTCTGGCGTGATGAATTACGCTTCACCATCTGGCAGCTCCACTGGCGAATCTGGGTTTTGCGGATGCCAGGAGAACGCTACCTACCCCAATGCATAGTGCCAACTGTAATGTTTGGTGAAGGAGGAATAATGGTCTGGAGCTTTTTTTCATGGTTCGGACTAGGTCCCTTAGGTCCAGTGAAAGGAAATCTTAAGGCTACAGCATATAATGACATTCTAGACGATATATGTGCTTTCCAACTTTTTGGCACATTCCTGTTTCAGCATGACAATGCCCCCCGAGCACAAAGTGAGGTCCATATAGAAATGATTTGTCGAGACCGGTTTGGAAGAACTTGACTGGCCTGCATAGAGCCCTGACCTCAACCCCATCGAACACCTTTGGGATGAATTGGAACGCCGACTGCAAGCCAGGCCTAAGTGTCCAACATCAGTGCCCAACCTCACTAATGCTCTTGTGACTGAATGGAAGCAAGTCCCCACAGCAATGTTCCAACATCTCGTGGAAAGCCTTCCCAGAAGAGTGGAGGCTGTTATAGTAGCAAAGGGGGGGGATCAACTCCATATTAATGCCCATGATTATGGAATGAGATGTTCGGCGAGCAGACGTCCACATTCTTTTGATCATGTGGTGTACATAATCTCCTGTCTCAGAAGCGAGAACACAAGGTATTCCACAAAATGTCCAAAGTAGAGAAAGTATCATTTAAGGAGCTCAAGAATAACTCCACTATCATTTATAAAAAGGTGCAATGGCAATGGAAAACAACTCAGTGATGATGAATTTTACAGAAGACTCTCTAGGGATCCTCCTAATCAATCCAAGTCTCTGATCCATGATAAACTGTCTAAATGTTTCAATGAAGTGGAAATTACAAAGACAGAATATGAGTATATGAAAGTTCACTGCCCAACCACACCTGTCATATACACTCTCCCCAAAATTCACAAGTGCATGACGCCACCTATACCAGGTAGGCCCATTGTGAGTAGTAACAGATCTCTGACAGAGAACATTTCTACCTTTGTAGACCATTTTGTGAAACCCTGGGCGAGTTATCCCCACGTACACCAGAGACTCTATTGATTTTATCAATCTCCTGAAATCTGTGGACCACATACCAGAAAATTATATTCTGTGTACTTTTGATGTTACCAGTCTATATACTAACATCGCCCTTCAGGGCTGCCTAGGGGCCCTCATGTTCTACCTCATTGAACGTCCCCCTAATCTACCCAGCACCAAATGTAATGTGGACTTGGCTGAACTGGTACTAACCTCCAACTATTTTTCTATTCAGAGGAGACTTTTTCTTACAGACCAAAGGGTCAAAGACTCCAGCCACCCAAGTCAAAGACTGTTCTCTCTGCTACCGCACGGAAAGCGGTACCGATGCACCAAGTCTGGACCCAACAGGACACACAGCTTCTACCCCCAAGCCGTAAGACTGCTAAATAGTTAGTTAAATACTTAACTAAATAGACTGCTAAATAGTTAAATAGTTAACTAAATAGACTGCTAAATAGTTAGTTAAATAGTTAACTAAATAGACTGTTAAATAGTTAAATAGTTAACTAAATAGACTGCTAAATAGTTAAATAGTTAACTAAATAGACTGTTAAATAGTTAAATAGTTAACTAAATAGACTGTTAAATAGTTAAATAGTTAAATAGTTAACTAAATAGACTGTTAAATAGTTAAATAGTTAACTAAATAGACTGTTAAATAGTTAGTTAAATACTTAACTAAATAGACTGCTAAATAGTTAAATAGTTAACTAAATAGACTGCTAAATAGGTAAATAGTTAACTAAATAGACTGTTAAATAGTTAAATAGTTAACTAAATAGACTGTTAAATAGTTAAATAGTTAACTAAATAGACTGCTAAATAGGTAATTAAATAGTTAACTAAATAAACTGCTAAATAGTTAGTTAAATAGTTAACTAAATAGACTGCTAAATAGTTAGATAAATAGACTGTTAAATAGTTAGTTAAATAGTTAACTAAATAGACTGTTAAATAGTTAGTTAAATACTTAACTAAATAGACTGCTAAATAGTTAGTAAAATACTTAACTAAATAGACTGTTAAATAGTTAGTTAAATAGTTAGATAAATAGACTGTTAAATAGTTAGTTAAATACTTAACTAAATAGACTGCTAAATAGTTAGTTAAATAGTTAACTAAATAGACTGTTAAATAGTTAGTTAAATACTTAACTAAATAGACTGTTAAATAGTTAAATAGTTAACTAAATAGACTGTTAAATAGTTAAATAGTTAAATAGTTAACTAAATAGACTGTTAAATAGTTAGTTAAATAGTTAGATAAATAGACTGTTAAATAGTTAACTAAATAGACTGTTAAATAGTTAGTTAAATAGTTAACTAAATAGACTGTTAAATAGTTAGTTAAATAGTTAACTAAATAGACTGTTAAATAGTTAGTTAAATAGTTAACTAAATAGACTGTTAAATAGTTAGTTAAATAGTTAACTAAATAGACTGTTACATAGTTAGATAAATAGACTGTTAAATAGTTAGTTAAATAGTTAACTAAATAGACTGTTAAATAGTTAGATAAATAGACTGTTAAATAGTTAAATAGTTAACTAAATAGACTGTTAAATAGTTAGTTAAATACTTAACTAAATAGACTGCTAAATAGTTAGTTAAATAGTTAACTAAATAGACTGTTAAATAGTTAGTTAAATACTTAACTAAATAGACTGTTAAATAGTTAAATAGTTAGATAAATAGACTGTTAAATAGTTAGTTAAATAGTTAGATAAATAGACTGTTAAATAGTTAGTTAAATAGTTAACTAAATAGACTGTTAAATAGTTAGTTAAATAGTTAGATAAATAGACTGTTAAATAGTTAGTTAAATAGTTAGATAAATAGACTGTTAAATAGTTAGTTAAATAGTTAACTAAATAGACTGTTAAATAGTTAGATAAATAGCTACCAGGACTATCTGCATTGACCCTTTTATGACTCATCACATCCGCCGTTGCTACTGTTTGCTCTCTGTCACTTTATTCCTAGTTATATGTACATATCTACCTCAATGACCTTGGACCCCTGCACATCGCCTCTGTACTGGTAACTTTATATATAGAAAGGTTATTGTTACTGTTAGTCTACACCTGTTGTTTACGAAGCATGTGATGAATATAATTTGATTTGAAGGGACAGAAACTATGGTTTCTAATTATTCCTACCTGTATTTAGGAATGTTTGAAAAACAGGTGGTGCTGAATCCAGAACTTAACCCCTTTCTCTACAATATTTTCCTAATTCGGAAAATGTTTTATGATATTTTCCTGATCTATACAGGGACCCCGGAAGAGCTCTTGGATTTCCATGACTATCTAAACTATAAATGAGCTGCTCCGTTTCACCATTAATTATGACCTATCCCAAATCAGTTTTCTTGATGTGTTAAGGACAAAACCTCATTCTCTACAGATCTCTACCAGAAAAAGTTACGGACAGGAACACCCTCCTTAGAGGTGACAGGTTCCATCCACGTTCACTTATTAAAAGTCGTCTTGTAAGTCAATTCAGCCGCATTAGAAGGATATGTAGCTCTGATGCTTCCTACCAGAAACAGACCACAGACCTCACACAAAGGTTTAAGGAAAGGGGACATAAAGACAATTGGGTCAAACATGAAGGGCTAACAGAGTTGGAAAGAAAAAGAAAAAGCAGAATGTGTCCCTTCATGCTTCCCCCAATACTTACCCTTAGGGAAGGCATTTAAGGACATCATCAGGAAGCACAGGTACATTGTTGACACTGAACCACAACTGAAACCCATCTTAAACCATCCCCCATATATGGTCTTTAAAAGACCACCAAACGTGAGAGACATTGTGGTCAAATCTGATTACCCCCCAGAGAAAGGTGAAACCTTCTTGGACAATGTCCCAGAGGGGAATTACAAATCTGATTACCACCCAGAGAAAGGTGAAACCTTCTTGGACAATGTCCCAGAGGGGAATTACAAATCTGATGGACAATACTACTAAGGGGATCTACTAAGGGAGGAAACTACTAAGGGAATCTTTCTGGATACATAGACCCTCTTCGTCTTAATGAGGAGTTTGACTTTAAACTGTTTTTATAGTTCTAAAATGTCCAAACTACTGTTTTTACTCTAATTGAAAACTGTTTACAGTGCATTTGGAAAGTATTCAGACCCCTTGACTTTTTCCACATTTTGTTACGTTACAGCCTTATTCTAAAATGTATTAAATTGTTTTTCCCCCCTCATCAACCTACACACAATACCACATAATGACAAAAACCCGTTTTTGAAATGTATGCTAATGTATAAAAAAGCATTTAAAAAAAAATTAAATATCACATTTACATACAGTACCAGTCAAAAGTTGACACACCTACTCATTCAAGGGTTTTTCTTTATTTTTGCTATTTTCTACATTGTAGAATAATAGTGAAGACATCAAAACTACGAAATAACACATATGGAATCATGTAGTAACCATAAAAGTGTTAACCAAATCAAAATATATTTTGTATTTGAGATTCTTCAAAGTATCCACCCTTTGCCTTGATAACAGCTTTGCACACTCTTAGCATTCTCTCAGCCAGCTTCATGAGGTAGTCACCTGGAATGCATTTCAATTAACAGGTGTGCCTTGTTAAAATTTCATTTGTGGAATTTCTTTCCTTCTTAATGTGTTTGAGCCAATCAGTTATGTTGTGACAAGGTCGGGGAGGCACACAGAAAATAGCCCTATTTGGTAAAAGACCAAGTCCATACTATGGCAAGAACAGCTCAAATAAGCTGTCACTGCCATTGAATGAAGAGGACCAAGGTGTAGCGTGGTGAGCGTACATGTTCTCTTTATTAGAAAAAGGCGGCGAACAAAACAATACACACTACAAAATAAACCGTGAAGCCTAAGGCTATGTGCCTTAAACAAAGTTAACTTCCCACAAAGACAGGTGAAAAAAAAGGGCTACCTAAGTATGGTCCTCAATCAGAGACAACGATAGACAGCTGTCCCTGATTGAGAACCCTACCCGGCCAAAACATAGAAATACAAATTATAGAACATAGAATACCCACCCCAAATCACACCCTGACCAAACCAAATAGAGACATAAAAATGATCTCTAAGGTCAGGGCATGACAAAGAGAAACGACAGTCCATCAAGCATGAAGGTCAGTAAGGTCAGTAAGTCCGGACTGAAAGTTTCTTCAAGTGTAGTTGCAAAAACCACAAACCACTATGATGAAACAGGCTCTCATGAGGACTGTCACAGGAAAGGAAGACCTAGTTCCTCTCTGTACTTTGCTCCATACTTGGCATTCAGGCCAAAGAGTTTAATCTTGGTTTCATCAGACCAGATAGTCTGGTTTCCCATGTTCTGAGAGTCTTTAGATGCCTTTTGGAAAACTCCAAGTGGGCTGTCATGTGCCTTTTACTGAGGAGTGACTTTCGTCTGGCCACTCTACCATAAAGGCCTGATTGGTGGAGTGCTGCAGAGATGATTGTCCTTCTGGAAGGTTTTCCCATCTCCACAGAGGAACTCTGGAGCTCAGAGTGACCATCAGGTTCTTGTTCACCTCCTTGACCAAGGCCTTTCTCCCCTAATTGGTCAGTTTGGCCGGGCGGCCAGCTCTAGGAAGAGTCTTGGTGGTTCCAAACATCTTCCATTTAAGAATGATGGAGGCCACAGTGTTCTCGGGGACCTTCAATGCTCCAGAAATGTTTTGGTACTTTTCCCCAGATCTGTGCCTCGACACAATCCAGTCTCGGAGCTCTACGGACAATTCCTTCGACCTCATGGCTTGGTTTTTGCTCTGACATGCACTGTCAACTGTGGGACCTTATATAGACAGATGTGTGCCTTTCAATTGAATTTACAACAGGTGGACTCCAATCAAGTTGTAGAAGCATCTCAAGGATGAAAAATGGAAAGCAAATGGTCTAAATACTCAAGTAAATAAGGTATTTCTGTTTTTATTTGTAATAAATTAGCTAAAATATTGATTGCTTTTCTTTCAAAAACAAGGAAATTTAGAAGTGACCCAAAACTTTTGAATGGTAGTGTATATCTCACTGTAAATATTTATCACATTCCTCATGTATGGTTTTCAATTTATAATATTTACATGGTGAACTGGTATGTTTTTACCTTCTGTTACAAGAAGTGATATTACTGATCACTTCCTCTATATTTTAGTCATTTAGCAGACACGCCTATCCAGAGCAATTTACAGGAGAAATTAGGGTTAAGTGCCTTGCTCAAGGCAGATTGACAGATTTGTCACCTAGGGGATTCAAACCAGCAACCTTCTGGTTACTGGCCCAACACTATTGAGCACTAGGCTACCTGCCGCCCCCAGCTAGGATATGGATGCCTGATGAAGACCTAAGGGTCAAAACATTGAAACAATAAAATCACCAGGGAGCATGAACAGCAGTGTGCAGCGCTTTTAATTTCTATTTTTCATCAATTCACCTACAACTCCAGCACCAGCAAAAAGGTATCTGGGAGGGAGAAAGATGCAGAGAGGGAAAGAAAGGGAGGAAGAAAGATAAGGAGAAAAAGAAGGGCGACAGAGAGAGAGAGATACAGAGAAAGGGAGAGAGAGAGAGAGAGAGAGAGAGAGAGAGAGAGAGGGATACAGAGAAAGAGAGTGAGAGGGGGATACAGAGAGAGAGAGTGAGAGGGGGATACAGAGAAAGAGAGTGAGAGGGGGATACAGAGAAAGAGAGCGAGAGGGGGATACAGAGAGAGAGAGTGAGAGGGGGATACAGAGAGAGAGAGAGTGAGAGGGGGATACAGAGAAAGGGAGAGAGAGTGAGAGGGGGATACAGAGAGAGAGAGAGTGAGAGGGGGATACAGAGAAAGGGAGAGAGAGTGAGAGGGGGATACAGAGAAAGAGAGTGAGAGGGGGATACAGAGAAAGAGAGCGAGAGGGGGATACAGAGAGAGAGAGTGAGAGGGGGATACAGAGAGAGAGAGAGAGTGAGAGGGTGATACAGAGAAAGAGAGTGAGAGGGGGATACAGAGAAAGAGAGCGAGAGGGGGATACAGAGAAAGAGAGTGAGAGGGGGATACAGAGAAAGAGAGCGAGAGGGGGATACAGAGAGAGAGAGAGTGAGAGGGGGATACAGAGAAAGAGAGCGAGAGGGGGATACAGAGAGAGAGAGTGAGAGGGGGATACAGAGAAAGGGAGAGAGAGTGAGAGGGGGATACAGAGAAAGAGAGTGAGAGGGGGATACAGAGAAAGAGAGTGAGAGGGGGATACAGAGAAAGAGAGCGAGAGGGGGATACAGAGAAAGAGAGTGAGAGGGGGATACAGAGAGAGAGAGAGTGAGAGGGGATACAGAGAAAGGGAGAGAGAGTGAGAGGGGATACAGAGAAAGAGAGTGAGAGGGGATACAGAGAAAGAGAGCGAGAGGGGGATACAGAGAAAGAGAGTGAGAGGGGGATACAGAGAAAGAGAGCGAGAGGGGGATACAGAGAGAGAGAGAGTGAGAGGGGGATACAGAGAAAGAGAGCGAGAGGGGGATACAGAGAGAGAGAGTGAGAGGGGGATACAGAGAAAGGGAGAGAGAGTGAGAGGGGGATACAGAGAAAGAGAGTGAGAGGGGGATACAGAGAAAGAGAGTGAGAGGGGGATACAGAGAAAGAGAGCGAGAGGGGGATACAGAGAGAGAGAGAGTGAGAGGGGGATACAGAGAAAGGGAGAGAGAGTGAGAGGGGGATACAGAGAAAGAGAGCGAGAGGGGGATACAGAGAGAGAGAGAGTGAGAGGGGATACAGAGAAAGAGAGTGAGAGGGGGATACAGAGAAAGAGAGCGAGAGGGGATACAGAGAGAGAGAGTGAGAGGGAGATACAGAGAGAGAGAGTGAGAGGGGGATACAGAGAGAGAGAGAGTGAGAGGGGGATACAGAGAAAGAGAGCGAGAGGGGGATACAGAGAGAGAGAGTGAGAGGGGGATACAGAGAAAGGGAGAGAGAGTGAGAGGGGGATACAGAGAAAGAGAGTGAGAGGGGGATACAGAGAAAGAGAGTGAGAGGGGGATACAGAGAAAGAGAGCGAGAGGGGGATACAGAGAAAGAGAGTGAGAGGGGGATACAGAGAGAGAGAGTGAGAGGGGGATACAGAGAGAGAGAGAGAGTGAGAGGGTGATACAGAGAAAGAGAGTGAGAGGGGATACAGAGAAAGAGAGCGAGAGGGGGATACAGAGAAAGAGAGTGAGAGGGGGATACAGAGAAAGAGAGCGAGAGGGGGATACAGAGAGAGAGAGAGTGAGAGGGGGATACAGAGAAAGAGAGCGAGAGGGGATACAGAGAGAGAGAGTGAGAGGGGGATACAGAGAAAGGGAGAGAGAGTGAGAGGGGGATACAGAGAAAGAGAGTGAGAGGGGATACAGAGAAAGAGAGTGAGAGGGGGATACAGAGAAAGAGAGCGAGAGGGGGATACAGAGAAAGAGAGTGAGAGGGGGATACAGAGAGAGAGAGAGTGAGAAGGGGATACAGAGAAAGGGAGAGAGAGTGAGAGGGGGATACAGAGAAAGAGAGTGAGAGGGGGATACAGAGAAAGAGAGCGAGAGGGGGATACAGAGAAAGAGAGTGAGAGGGGGATACAGAGAAAGAGAGCGAGAGGGGGATACAGAGAGAGAGAGAGTGAGAGGGGGATACAGAGAAAGAGAGCGAGAGGGGGATACAGAGAGAGAGAGTGAGAGGGGGATACAGAGAAAGGGAGAGAGAGTGAGAGGGGGATACAGAGAAAGAGAGTGAGAGGGGGATACAGAGAAAGAGAGTGAGAGGGGGATACAGAGAAAGAGAGCGAGAGGGGGATACAGAGAGAGAGAGAGTGAGAGGGGGATACAGAGAAAGGGAGAGAGAGTGAGAGGGGGATACAGAGAAAGAGAGCGAGAGGGGGATACAGAGAGAGAGAGAGTGAGAGGGGGATACAGAGAAAGAGAGTGAGAGGGGGATACAGAGAAAGAGAGTGAGAGGGGGATACAGAGAAAGAGAGCGAGAGGGGGATACAGAGAGAGAGAGAGTGAGAGGGGGATACAGAGAAAGAGAGCGAGAGGGGGATACAGAGAGAGAGAGTGAGAGGGGATACAGAGAAAGGGAGAGAGAGTGAGAGGGGGATACAGAGAAAGAGAGTGAGAGGGGGATACAGAGAAAGAGAGTGAGAGGGGGATACAGAGAAAGAGAGCGAGAGGGGGATACAGAGAGAGAGAGAGTGAGAGGGGGATACAGAGAAAGAGAGAGAGTGAGAGGGGGATACAGAGAAAGAGAGCGAGAGGGGGATACAGAGAGAGAGAGAGTGAGAGGGGGATACAGAGAAAGAGAGCGAGAGGGGGATACAGAGAGAGAGAGAGTGAGAGGGGGATACAGAGAAAGAGAGTGAGAGGGGGATACAGAGAGAGAGAGAGTGAGAGGGGGATACAGAGAAAGAGAGTGAGAGGGGATACAGAGAGAGAGAGAGTGAGAGGGGGATACAGAGAAAGAGAGTGAGAGGGGGATACAGAGAGAGAGAGAGTGAGAGGGGGATACAGAGAAAGAGAGTGAGAGGGGATACAGAGAGAGAGAGAGTGAGAGGGGGATACAGAGAAAGAGAGCGAGAGGGGGATACAGAGAAAGAGAGTGAGAGGGGGATACAGAGAGAGAGAGAGTGAGAGGGGGATACAGGGGATACAGAGAAAGGGAGAGAGAGTGAGAGGGGGATACAGAGAAAGAGAGTGAGAGGGGATACAGAGAAAGGGAGAGAGAGTGAGAGGGGGATACAGAGAAAGAGAGTGAGAGGGGGATACAGAGAAAGAGAGCGAGAGGGGGATACAGAGAAAGAGAGTGAGAGGGGGATACAGAGAAAGAGAGCGAGAGGGGGATACAGAGAGAGAGAGAGTGAGAGGGGGATACAGAGAAAGAGAGCGAGAGGGGGATACAGAGAGAGAGAGTGAGAGGGGGATACAGAGAAAGGGAGAGAGAGTGAGAGGGGGATACAGAGAGAAAGAGAGTGAGAGGGGGATACAGAGAAAGAGAGTGAGAGGGGGATACAGAGAAAGAGAGCGAGAGGGGGATACAGAGAGAGAGAGAGTGAGAGGGGGATACAGAGAAAGAGAGAGAGAGTGAGAGGGGGATACAGAGAAAGAGAGAGAGAGGGGATACAGAGAGGAGAGAGAGAGTGAGAGGGGGATACAGAGAAAGAGAGCGAGAGGGGGATACAGAGAAAGAGAGTGAGAGGGGGATACAGAGAAAGAGAGCGAGAGGGGGATACAGAGAGAGAGAGAGTGAGAGGGGGATACAGAGAAAAGAGAGCGAGAGGGGGATACAGAGAGAGAGAGTGAGAGGGGGATACAGAGAAAGGGAGAGAGAGTGAGAGGGGGATACAGAGAAAGAGAGTGAGAGGGGGATACAGAGAAAGAGAGTGAGAGGGGGATACAGAGAAAGAGAGCGAGAGGGGGATACAGAGAGAGAGAGAGTGAGAGGGGGATACAGAGAAAGGGAGAGAGAGTGAGAGGGGGATACAGAGAAAGAGAGCGAGAGGGGGATACAGAGAGAGAGAGAGTGAGAGGGGGATACAGAGAAAGAGAGTGAGAGGGGGATACAGAGAAAGAGAGTGAGAGGGGGATACAGAGAGAGAGAGAGTGAGAGGGGGATACAGAGAAAGAGAGTGAGAGGGGGATACAGAGAGAGAGAGAGTGAGAGGGGGATACAGAGAAAGAGAGTGAGAGGGGGATACAGAGAGAGAGAGAGTGAGAGGGGGATACAGAGAAAGAGAGTGAGAGGGGGATACAGAGAGAGAGAGAGTGAGAGGGGGATACAGAGAAAGAGAGTGAGAGGGGGATACAGAGAAAGAGAGCGAGAGGGGGATACAGAGAAAGAGAGTGAGAGGGGGATACAGAGAGAGAGAGAGTGAGAGGGGGATACAGAGAAGAGGGGGATACAGAGAGAGAGAGTGAGAGGGGGATACAGAGAAAGAGAGTGAGAGGGGGATACAGAGAAAGAGAGCGAGAGGGGGATACAGAGAAAGAGAGTGAGAGGGGGATACAGAGAAAGAGAGCGAGAGGGGGATACAGAGAGAGAGAGAGTGAGAGGGGGATACAGAGAAAGAGAGCGAGAGGGGGATACAGAGAGAGAGAGTGAGAGGGGGATACAGAGAAAGGGAGAGAGAGTGAGAGGGGGATACAGAGAAAGAGAGTGAGAGGGGATACAGAGAAAGAGAGTGAGAGGGGGATACAGAGAAAGAGAGCGAGAGGGGGATACAGAGAGAGAGAGAGTGAGAGGGGGATACAGAGAAAGGGAGAGAGAGTGAGAGGGGGATACAGAGAAAGAGAGCGAGAGGGGGATACAGAGAGAGAGAGAGTGAGAGGGGGATACAGAGAAAGAGAGCGAGAGGGGGATACAGAGAAAAGAGAGTGAGAGGGGGATACAGAGAAAGAGAGCGAGAGGGGGATACAGAGAGAGAGAGAGTGAGAGGGGGATACAGAGAAAGAGAGCGAGAGGGGGATACAGAGAGAGAGAGTGAGAGGGGGATACAGAGAAAGGGAGAGAGAGTGAGAGGGGGATACAGAGAAAGAGAGTGAGAGGGGGATACAGAGAAAGAGAGTGAGAGGGGGATACAGAGAAAGAGAGCGAGAGGGGATACAGAGAGAGAGAGAGTGAGAGGGGGATACAGAGAAAGGGAGAGAGAGAGAGGGGGATACAGAGAAAGAGAGCGAGAGGGGGATACAGAGAGAGAGAGAGTGAGAGGGGGATACAGAGAAAGAGAGTGAGAGGGGGATACAGAGAAAGAGAGCGAGAGGGGGATACAGAGAGAGAGAGTGAGAGGGAGATACAGAGAGAGAGAGTGAGAGGGGGATACAGAGAAAGAGAGTGAGAGGGGGATACAGAGAAAGAGAGTGAGAGGGGGATACAGAGAAAGAGAGTGAGAGGGGGATACAGAGAAAGAGAGTGAGAGGGGGATACAGAGAAAGAGAGCGAGAGGGGGATACAGAGAAAGAGAGTGAGAGGGGGATACAGAGAAAGAGAGCGAGAGGGGGATACAGAGAAAGAGAGCGAGAGGGGGATACAGAGAAAGAGAGTGAGAGGGGGATACAGAGAAAGAGAGTGAGAGGGGGATACAGAGAAAGAGAGTGAGAGGGGGATACAGAGAAAGAGAGCGAGAGGGGGATACAGAGAAAGAGAGTGAGAGGGGGATACAGAGAGAGAGAGAGAGAGTGAGAGGGTGATACAGAGAAAGAGAGTGAGAGGGGGATACAGAGAAAGAGAGCGAGAGGGGGATACAGAGAGAGAGAGAGTGAGAGGGGGATACAGAGAAAGGGAGAGAGAGTGAGAGGGGGATACAGAGAAAGAGAGTGAGAGGGGGATACAGAGAAAGAGAGCGAGAGGGGGATACAGAGAGAGAGAGAGTGAGAGGGGGATACAGAGAAAGGGAGAGAGAGTGAGAGGGGATACAGAGAAAGAGAGCGAGAGGGGGATACAGAGAGAGAGAGAGAGAGAGGGGGATACAGAGAAAGAGAGTGAGAGGGGGATACAGAGAAAGAGAGTGAGAGGGGGATACAGAGAGAGAGAGTGAGAGGGAGATACAGAGAGAGAGAGTGAGAGGGGGATACAGAGAAAGAGAGTGAGAGGGGGATACAGAGAAAGAGAGCGAGAGGGGGATACAGAGAGAGAGAGTGAGAGGGGGATACAGAGAGAGAGAGAGAGTGAGAGGGTGATACAGAGAAAGGGAGAGAGAGTGAAAGGGGATACAGAGAAAGAGAGTGAGAGGGGGATACAGAGAGAGAGAGAGAGAGAGAGAGAGAGAGAGAGAGAGAGAGAGAGAGAGAGAGAGAGAGAGAGAGAGAGAGAGGGGGGATACAGAGAAAGGGAGAGAGAGAGAGGGGATTCAGAGAAAGGGAGAGAGAGTGAGAGGGGGATACAGAGAAAGAGGGTGAGAGGGGGATACAGAGAAAGGGAGAGAGAGAGGGGGATACAGAGAAAGAGAGTGAGAGGGGGATACAGAGAGAGAGAGAGAGTGAGAGGGGGATACAGAGAAAGAGAGTGAGAGGGGGATACAGAGAGAGAGAGAGAGAGAGAGAGGGGGGGTACAGAGAAAGGGAGAGAGAGAGAGAGAGAGAGAGGTGGGGGGATTCAGAGAAAGGGAGAGAGAGTGAGAGGGGATACAGAGAAAGGGAGAGAGAGAGAGGGGAATACAGAGAGAGAGAGAGAGAGGGGGGGATACAAATAAAGGGAGAGAGAGTGAGAGATAGTGAGGGGGATACAGAGAAAGGGAGAGAGAGAGAGAGAGAGAGAGAGAGAGAGAGAGAGAGAGAGTGAGAGGGGGACACAGAGAAAGGGAGAGAGAGAGGGAGAGACAGTGTTCTGGCTGAGTTGACAGAGGCCCATTCATCCTCCATGCTAGAGCAGACAGAGTGCTGGCGCTGAGAGGACAGGGCCCATAAATCAGCCTCCATGAGACTCACACATGCATGCTCACACGCACACATGCACAAACATGCACATTCAAACAAAAAAAGAAACGTCCTCTTACTGTCAACTGCGTTTATTTTCAGCAAACTTAACATGTGTAAATATTTATATGAACATAACAAGATTCAAAAACTGAGACATGAACTGAACAAGTGACTAATAGAAATGGAATAATGTGTCCCTGAACAAAGGGGGTTGGGGTCAAAATCAAAAGTAACAGTCAGTATCTGGTGTGGCCACAAGCTGCATTAAGTACTGCAGTGCATCTCCTCCTCATGGACTGCACCAGATTTGCCAGTTCTTGCTGTGATATGTTACCCCACTCTTCCACCAAGGCACCGCAAGTTCCCGGACACTTCTGCGGAGAATGGCCCTAGCCCTCACCCTCCGATCCAACAGGTCCCAGACGTGCTCAATGGGATTGAGATCCGGGCTCTTTGCTGGCCATGGCAGAACACTGACATTCCTGTCTTGCAGGAAATCACGTACAGAGCGAGCAGTATGGCTGGTGGCATTGTCATGCTGGAGGGTCATGTCAGGATGAGCCTGCAGGAAGAGTACCACGTGAGGGAGGAGGATATCTTCCCTGTAAAGCACAGTGTTGAGATTGCCTGCAATGACAACAAGCTCAGTCCGATGATGCTGTGACACACCGCCCCAGACCATGACGGACCCTCCACCTCCAAACGATCCCGCTCCAGAGTACAGGCCTCGGTGTAACGCTCATTCCTTCGACAAAAAACGCGAATCCGACCATCACCCCTGGTGAGACAAAACCGCAACTCGTTAGTGAAGAGCACTTTTTGCCAGTCCTGTCTGGTCCAGCGACGGTGCTTTTGTGCCCATAGGCAACATTGTTAACGTTAATGTCTGGTGAGGACCTGCCTTACAACAGGCCTACAAGCCCTCAGTCCAGCCTCTTTCAGCCTATTGCAGACTGAGCACTGATGAAGGGATTGTGCGTTCCTGGTGTAATTCGGGCAGTTGTTGTTGCCATCCTGTACCTGTCCTGCAGGTGTGATGTTCGCATGTACCGATCCTGTGCAGGTATTCTTACACGTGGTCTGCACCCACACGCACGCACGCACGCACGCACGCACGCACGCACGCACGCACGCACGCACGCACGCACGCACGCACGCACGCACACACACACACACACACACACACACACACACACACACACACACACACACACACCACCGAGACACACTACCTAAAGCTAATTACAGTCAGTATGACAATGTCTGTTCACCCACAAAGAACTTAGCAAAGCACAGGCCCGTGTTTTCAACATTGTCATTTTGAAGACTGTGTGGACAATGTTTTTTTCTATTCTATTCTCACTCTCTATCACCGGGCCTATGCATTTCATTCTCATTCTAAATCGACTCTCATGCATTTCATTCTCATTCTAAATAGACTCTCATGCATTTCATTCTCATTCTAAATCGACTCTCATGCATTTCATTCTCATTCTAAATAGACTCTCATGCATTTCATTCTCATTCTAAATCGACTCTCATGCATTTCATTCTCATTCTAAATAGACTCTCATGCATTTCATTCTCATTCTAAATCGACTCTCATGCATTTCATTCTCATTCTAAATCGACTCTCATGCATTTCATTCTCATTCTAAATCGACTCTCATGCATTTCATTCTCATTCTAAATCGACTCTCATGCATTTCACTCTCATTCTGAATCGACTCTCATCCTCTTTCTGCCACACAACATAACTTGACAAGCACAAGCACTTATACCCCCCTTTATCATCAACATGTCTCACTCAGTGACTCACTGACTCACTGACTCACTCACTGACTCACTGACTGACTCACTCACTCACTCACTCACTCACTCACTCACTCACTCACTCACTCACTCACTCACTCACTCACTCACTCACTCTGTTACTCTCACTCTCACTCTCACTCTCACTCTCACTCTCACTCTCACTCTCACTCTCACTCTCTCTCTCTCACCCTTTGTTTTTGTGTCTTTTGCTAATGGAGGACACCCTCTAGCAGGCTAATGATCTCTCCTCCACTGGCTTGGTCTGGGCAGGCTGGGTTAATGGTATTGATTAGAAGGATGATTGATCTCAGGATCTGGCTGATTATTGGGTAATTAATCAAGCCTGAATTACCCTATCAATAAAGCTGCCAGCACAAGCTAGTCTGGAAGACACATGGCAGAGGAAAGGAGGAATGGAAAGAGGGAGGGAGGAGATATCAGGAGTATTGAGACTATATAATGACTATCTATTACAGCTTCTACTTGTGACTTAGTGCAGGAGGTCAGGCAACAAAATAGCTGACTGTCACTAGCTCACACACACTGTCGCCAACACACACTGTCACCAACACACACTGTCACCAACACACACTATCACCAACACACACTGTCGCAAAAACACGCTGTCGTAAACACACACTGGCAGTAAACACTATGTGTCACACTCACATTAGCTGTGGGAAAACAGTGTCAGACGAGCCCCTAGATGTGTAAAAGTGGTGTGTGTGCGTGTGTGTGCGAGCCTTATTAATGGTGTGGGTGTGTAGGGGTCTCAGAGGACCCTGATTGGTTGGTATTGAGATGAAAGAGAAGGGCCCCTGTCTGTTAGCACCTTATTCACTCTACACACATAGACACAAACACACACACATATCTTATGCACAAACACCCTACGCACACAGCTAACTCTCTGGCCTAAAGGCCTTCCTCCAGGTATTTACCAGACAGCAGATAAAACAGTTAAAGCCTCTGCCACAGGTCCAGGAGCTGACTGGGTATCCATAAAGCCAGGGGCCACCAGACACATAATATTACACACACACACACACACACACACACACACACACACACACACACACACACACACACACACACACACACACACACACACACACACACACACACACACACACACACACACACACACACACACACACACACACACACACACACACAGCCTGGAGCTCTGTGGGGGCAAGGACAGCCTGGGGTAATGAGCTTGTGTTTAATGATGGCTGGGTTCTGCTTGTGTTCTCTTAAGGGTGTCACACAGGCAGGCGGTGAGAGAGCTGCACCCCACTGACTTCCTGGAGTCTTTCCATATGTCTGTCATAGCTCTAACAACCCATATGTTTGGCATAGCTCTAACCTGCCATATGTTTGTCTTAGCTCTAACAACTCATATGTTTGTCATAGCTCTAACAACCCATATGTTTTTCATAGCTCTAACAACCCATATGTTTTTCATAGCTCTAACAACTCATATGTTTGTCATAAATCCAACAACCCATATGTTTGTCATAGCTCTAACAACACATATGTTTGTCATAGCTCTAACATGCCATATGTTTGTCATAGCTCTAACACGCCATATGTTTGTCTTAGCTCGAACATGCCATATGTTTGTCATAGCTCTAACACGCCATATGTCTGTTGTAGCTCTAACACGC